>NC_132848.1:1212121-1515151 GCF_048164855.1 Canis lupus baileyi | reverse complement strand
TTCGAATCAATTCTTTTTGTTTCGATTCGATTCTTTTCAATTCGATTCAATCCTTTTCGATTGGTTCGAATCAATTCTTTTCTATTAGATATAGATTCGATTTAATTCTTTTCGATTTTATTCTATTCTAATCAATTCAATTCGATTCGATTCTTTTTGAATGGATTATTCTATATGCGATTCTGTTTGATTTGATTCTATTCTTTTCTATTAGATTCGATTCGAATCCATTCTTTTCTATTCAATTCAATTCGATTCGTATACATGCTTTTCTATTCGATTCGATTTGATTTGATTCTCTTCGAGTTGATTCGATTCTTTTCTATTCGATTTGATTTTTTTCGTATAGATTCGATTCGATTCGATTCATTTCGATTCGATTCAATTCGATTCGATTCTTTTCTATTCGAATTGATTCTTTTCAATTCGATTCCATTCAAATCTTTTCGATTCAGTTTGATTCGAATCAATTCTTTTTGTTTCGATTCGATTCTTTTCGGTTCGATTCAATTCGATTCGATTCTTTTCGATTCGATTCGATAATTTTCGATTCGATTCGATTCGAATTCGAAAATAATAGAGTCAAATCGAAAAGAATCGAATCGAATCGAAAAGAATCGAATCGATTCGAAAAGAAACGCATCAAATCGAAACGAATTGAATCGAATCCATTCGAATCTTATCGAAAATAATTGAATCGAATGATTCGAATCGAATCGAAAAGAATCGATTGAATTTAAAATAATCGAATCGAGTCGAATTGAAAATAATCGAAATGAAATGAATCGAATAAAAAATAATCCAATTCGATTAGATTATTTTCGATTCGATTCGATTCGATTATTTTCTATTTGATTCGATTTGATTATTTTTGCTTTGATACGATTCGATTATTTTTTATTCAATTCGGTTCGATTTGATTTGATTATTTTTGATACAATTCTATTCTATTCGATTATTTTTTATTTGGTTCGATAATTTTTTATTAGATTAGATTCGAATCGATTATTTTTTATTTGATTTGATTCGATTCGATTATTTTCGAATCGGTTCGATTCATTTCAATTATTTTCGATTCGATTCGATTTGATTCAATTTGATTCGTTTATTTTCGATTCGATTCTATTCGATTATTTTTGATTCGATTCATTTATGTTCGATTCAATTCAATTCAATTCGATTATTTTTGTTTCAATCGATTATATTCGATCGATTCGATTTGATTCGTTCATTTTTTATTAGAGTCTAATGGATTCTACTCAATTCGATTCTTTTCGATTCAATTGAATTCTTTACGTATCGATTCTATTCTGTTGGATTCGATTACTTTCTATTCGATTCGATTATTTTTGATTCGATTTGATTATTTTCGATTCAATTCGATTCTATTTTTTTGTTTCGATTTGATGCGAATCGATTATTTTCAATTCTATTCGATTCGATTGATTATTCTCAATTTGATTTGATTCGATTCGATTCGATTAAATTATTTTCGATTTGATTAGATTCGATTCCATTCGATTATTTTTTATTCGATTTGATTCTTTTCGATTATATTCAATTATTTTCTATTCGAATCGATTCACTTCTTTTCGATTCCATTATTTTCGATTGATTCGATATTTTTCGATTCGATTCGATTCGATTATTTTCGATTCTATTCGAATGGATTCGATTCGATTCTTTTCAATTGGATACAATTCTTTTCAAATTGATTCTATTTTCAATTCGGATATTTTCATTTTGAATCAATTATTTTCGATTCGATTAGATTATTTTCAAATTGATTTGAATTTATTCAATTATTTTCTATTTTTTCAATTCGATTTGATTATTTTCGCTATGATGAGATTCGATTATTTTTTATTCAATTCGGTTCTATTCGATTCGATTATTTTTTATTTGGTTCGATTATTTTCGATTCGATTCGATTCGATTCTCTTGGATCATTTTCGATTTGATTCGATTCGATTTGATTATTTTCAGTTTGATGCGATTCAATTATTTTTTATTCAATTCGTTTCGATTCGATTCAATTATTTTCGATACAATTCGATTCCATTCAATTATTTTTTATTTGGTTCGATTATTTTCGATTCGTTTTGATTCGATTCAATTGGATTCGATTCGAGTATTTTCTATTCGATTCGATCATTTTTGATTTGATTCGATCATTTTCAATTCGATTCGATTATTTTCGATTTGAATCAATTCGATTATTTTCGATTCGATAATTTTTGATTCGATTCAATTATTTTCAATTCAATTCAATTCAGTTCGATTCAATTCTTTTCGATTCGATTTAATTCTTTTCGATTCGATTATTTTCGATTCAAATCGATTCGATTTTCGATTCCATTATTTTCAATTCGATACGATTATTTTCGATTTGATTCTATAATTTTGGATTTGATTCGATTTATTTTCTATTCGATTTGATTATTTTCGATTATTCTATTCGATTCGATTATTTTCGATTCGAATTGAATGGATTTGATTCGATTTTTTTATTCGATTCGATTCTTTTCAAATCGATTCTATTCTTTTCAATTTGATTATTTTCGACCCGATTCGATTGTTTTTGATTCGATTCGATCGATTATTTTTGATTCGATTCGATATGATATGATTCGATTCTTTTCGATTCGATTCGAATCTTTTCAAATTGATTCGATTCTTTTCGATTCGATTTGAAATTTTTCGAATCGATTCGAATCTTTTCTATTCGGTTGTTTTCGATTCAATTCGATTATTTTCAATTCGATTCATTTATTTTTGATTCAATTCAATTCTATTATTTTCGATTCGATTCAATACAAATGAGTATTTTCGATTCAATTCGATTCGATTATTTTCAATTCAATTGATTCAATTCGATTTGATTCAATTATTTTCGATTCAACTCGATACGGTTCTACTATTTTCGATTTGGTTCGAGTCAATTCATTTATTTTCGATTCGATCGATTATTTTCGATTCGATTCGAATCGATTCAATTTTTTTATTCGATTCGAATGGATTCGGTTCGATTCTATTAGATTCGATTCGATTGAAATGGATTCGATTCAATTGAAATGGATTCAATTCAATTCTTTTCGATTCGATTCGATTATTTTCGATTCAAATCGTTTTGATTATTTTCGATTCAATTATTTTCTATTCGATTCGATTCTTTTTGATTCGATTATTTTCGATTCGATTTGATTATATTCGATTCGATTTCATTATTTTCTATTCAATTCGATTTGATTCTTTTCGATTCGATTCGATTCCATTCGATTCGATTATTTTCAATTTGATTTGAGTCGATTCGATTATTTTCTATTCGATTCGATTATTTTCTATTCGATTTGATTCTTTTCGAGTGTATTTCATTATTTTCGATTTGAATCTATTCGATTCTTTTCGATTTAATTTTTTCAATTCGATTCGATAATTTTGGATTTGATTCGATTCGATTATTTTCGATTCGATTCGATTTTTTCAATTCGATTTATTTTCGATTCTATTATTTTTTATTCTATTCTATTCTATTCTATTTGATTCTAATCCATTTTTTCAATTCAATTCGATTGAATTCTTTACGATTTGATTCAATTGCATTCGATTCGATTGTTTTTTAATCAATTCGATTCGATATTATTCAATTATTTTCGATTCGATTTGATACGATTCTTTTCAATTCGATTCGATTCATTTCGATTCGAATCGATTGGCCTCTTTTCGAGTCCTTTATTTTCATTTCAATTCGATTATTTTCGATTCAATTCGATAATTTTGGATTTGATTCGATTATTTTCGATTCGATTCGATTCAATTATTTTCGATTCGATTCGATTCGATTATTTTCGATTCGATTCGAATGGATTTAATTCGATTCCTTTCGATTCGATTCTTTTCTAATCGATTCTATTCTTTTCAATTCGATTATTTTCGATTCGATTCGATTATTTTCGATTCAAAACGATGCGAATCGATTATTTTTTATTTGATTCGTTTCGATTCTTTTATTTTCAATTCGATTCGATTCGATTCAATTAAATTATTTTTGATTCAATTCAATTTGATTCTTTTCAATTATTTTCTATTTGATTTGATTCTTTTCAATTCAATACGATTCAATTATTTTCGATTCGATTCGATTCTTTTCGATTCGAGTCGATACAATTCGATTCTTTTTGCTTCGATTCGATTCGATTCTTTTTTTAAATTTATTTTCTATTGGTGTTCAATTTACTAACATACAGAATAACCCCCAGTGCCCGTCACCCATTCACTCCCACCTCCCGCCCTCCTCCCCTTCTACCACCCCTAGTTCGTTTCCCAGAGTTAGCAGTCTTTACGTTCTGTCTCCCTTTCTGATATTTCCCACACATTTCTTCTCCCTTCCCTTATATTCCCTTTCGCTATTATTTATATTCCCCAAATGAATGAGAACATATAATGTTTGTCCTTCTCCGACCGACTTACTTCACTCAGCATAATACCCTCCAGTTCCATCCATGTTGAAACAAATGGTGGGTATTTGTCATTTCTAATAACTGAGTAATATTCCATTGTATACATAAACCACATCTTATTTATCCATTCATCTTTCGTTGGACACCGAGGCTCCTTCCACAGTTTGGCTATCGTGGCCATTGCTGCTATAAACATCCGGGTGCAGGTGTCCCGGCGTTTCATTGCATCTGTATCTTTGGGGTAAATCCCCAATAGTGCAATTGCTGGGTCGTAGGGCAGGTCTATTCTTAACTCTTTGAGGAACCTCCACACAGTTTTCCAGAGTGGCTGCACCAGTTCACATTCCCACCAACAGTGTAAGAGGGTTGGTTCCCTTTTCTCCGCATCCCCTCCAACATTTGTTGTTTCCTGCCTTGTTAATTTGTCCCATTCTCACCGGTGTGAGGTGCTATCTCATTGTGGTTTTGATTTGTATTTCCCTGATGGCAAGTGATGCAGAGCATTTTCTCATATGCATGTTGGCCATGTCTATGTCTTCCTCTGTGAGATTTCTCTTCATGTCTTTTGCCCATTTCATGATTGGATTGTTTGTTTCCTTGGTGTTGAGTTTAATAAGTTCTTTATAGATCTTGGAAACTAGCCCTTTATCTGATATGTCATTTGCAAATATCTTCTCCCATGCTGTAGGTTGTCTTTTAGTTTTGTTGACTGTATCCTTTGCTGTGCAAAAGTTTCTTATCTTGATGAAGTCCCAATGGTTCATTTTTGCTTTTGTTTCTTTTGCCTTCGTGGATGTATCTTGCAAGAAGTTGCTGTGGCCGAGTTCAAAAAGGGTGTTGCCTGTGTTCTTCTCTAGGATTTTGATGGAATCTTGTCTCACATTTAGATCTTTCATCCATTTTGAATTTGTCTTTGTGTATGGTGAAAGAGAGTGGTCTAGTTTCATTCTTCTGCATGTGGATGTCCAATTTCCCCAGCACCATTTAATGAAGAGACTGTCTTTCTTCCAATGGATAGTCTTTCCTCCTTTATCGAATATTAGTTGACCATAAAGTTCAGGGTCCACTTCTGGGTTCTCTATTCTGTTCCACTGATCTACGTGTCTGTTTTTGTGCCAGTACCACACTGTCTTGATGACCACAGCTTTGTAGTACAACCTGAAATCTGGCATTGTGATGCCCCCAGATATGGTTTTCTTTTTTAAAATTCCCCTGGCTATTCGGGGTCTTTTCTGATTCCACAGAAATCTTAAAATAATTTGTTCTAACTCTCTGAAGAAAGTCCATGGTATTTTGATAGGGATTGCATTAAACGTGTATATTGCCCAGGGTAACATTGACATTTTCACAATATTAATTCTGCCAATCCATGAGCATGGAATATTTTTCCATCTCTTTGTGTCTTCCTCAATTTCTTTCAGAAGTGTTCTATAGTTTTTAGGGTATAGATCCTTTACCTCCTTGGTTAGGTTTATTCCTAGGTATCTTATGCTTTTGGGTGCAATTGTAAATGGGATTGACTCCTTAATTTCTCTTTCTTCAGTCTCATTGTTAGTGTATAGAAATGCCACTGATTTCTGGGCATTGATTTTGTATCCTGCCATGCTACCGAATTGCTGTATGAGATCTAGCAATCTTGGGGTGGAGACTTTTGGGTTTTCTATGTAGAGTATCATGTCATCGGCGAAGAGGGAGAGTTTGACTTCTTCTTTGCCAATTTGAATGCCTTTAATGTCTTTTTGTTGTCTGATTGCTGAGGTTAGGAATTCCAGTACTATGTTGAATAGCAGTGGTGAGAGTGGACATCCCTGTCTTGTTCCTCATCTTAGGGGAAAAGCTCCCAGTGCTTCCCCATTGAGAATGATATTTGCTGTGGGCTTTTCATAGATGGCTTTTAAGATGTTGAGCAATGTTCCCTCTATCCCTACACTCTGAAGAGTTTTGATCAGGAATGGATGCTGTATTTTGTCAAATGCTTTCTCTGCATCTAATGAGAGGATCATATGGTTCTTGGTTTTTCTCTTGCTGATATGATGAATCACATTGATTGTTTTACGGGTGTTGAACCAGCCTTGTGTCCCAGGGATAAATCCTACTTGGTCATGGTGAATAATTTTCTTAATGTACTTTTGGATCCTATTGGCCAGTATCTTGTTGAGAATTTATGCATCCATGTTCATCAGGGATATTGGTCTGTAATTCTCCTTTTTGGTGGGGTCTTTGTCTGGTTTTGGAATTATAGTGATGCTGGCCTCACAGAACGAATTTGGAAGTACTCCATCTCTTTCTATCTTTCCAAACAGCATTAGGAGAATAGGCATGGTTTCTTCTTTAAACATTTGATAAAATTCCCCTGGGAAGCCATCTGGCCCTGGACTCTTGTGTCTTGGGAGGTTTTTGATGACTGCTTCAATTTCCTCCCTGGTTCTTGGCCTGTTCAGGTTTTCTATTTCTTCCTGTTCCAGTTTTGGTAGTTTCTGGCTTTCCAGGAAAGCGTCCATTTCTTCTAGATTGCCTAATTTATTGGCGTATAGCTGTTCATAATATGTTTTTAAAATCGTTTGTATTTCCTTGGTGTTGGTAGTGATCTCTCCTTTCTCATTCATGATTTTATTAATTTGAGTCTTCTCTCTCTTCTTTTTAATAAGGCTGGCTAATGGTTTATCTATCTTATTAATTCTTTCAAAGAACCAACTCCTGGTTCTGTTGATCTGTTCCACAGTTCTTCTGGTCTCGATTTCGTTGAGTTCTGCTCGAATCTTTATTAACTCCCTTCTTCTCTTGGGTGTAGGATCTATTTGCTGTTTTTTCTCTAGCTCCTTTATGTGTAAGGTTATCTTTTGTATTTGAGTTCTTTCCAGTTTTTGAATGGATGCTTGTATTGCGATGTATTTCCCCCTTAGGACTGCTTTTTCTGCGTCCCAAAGATTTTGAACGGTTGTATCTTCATTCTCATTAGTTTCCATGAATCTTTTTAATTCTTCCTTAATTTCCTGATTGACCCTTTCATCTTTTAGCAGGATGGTCCTTAACCTCCACGTGTTTGAGGTCCTTCCAAACTTCTTGTTGTGATTTAGTTCTAATTTCAAGGCATTATGGTCTGAGAATATGCAGGGGACAATCCCAATCTTTTGGTATCGGTTCAGACCCGATTTGTGACCCAATATATGGTCTATTCTGGAGAAAGTTCCATGTGCACTTGAGAAGAATGTGTATTCAGTTGAGTTTGGATGTAAAGTTCTGTAGATATCTGTGAAATCCATCTGGTCCAGTGTATCATTTAAAGCTCTCGTTTCTTTGGAGATGTTGTGCTTAGAAGACCTATCGAGTATAGAAAGAGCTAGTTGAAGTCACCAAGTATAAGTGTATTATTATCTAAGTATTTCTTCACTTTGGTTAATAATTGATTTATATATTTGGCAGCTCCCACATTCAGGGCATATATATTGAGGATTGTTAAGGCCTCTTGTTGAATAGATCCTTTAAGTATGATATAGTGTCCCTCTTCATCTCTCACTACAGTCTTTGGGGTAAATTTTGGTTTATCTGATATAAGGATGGCTACCCCTGCTTTCTTTTGAGGACCATTCGAATGGTAAATGGTTCTCCAACCTTTTATTTTCAGGCTGTAGGTGTCCTTCTGTCTAAAATGAGTCTCTTGTAGACAGCAAAGAGATGGGTCCTGCTTTTTTATCCAGTCTGAAACCCTGCGCCTTTTGATGGGGTCATTAAGCCCGTTCATGTTCAGAGTTACTATTGACAGATATGAGTTTAGTGTCATCATGATATCTATTCAGTCCTTGTTTTTGTGGATTGTTCCACTGAACTTCTTCTTAAAGGGGAATTTTAAGAGTTCCCCTTAAAATTTCTTGCAGAGCTGGTTTGGAGGTCACATATTCTTTCAGTTCCTGCCTGTCTTGGAAGCTCTTTATCTCTCCTTCTATTTTGAATGAGAGCCTTGCTGGATAAAGTATTCTTGGTTGCATGTTCTTCTCATGGAGGACCCTGAATATATCCTGCCAGCCCTTTCTGGCCTGCCAGGTCGCTGTGGAGAGGTCTGCTGTTACCCTAATACTTCTCCCCATAAAAGTCAGGGATTTCTTGTCTCTTGCTGCTTTAAGGATCTTCTCTTTATCTTTGGAATTTGCAAGCTTCACTATTAAATGTCGAGGTGTTGAACGGTTTTTATTGATTTTAGGGGGGGATCTCTCTATTTCCTGGATCTGAATCCCTGTTTCCCTTCCCAGATTAGGAAAGTTTTCAGCTAGAATTTGTTCAAATACATATTCTGGCCCTCTGTCCCTTTCGGCGCCCTCGGGAACCCCAATTAAACGTAGGTTTTTCTTTCTCAGGCTGTCGTTTATTTCCCTTAATCTATCTTCATGGTCTTATAATTGTTTGTCTCTTTTTTCCTCAGTTTCCCTCTTTGCTATCAACTTGTCTTCTATGTCACTCACTCGTTCTTCCACCTCTTTAACCCTCATCGTTAGGACTTCTAGTTTGGATTGCATCTCATTCAATTGATTTTTAATTTCTGCCTGATTAGCTCTAAATTCTGGAGTCATGAAGTCTCTTGAGTCCTTTATGCTTTTTTCTAGAGCCACCAGTAGCTGTATAATAGTGCTTCTGAATTGGCTTTCTGACATTGAATTGTAATCCAGATTTGGTAACTCTGTGGGAGAGAGGACTGTTTCTGATTCTTTCTTTTGAGGTGAGGTTTTCCTTCTAGTCATTTTGCTCAGTGCAGAGTGGCCAAAAGCAAGTTGTATTGGGAAAAGTAGAAAAAGAGAGGAGAGAAAGAAGGAAAGAAAAGAGAAAAAGAAAATAAAGGAAGAAAAAGAAATGAAAAAAAGAAGAAAAAGAGAAAGAAAAAGAAAGAAGAAAGAAGAAAAAAAGGGGGTGGGGGAAGGAAACAAATCAAAAAGCAAAAAAAAAAAAAAAAAAAAAAAGAACCACCGGGGAGTATCTTCTGATTCTGTGTACTTTAAGTCCCTTGGCTTCTCCTGGAATTTGTCCGTCTAGCTGGTGTTCTGGGGGGAGGGGCCTGCTGTGCTGATTTTCAGGTGTTAGCAGTTGGGGGAGCTGCTGTGCCCCTGCCTGGTGCAGGGCTCAGTGGGGGTTGTTTACCCCATGAGGCCGCAGGAGGAACAACCCCAGTGTCGGGGCCAGGTCTGGAAACCTGGATTCAGCTCCGGCTGGAACTCCGGAGCTCTCCATCTGCAGGGCCTGGAGGCTCCGGGGCGGGGCCGCTGATCTGCTCAGCTCGGGGCAGGAGTGTCCTTGCTGTCCTGGGCCCTCCCGGCCTCTGCCTGTCCTGGGGGAGGCCGGATCCTGGGCTGTGTCCCGGCGCCCTGTGCTCCAGGCCTGCGCTGTTGGATTCGCGCTCCTGGGCCGTGCAGCCCCCTCCGAGGAGCCGCCCCCGAGCCCCCCGAGCCCCTCCGAGCTGCTCTGGGCCCCGCCGTGCGTACTGCAGCCCTTAGGGAGCTCGGCGGACTCTCCTGGGCACACAGTTGCTGCTACTGTCCCAGGGAACCCGAGGGTATCCTCGCCCTCCTGGGTCCTGCTCCAACTCCCTGCAAGGCCTTTCTGCCCGAGAAGGTTGGTGCAGCTCCTGCGTCTCCAGGACGGTGCTCTCCTGTCCTGGGGACACTCGCCCCGGCTTCAGCCCGGGTCTTCGCGGGGCCCCTCCCCGTTGGAGGCTTTTGTTTCTTTATCCCCGTCTTCCTACCTCGATAGAAGCGCGAACTCTTCTCACTGTAGCATTCCAGCTGGTCTCTCTTTAAATCTCAGGCCGAATTAATAGATTTTCAGGATAATTTGAAGGTTTTCTAGGTAATTTGGTGGAGACATGTGATTTGGAGGCTCTACTCTTCCGCCATCTTGCCCCTCCCCCCTCGATTCGATTCTTTTTGATTCGATTCGATTCGATTTGCTTCGATTCGATTCTTTTCGATTCAGTTCGATTCGATTCGATTCTTTTTGATTCAATCTATTCGATTCTTTTCGATTCAGTTCGATTCAATTCAATTCTTTTTGATTCGATTAGATTCTTTTCCATTTGATCTGATTCAATTCACTTCTATTTTTTCTGATTTGTTTCTATTTGAATCTATTCGATTATTTTCGATTCAATTCGATTCGATTCCATTCGATTGGATTCTTTTCGATTCGATTCTTTTTGATTCAATACGATTCATTTCAATTCTTTTCGATGCGAATCAATTAGATTCCATTCTTTTTGATTCAATTCTTTTAGATTTGATTTGATACGATTCTTTTCAATTCGATTCGATTCAATTTGTTTCGATTCGTTTCGATTCTCTTTGATGTTTTTTGATTCGATCTTTTCAATGGATTTGATTCGATTCAATTCATTTCGATTCGATTCGATTCGAATTTTTAGATTCTATTCTTTTCAATTCGATTCTTTTCGATTCGATTCGATTCGAGTCTTTTTGTTTCAATTCGATTCTTTTCGATTCGATTTGATTCTTTTCGTTTCGATTAGATTCTCTTTGATTCGATTCAATTCTTTTCGATTTGATTATTTTCGAGTCGATTCGGTTTGATTCTTTTCGATTCGATTGATAAGATTCTTTTCGTTCGATTCAATTCTCTTCTCTTCTATTCTATTCTATTCTATTCTTTTCAATTCAATTCTATTCGATTCTTTTCATTTCGATTCTTTTCGATTAGATTCTTTTCGATTTGATTCAATCGATCATTTGGATTCGATTTGTTACATTTCGATTCGATTCTTTTCGATTTGATTCTTTTAGATTTGATTTGATATGATTCTTTTCAATTCGATTCGATTCGATTCATTTCGATTCGTTTAGATTCTTTGGTGTTTTTTGATTCGATCTTTTCATTCGATTTGATTCGGTTCAATTCATTTCGATTCGATTCGATTCGATTTTTTTCAATTCGATTCTTTTCAATTCGATTCGACTCTGTTCGTTTCGATTCGATTCTTTTCGATTCAATTTGATTCTTTTCGTTTCGATTAGATTCTCTTTGATTCGATTCTTTTCGATTCAATTCTTTTCGATTCGATTCGATTTGATTCTTCTCCATTCGATTCGATACGATTCTTTTCGATTTGATTCAATAAGATTCTTTTGGCTTGATTCAATTCTGTTCAATTCTATTCTATTCGATTTGATTCAATTCTATTCTTTTCAATTCGATTCTATTCGATTCTTTTCGTATCGATTCGATTATTTCGATTCGATTCTTTTCAATTTGATTCGATTTGATCATTTGTATTCGATTTGTTACATTTCGATTCGATTCTTTTCGATTCTGTTCGATTTGATTCTTTTCAATTCAGTTCGATTCGATTGTTTTCGATTCTATTCAATTCTTTTCCATTCGATATGATTCTATTTGTTTCGAATTTTTTTCGATTCGTTTTGATTCAAATCTATTCGATTCTTTTCGATTCAATTCGATTCGATTGATTCTTTCCGATTCAATTCGATTCGATTCCATTCGATTCGATTCTTTTCGATTCAATTCTATTCTTATTGATTTGATACGATTCGATTCGATTCTTTTCCATTTGATACGATTTGATTCGATTCTTTTCGATTCAACTCAACTCGATTCTTTTCGATTCGATTTTTTCGATTCGATTCTTTTCGATTTGATTCTTTTCGTTTCAATTCGATTCAATTCTTTTCAATTCGATTCGATTCGATTCTGTTCGTTTCAATTAGATTCTTTTCAATTTTATTTGATTCGATTCTTTTCAATTCGATTCGGTACTGTTCGATTCGATTCTTTTCGATTCAATTCGATTGGAATCGATTCTTTTTTATTCAATTTGATTCGATTTGATACGATTTTCGATTGTATTCGATTCGATTCTTTTCGGTTCTATTCAATTCGATTCTTTTCGATTCAATTTGATATGATTCGATTCTTTTCGATTCCATTCGATACGATTCGATTCTTTTCGATTCAATTCGATTCGTTTCGATGCTATTCAATTCGATTCTTTTTTATTCAATTCGATTCTTTTCGATTCGATTTGATTCTTTTCGATTCAATTCCATTGTAATCGATTCGATTCTTTTCGATTCAATTAGATTTGATTCGATACGATTCTTTTCGATTCGATTCTTTTTGGTTCTGTTCAATTCGATTCTTTTTGATTCAGTTCAATTCCATTCTTTTCGATTCGATTCATTTCGATTCGATATGATTCGATTCATTTCGATTTTTTTCGATTAGTTTCGATTTGAATCTATTCGATTCTTTTCGATTCAATTCGATTCGATTGATTCTTTTTCAATTCATTTCGATTCGATTCAATTCCATTCGATATGACTCTTTTTGATTCGATTCGATTCTTTTTAATTCAATACGATTTGATTCAATTCTTTTCAAATGGATTCAATTCAATTCGATTCTTTTCGATTTGATTTTTTCGATTTGATTCTTTTCAATTCGATTCGATTCTTTTACATTTGATTTTTTTTCGATTCGATTCGATTTGACTCTTGTCATTTCGATTCGATTCTTTTTGATTCGATTTGATTCTATTCTTTTCGATTCGATACGATTCGATTTGATTCTTTTCGATGCGAGTCAATTCGATTCCATTCTTTTTGATTCGATTCGATTTGATTCTTTTATATTTGATTTGATACGATTCTTTTCAATTCGATTCGATTCGATTCGTTTTGATTCTCTTTGATGTTTTTGATTCGATCTTTTCAATCGATTTGATTCGATTCGATTCATTTTGATTCGATTCGATTCAAATTTTTTTCGATTCTATTCTTTTCAATTCGATTCTTTTTGATTCGATTCGATTCGATTTTTTTCTATTCGATTTATTTCGATTCGATTCGATTTGATTCTTTTCGTTTTGATTAGATTCTCTTCGATTCGATTCTTTTTGATTCAATTCTTTTCGATTCAATTCGATTTGATTCTTTTCGAGTTGATTCGGTTCGATTCTTTTCGATTTGATTGATAAGATTCTTTTCGTTCGATTCAATTCTGTTCGATTCTATTCGATTCGATTCTATTCGATTCGATTCTTTTCAATTCGATTCTACTCGATTCTTTTCATTTCGATTCGATTCTTTTCGATTCGATTCTTTTTGATTTGATTCGATTCGATCATTTGGATTCGATTTGTTACATTTCGATTCGATTCTTTTCGATTTGATTCTTTAAGATTTGATTTGATACGATTCTTTTCAATTTGATTCGATTCTTTTCAATTCTATTCTATTCTATTCTTTTTGTTTCTATTTGATTCATTTCGATTTTATTCGATTCGATCATTTGGATTCGATTTGTTACATTTCGATTCGATTCTTTTCGATTCGATTCTTTTAGATTTGATTTGATATGATTCTTTTCAATTCGATTCGATTCGATTCTTTTCGATTTGTTTCGATTCTCTTTGATGTTTTTTGATTCGATCTTTTCAATTGATTTGATTCGATTCGATTCATTTCTATTCGATTCGATTCAAATTTTTCAATTCTATTCTTTTCAATTCGATTCCTTTCAATTCAATTCTATTATATTTTTTCTATTTGATTCTTTTCGATTCGATTCAATTTGATTCTTTTTGATTCGATTTGACTCGACTCTTCGTTTCGATTCAATTCTTTTCGATTCGATTTGATTCTTTTCATTTTGATTAGATTCTCTTCGATTCGATTCTTTTCGATTCAATTCCTTTCAATTCTATTCGATTTGATTCTTCTCCATTCGATTTGATTCGATTCTTTTAGATTCAATTCGATAAGATTCTTTTCGTTCGATTCAATTCTGTTCGATTCTATTCGATTATTTTCAATTCGATTCTATTTGATTCTTTTCGTTTCGGTTCGATTCTTTTCGATTCAATTCGATTCTTTTCGATTCAATTCGATACGATTCGATTATTTTTAATTCGATTCGATTTGTTTCGATTGTTTTTGAATCTATTTGATTCGATTCGATTCTTTTCGAATCGACTCGATTTGATTTTATTCGATTCGATTATCGATTCAATTC
Organism: Canis lupus baileyi; assembly: GCF_048164855.1. Taxonomy (NCBI): domain Eukaryota; kingdom Metazoa; phylum Chordata; class Mammalia; order Carnivora; family Canidae; genus Canis; species Canis lupus. Next base: position 1,500,665 of record NC_132848.1, on the reverse strand, counting down.
AATTCCAATCATTTTCGATTCGATTCGATTTGATTCTTTTCGATTTGATTCGACTCGACTTATATTTTTTATATTTTATATTATATTTTTTCTATTTGATTCTTTTCGATTCGATTCGATTTGATTCTTTTCGATTCGATTCAACTTGACTCTTCGTTTCGATTCAATTCTTTTCGATTCGATTTGATTCTTTTCATTTCGATTAGATTCTCTTCGATTCGATTCTTTTTGATTCAATTCCTTTCGATTCTATTCGATTTGATTCTTCTCCATTCGATTTGATTCGATTCTTTTCGATTCAATTCGATAAGATTCTTTTCGTTCGATTCAATTCTGTTCGATTCTATTCTATTCGATTCGATTATTTTCAATTCGACTCTATTTGATTCTTTTCGTTTCGGTTCGATTCTTTTCGATTCGATTCGATACGATTCGATTATTTTTAATTCGATTCGATTTGTTTCGATTGTTTTTGAATCTATTTGATTCGATTCGATTCTTTTCGATCGACTCGATTTGATTTTATTTGATGCGATTATCGATTCGATTCAATTACAATCATTTTCGATTCGATTCGATTCGATTATTTTTTATTCAATTCGATTCAATTATTTTCGATTCGTTGCAATTTGATTCGATTCTTTTCGTTTCAATTCAATTCGATTTGATTCTTTTCAATCCGAATTGATTCAATTCTTTTCGATTCGATTTCATTCAATTCGATTCTTTATGAATCGATTCGTTTTGATTCTTTTCAATTCGATTCAATTCGATTCTTTTTTTTAAGATTTTTTATTTATTTACTCATGATAGTCACAGAGAGAGAGAGAGAGAGAGGCAGAGACACAGGCAGAGGGAGAAGCAGGCTCCATGCACCGGGAGCCCGATGTGGGATTCGATCCCGGGTCTCCAGGATCGCGCCCTGGGCCAAAGGCAGGCGCCAAACCGCTGCGCCACCCAGGGATCCCAATTTGATTCTTTTTGATTCGATTCGATTCTTTTCGAGTCGATTTGATTCGAATGTTTTTGTTTCGATGCGATTCTTTTCAATTAGATTCTTTACGATTCGATTCATTTCAATTCTTTTCGATTCGATTCGATTCTTTTCGATTCAATTTGATCGATTCTTTTCAATTCAATTCAATACGATTCGGTTCTTTTCAGTTAGATTCTATACGATTCTATTCTTTTCGATTAGATTAGATTCTTTTTGATTCGATTTGATTAGATTCAATTCTTTTCAATTTGATTCGATTCAATTCGATTCTTTTCAATTCGATCTTTTCGATCGATTTGATTCTTTTCAATTCGATTCGATTCTTTTCGCTTCGATTCAATTCTACTCGATTCATTTTGAATCGATTCAATTCTTTTTGATTCGATCTATTAGATTCTTTTTGATTCAGTTCGATTCGATTCGATTCAATTCTTTTCCACTCCATCTGATTCGATTAGTTTTGATTTTTTTCGATTCATTTCAATTCGAATCTATTCGATTCTTTTCGGTTCAATTCGATTCGATTCTATTCTTTTTGATTCAGTTCCATTCGATTCGATTCTTTTTGATTCGATTCTTTTCGATTCGATACGATTCGATTCGATTCTTTTCGATGCAAATCAATTCGATTCGATTCTTTTTGATTTGATTCGATTTGATTCTTTTAGATTTGATTCGATATGATTCTTTTCAATTCGATTCAATTCGTTTTGATTCGTTTCGATTCTCTTTGATTTTTTTAATTCGATCTTTTCAATCGATTTGATTCGATATGATTCTTTTCGATTCAATTCTTTTCGATTCGATTTGATTCTTTTCTATTCGATTCTTTTCGATTCAATTTGATTCTTTTCGATTCGATTCTTTTCAATTCGATTCACTTCGATTCTTATTTTTTTATTTATGATAGTCACACACAGAGAGAGAGAAAGGCAGAGACACAGGCAGAGGGAAAAGCAGGCTCCATGCACCGGGAGCCCGATGTGGGATTCGATCCCGGGTCTCCAGGATCATGCCCTGGGCCAAAGGCAGGCGCCAAACCGCTGCACCACCCAGGGATCCCTCGATTCTTTTTGATTCAATTCTTTTTGATTCGGTTTGATTCTTTTCGATTCAATTCAATTCTTTTCTATCCGATTCGTTTCGATTGTTTTTGAATCTATTTGATTCGATTCGATGATTTTCGATTCGACTTGATTTGATTCGATTCGATTATCGATTCGATTCAATTCCAATTATTTTCGATTCGATTCGATTCGATTATTTTTTATTCAATTCGATTCAATTATTTTCGATTCGATGCAATTCGATTCGATTCTTATCGTTTCAATTCAATTCGATTCTTTTCGATTCGAGACGATTTGATTTGATTCTTTTCGATTCGATTCAGTTCAATTCGATTCTTTTCGATTCGATTTTTTTCGATTTGATTCTTTTCAATTTGATTCGATTCTTTTCAATTTGATTCTTTTCGAATCGATTCGATTTGACTCTTGTCATTTCGATTCAATTCTTTTTGATTCGATTCGATTCAATTCTTTTTGATTCGATTCTTTTCGATTCTATTCTTCTCGAATCGATTCGATTCTTTTCGATTCGCTTCTATAAGATTCTTTTCATTCGATTCGATTCTTTTCGATTCGATTCTATTCGATTCGAGTCTTTACGATTTGACTCGATTCGATTCTTTTGGATTCGATTCGATAATGTTCCATTCTATTCTTTTTGATTCAATTCGATTCGATTCAATTCTTTTGGATTCAATTGGATTCTTTTAGATAATTTTTGATTCGATTTGATTCCTTTCGAGTCGAGTCGATTTGATTCTTTTTGATTCAATTCGATTCGATTCAATTCGATTTGATTATTTTCGAATCAATTCGATTCAATTCTTTGCGATTAGATTCTATGCGATTCTATTCTTTTCGATTCGATTCATTTTGATTCTTTTCGATTCGATTCGATTCAACTCTTTTCAATTCGATTCGATTCAATTCGATTTGATTCAATTCTATCTTTTCGATTCGATTTGATTCTTTTCGTTTCTATTTGATTCTTTTCGATTGGATTATTTTCGATTTCATTCGATTCTTTTCACTTCGATTCGATTCGATTCTTTTCAATTCAAATCGATTCAATAAGATTCGATTCGATTATTTTTGATTCGATGTAATTTGATTCGATTTTTTTCGAATCGGTTAGATTCAATTCGATTATTTTCGATTCGACTCGATTTGATTCGATTTGATTATCGATTCAATTCAATTCCAATTATTTTCGTTTAGATTTGATTATTTTTTATTCAATTCGATTCAATTATTTTCGATTCGATGCGATTCGATTCGATTCGATTCTTTTCGATTCAATCAATTCGATTTGATTCTTTTCAATTTGATTTGATTCGATTCTTTTCGATTTGATTGCATTCGATTCAATTGTTTTCGATTTGATTCGATTCGATTCTTTTCGATTCAATTTGATTCAATTCAATTCGATTCTTCTCGATTCAATTCAATTTGTTTCTTTTCGATTCGATATGATTCGATTCAATTCTTTACGATTCGATTCGATTCAATTCAATTCGATTCTTTTCGATTCGATTCTTTTGATTCGATTTGATTCTTTTCGTTTCAATTAGATTATCTTCGATTCAATTCTTTTCGATTCAATTCTTTTCGATTCGATTCGATTTGATTCTTTTCGATTCGATTCGATAAGATTCTTTTCATTCGAATCATTTCTGTTCGATTTGATTCAATTCGATTCTTTTCAATTCGATTCTATTTGATTCTTTTCCTTTCGATTCGATTCTTTTCAATTCGATTCTTTTCGATTTGATTTGATTCGATCATTTGGATTCGATTTGTTACATTTCGATTCAATTCGATTTGATTCTTCTGGATTAAATTGGATTCGTTTAGATAATTTTTTATTAGATTCGATTCTTTTCGCCTAGCTTCGATTCGATTCTACTCGATTCGATTCAATTCGATTCTTTTTGATTCGATTCTTTTCGTTTCGGTTCGATTCTTTCCGATTCTTTTCGATTCGATTCGATACGATTCGATTCAATTATTTTTAATTCGATTCGATTTGTTTCGATTGTTTTTGAATGTATTTGATTCGATTCGATTCTTTTCTATTCGATTCGATATGATCTTTTCAATTCGATTCGATTCGATTCTTTTAGATTAGATTCGACTCTTTTTTCAATTCGATTCGATACTTTTCAATTCGATTCGATTCTTTTCGATTCAATTCAATTATTTTCGATTCGATTCGATTTGAATCTATTCGATTAGATTCCTTTCAATTCGATTCTTTTCGATTTAATTCGATTCAGTTTTTTCGATTCGATTTGATTCATTTCGATTTGATTCTATTCGATTCTTTTCAAATCGATTCGATTTGATTCTTTTCGATTCGATTCGATTCGATTCTATTCGATTCTTTTCAATTCGATTTGATTCTTTTTTATTTGATTTTTTCGATTCTTTTTGATTCGATTTGATTCGATTCAATTTCTATTTGATTCGATTCTTTTATATTCAATTTGATCCTTCTTGATTCGATTCAATTCTTTTCGATTCGATTCGATTCGATTTGAATCTATTGTATTCAGTTCTTTACAATTCGATTCTTTTCTATTTGATTCGATACAGTTCTTTTCGATTCGATTCGATTTGATTCTTTTCGATTCGATTTTTTTCGATTTGATTCGATTCTATTTGAATCTATTCTCTTCAATTCTTTTTAATTCGATTCTTTTCAATTTGATTCGATTCAGTTCTTTTCGATTTGATTCGATTTCTTTTCGATTCGATTCTTTTCGATTCAATTCGATTCGATTCTTTTCTATCAATTTGATTCGATTTGATTCTTTTCGATTCGATTCGAGTCTATTCTTTTCGATTTGAATCGATACATTTCTATTCTTTTCGATTCGATTCGATTCGATTATTTTTGATTCTATTCCATTCGATTCATTCATTTTTTAAATCGATTCGATTCTTTTTGATTCGACTCTTTTTGATTCGATTCATTTGGATTTTATTCTCTTCGATTCGATTCAATTCGATTCACTTCTTTCTAAACGATTCGATACTTTTCTATTCCACTTTTCTATTTTTTTAATTTTTATTTATTTATGATAGTCACAGAGAGAGAGAGAGAGGCAGAGACACAGGCAGAGGGAGAAGCAGGCTCCATGCACCGGGAGCCCGATGTGGGATTCGATCCCGGGTCTCCAGGATCGCGCCCTGGGCCAAAGGCAGGCGCCAAACCGCTGCGCCACCCAGGGATCCCGATTCGATTCTTTTCGATTCGATTCGATTCAATTCGTTTTTTTCGAATCGATTCAATTCTTTTCGATTCGAGTCTTTTCGGTTTGATTCATTTGGATTCAATTCTTTTCGATTCGATTCTTTTCGATTCGATTCTTTTTTTTTTAATTTTTATTTATTTATGATAGTCACAGGGAGAGAGAGAGGCAGAGACATAGGCAGAGGGAGAAGCAGGCTCCATGCACCGGGAGCCTGATGTGGGATTCGATCCGGGGTCTCCAGGATCGTGCCCTGGGCCAAAGGCAGGCGCCAAACCGCTGCGCCACCCAGGGATCCCCGATTCGATTCTTTTTGATTTGATTTGATTCTTTGCGATTCAATTCGGTTCAATTCTTTTCGATTCGATCCGATTCTTTTCTATTCGATTTGATTCGATTTGATCCTTTACGATTTGATTCGATTTTTTAATTAGATTTTTTCGATTCTTTTCGATTTGATTCAATTCGATTCTTTTCGATTTAATTTGATTCTTTTCTATTTGATACGATTCGATTCGATCCTTTTCGATTCGATTCGATCCTTTTCGATTCGATTCGATTTTTTTCGTTTCGATTTTATACTTTTGGTTTTGATTCGATTCGAATCTTTCGATTCGAGTCTTTTCGATTCGAATTCCTTTCTTTTTCAAACGATTCGATTTGATTCGATTCTTTTCGATTCGATTGTTTTCGATTCTATTTGATTGGATTTTTTTCGATGAGATGCGATTTGATTCGATTTTTTACGATTCGATTCGATTCGAGTTTTCGATTCGTTTCTTTCCATTTGATTTGATTCGATTTGAATCTTTCAATTCGTTTCTTTTCGATTCGATTCGATTCGATTCTTTTTGATCCGATATGATTCGATTCTTTTCGATTCGATTCAATTCTTTACACTTCCATTCGATTCGATTCTTTTGATTTTGTGCGATTCGATTCGATTTTTTTTCGATTCGATTCGATTCGATCATTTTCGAATCGAGTCTCTTTGATTCGAATTTCTTTCTTTTCGAATCAATTTGATTCGATTCTTTTCGATGTGATTCGATTTGATTCTTTTCGATTTGATTCGATTCTTTTCGATTTGATTTGATTCTTTTCAATTCAATTCGATTCGATTCTTTTCAATTCTATTCGATTCTTTTCCATTCAATTTGATTCGATTCGATCCTTTTCGATTCGATCCGATTCTATTCGATTTGATTTGATTCGATTCTTTTCTATTCGATACTATTCGATTCAATTCTTTTCTATTCGATTCGATTCTTTTTGATTCAATTCGATTCGATTCTTCGATTCGATTCGATCTTTTTTGAATCGATTCGATTCTCTTCGATTCGATTCGATTCGATTTTTTTCATTTCCATTCGATAGTTTTCTATTCGTTTCTTTTCAATTCGATTCGATTCTATTCTTTTCGATTCGATTTGATTCGATTCGAATCTTTCTATTCGAATGTTTTTGATTTGAATTCCTTTCTTTTCAAATCGATTCAATTCGATTCTTTTCGATTCGATTCGATTCTTTTGATTCGATTCGATTCGATTATTTTCACTTCCATTCAATTTGATTCTTTTGATTCAGTGCGATTAGATTCGATTTTTTTCGATTCAATTCGATTCGATTCTTTTCGATTCGATTCTTTTTGATTCGAATGTCTTTCTTTTCAAAGCGATTTGATTCGATTCTTTTCGATTCGATTCGATTCTTTTCGAGTCTCTTCGATTCGGTTTTTTCGAATCGATTCGATTCTTTTCGATTCGACTCTTCGATTCGATTATTTTGGATTCGATTTTTTTCGATTCGATTCGATTCTTTTCGATTTGATTTGATTCTTTTTGATTCGATTTGATTCGGTTTTTTCTATTCTTTTCATTTCAATTCGAATCGATTATTTTCTATTCGATTCGATTCAATTCGATTCGCTTTTTTCTAAACGATTCGATACTTTTCTATTCCACTTTTCTATTTTTTAAATTTTTATTTATTTATGATAGTCACAGAGAGAGAGAGAGAGGCAGAGACACAGGCAGAGGGAGAAGCAGGCTCCATGCACGGGGAGCCTGATGTGGGATTCGATCCCGGGTCTCCAGGATCGCTCCCTGGGCCAAAGGCAGGCGCCAAACCGCTGCGCCACCCAGGGATCCCCTCGATTCCACTTTTCGACTGGATTCATTTGGATTTGATTATTTTCGATTCAATTAGATTCGATTCTTTTAGATTCAATTCGAATTGATTCTTTTTAATTCGTTTATTTTTTATTCCATTCGAATGTTTTCGGTTCGATTAGATTCTTTTTGATTTAATTATTATTTTTTTTTAATTTTTATTTCTTTATGATAGTCACAGAGAGAGAGAGAGAGGCAGAGACACAGGCAGAGGGAGAAGCAGGCTCCATGCACTGGGAGCCCGACGTGGGATTCAATCCCGGGTCTCCAGGATCGCACCCTGGGCCAAAGGCAGGCGCCAAACCGCTGCGCCACCCAGGGATCCCCTCTTTTTGATTTAATTAGTTTCGATTCAAAACTCTTCGATTCTATTGTTTTCGATTCAATTCAACTGGATTCTATTGTTTTCGATTCTATTCGATTCAATTCTTTTCGATTCGATTTGATTCTTTTTGATTCGATTTGATTTTTTTCCATTCGATTATTTTTTATTTGATTTGTTTCGATTACTTTCTATTCGATTCAATTCGATTCTTTTTGATTCGATTCGATTTTTTTATTCGTTTCAAATTGATGAGATCCTTTTCGATTCGATTCGAATTTTTTATTCGATACATTTTTTCTTTTCGATATGATAGTTTTCGATTAGTTTCTTTTCGATTCTATTTAATTCGATTCTTTTGTATCGATTCGATTTGACTCGAATCTTTTGATTCGAGGCTCTTCAATTCGAATTCCTCTGTTTTAGAATCGATTCGATTCAATTCTTTTCAATTCGATTCAATTCGACTCATTATTTCTGAAACAATTCGAATCATTTCGATTCCACTCTTTTCGATTAGATTCATTTGGATTCCATACTTTTTTATTCGATTAGATTCGATTCTTTTCGATTCGATTTGATTCTTTTTGATTCGTTTCTTTTTTATTATATTCGAATCTTTTCGGTTCGATTACATTCTTTTCGATTTAATTCGATACAATTCGAAATTCTTCCATTGAATTCTTTTCGATTCGATTCTATTCGATTCAATCCGATTCGATTCTTTTCAATTCGAGTCAATTCATTTCTTTTCGATGCGATTTTTCTCTATTCGATTCCTTTTTATTTGATTTGTTTCAATTATTTTCTATTCGATTCGAATCGATTCTTTTCAATTCGATGTGATTCGATCCTTTTAGATTCGACTCAATTCGATTCGATTATTTTAGTTTCGATACGATAGTTTCCGATTCGTTCATTCGATTCTATTCTATGAGATTCTTTCTGTTTCGAATTGGTTTGCAAATGGAAGTGTCAGGCCTGTACTCACTATTATCTGAATTGATTACAGATATTTCAAATGGCCTTCTTCAAAGACGGTAGCTAGTTTCTTACCCCCACGTATGACTGGGTAGTAGGCATCTGCCTCTCAGGGAACTGGGGAACTTCCTTCTCAGAGATGAGCTCAAACGTGGTCCTCCCCTGTTCCACACTGCCTGCAGATACGGTTATGAACATCCTCACTAGACATGTTTGTCAGAAGCTCATGGGACCCTCCCGCATCCTGCCTGCCCGTAGTCATAGCTGCTAACATCCCTATGTTAGGTGCTGGGAGAGGTAGGAGAAATGCAAGTGGAAGGGTCAGGACTGTACTCACGTGTATCTGAGTTCAATACAGCGATTGCCAACGTCCTTGTTCCATTAGAGTGTAGCTCGCGTATACCTCGCCTCGATAAGTGTCTAGCAGACATCGGCCTGCAAAGCATACACACTTCTGAGAGTTGAGCTGTGGCCTGTATCCCCCCCATCCTGACTGCCTGTACGTTCCTCTTCTACAGAATTTCGTTGTATGCGGGACAGTAGCGGAGTGAAAACCAAGTGTCTCCCTTGTCAATTTCGCACCTAACGGACAGCTGCCTCCAAGGCATGCACACTCCTTTGGATTGAGCTTATGGCTTGTACCTCCCACATGCTGACCGCCTGTATGCTTCGCTTTCAAAGGATTTCATTCGATACGGGACGCAAGTTTTGCGAGAGGCAAGTGTTTCTTAGTTCTATCCAGCGACTTCCGAGGAATTCCTCCCTCAGATGGGGTCGACATACTAACTTCCCAACCTGAGTACCTAGCTGAAAGCTCTCTCTCTGGGGAATTTCCTTCTGTGAGATGAGCTGACACGCGGTCCTTCCCAGTTCCATCCTGCCTGCAGATGCAGTTATGAACATCCTCACTAGACATGTTTGTCAGAAGCTCATGGGACGCAAGGGCCATCTGCAGGCTTCAATGGTTGTGTCTCCAGGTGCAGTAGAGCGGTATTCAAGGAACGTCCCGCCTTACAATGCTGCTAAGTTCTCACGGCCATCAGAAGGAACCAGTAGAAAGCTGGCTTCTAGGCATGCTTTTTTTCTGAGAGCTGAGCTCAGGGCAGGACCCTCCCGCATCCTGCCTGCCCGTAGACGTAACTGCTAATATCCTTCTGTTAGGTGCTGGGAGAGGGCGGCGAAAGGCATGTGGAAGTGTCAGGCCTGTACTCACTATCATCTGAATTGAATACAGCGATTTCAAACGGCCTTCTTCAAAGAGTATAGCTAGTTCCTAACTCCCATGTACGAGTGGGTAGCAGGCATCTGCCTCCCAGGCGTACACACTTTTGAGAATTGAGCTTATGGCCTGTACTTCCCACATCCCGCCTGCAGGTACACTTCACTGTTAACAGGCCTAGGCTCGATGCGTGACTGAAGTGTTGTGAGAGGTAAGTGGAAAGTCCCGGCACACAAGACTAGTGCCTCCAAGCTCAATCCAGTGATTTCCTAGTAATTCCTGTAGTGGACAGGGGCTACATACTAAGTTCCGTACCTGAGAAGCTAGCTGAACCCCGAGTCCAAAAGCATCTCTGTTCCGAGAGTTGAGCTCACACCAAGTCCCTCACAGTTCCACACTGCCTGCAGAATGAGTTTTGAACATCTTCACCAGAGACCTTTCTCAGAGCTTGTGAGACGCAAGTGGAATAAGGCAGGCCTGGAAGGTGTCTCCAGATGCAGTAGAGTGGTATTCTTCGAACCTCCTGAGTTAGGAGACTGCTATGGCCTCACGGCCATTGGAATGCACTAGATGAAAGCGTCTTGTAGGCATGCTCTCTTGTGAGAGCTGAGCTCAGGGCAGGACCCTCCCGCATCCTGCCTGCCCATAGTCATAGCTGCTAACATCCTTACGTGAGGTGCTGAGAGAGGTTGGAGAAATGCGAGTGGAAGTGTCAGGACTGTACTCACGTGTGTCTGAGTTCAATACAGCGATTGCCAACGTGCTTCTTCCATTAGAGTGTAGCTCGGGTATACCTCGCCTCGATAAGTGTCTCGCAGACATCGGCCTGCAAAGCATACACACTTCTGAGAGTGTTGCTTATGGACTGTAACTCCACCACCCTGACTGCCTGAACGTTCCGCTTCCACAGCATTTCGTTGTATGCGGGAGAGGAGCGGAGTGAGAACCAAGTGTCTGCCTTGTCAATTTCGCGCCTAGGGGACAGCTGCCTCCAAGGCATGCACACTCCTTTGGATTGAGCTTATGGCTTGTACCTCCCACATGCTGACCGCCTGTATGCTTCGCTTTCAAAGGATTTCGTTCGATACGGGACGCAAGTTTTGCGAGAGGCAAGTGTTTCTTAGTTCTATCCAGCGACTTCCGAGGAATTCCTCCCTCAGATGGGATCGACATACTAACTTCCCAACCTGAGTACCTAGCTGAAAGCTCTCTCTCTGGGGAATTTCCTTCTGCGAGATGAGCTGACACGCGGTCCTTCCCAGTTCCATCTTGCCTGCAGATGCAGTTACGAACATCCTCACTAGACATGTTTGTCAGAAGCTCATGGTATGCAAGGGCCAGCTGCAGGCTTCAATGGTTGTGTCTCCAGGTGCAGTAGAGCATGGAACGTCCATGGAGCATGGTATTCATGGAACGTCCCGCCTTACAATGCTGCTAAGTTCTCATGGCCATCAGAAGGAACCAGTAGAAAGCTGGCTTCTAGGCATGCTTTTTTTCTGAGAGCTGAGCTCAGGGCAGGACCGTCCTGCATCCTGCCTGCCCGTAGACGTAACTGCTAATATCCTTATGTTAGGTGCTGGGAGAGGGCAGTGAAAGGCATGTGGAAGTGTCAGGCCTGTACTCACTATCATCTGAATTGAATACAGCGATTTCAAACGGCCTTCTTCAAAGAGTGTAGCTAGTTTCTAACTCCCATGTATGAGTGGGTAGCAGGCATCTGCTTCCCAGGCGTACACACTTTTGAGAGTTGAGCTTATGGCCTGTACTTCCCACATCCTGCCTGCAGGTACACTTCACTGCTAACAGGCCTAGGCTCGATGCGTGACTGAAGTGTTGTGAGAGGTAAGTGGAAAGTCCCGGCACACAAGACTAGTGCCTCCAAGCTCAATCCAGTGATTTCCTAGTAATTCCTGTAGTAGACAGGTGCTACATACTAAGTTCCGTACGTGAGAATCTAGCTGAACCCCGAGTCCAAAGTATCTCTGTTCCGAGAGTTGAGCTCACACCCAGTCCCTCACAGTTCCACACTGCCTGCAGAATGAGTTTTGAACATCTTCACCAGAGAACTTTCTCAGAGCTTGTGAGACGCAAGTGGAATAAGGCAGGCCTGGAAGGTGTGTCCGGGTGCAGTAGGGTGGTATTCTTCGAACCTCCTGAGTTAGAAGCCTGCTATGGTCTCACGGCGATTAGAAAGCAGCTAGATGAAAGCGGGCTTCTAGGCATTCTCTCTTGTGACAGCTGAGCTCAGGGCAGTGCCCTCCCGCATCCTACCTGCCGTAGACGTAACTGCTAATATCCTTATGTTAGGAGCTGGGAGAGGGCGGCGAAAGGCATGTGGAAGTGTCTGGCCTGTACTCACTATCATCTGAATTGAATACAGCGATTTCAAAGGCCTTCTTCAAAGAGTGTAGCTAGTTTCTAACTCCCACGTACGAGTGTGTAGCAGGCATCTGCCTCCCAGGCGTACAACTTTTGAGAGTTGAGCTTATGTCCTGTACTTCCCACATCCTGCCTGCAGGTACAATTCGCTGTAACAGGCCTAGGCTCAATGCGTGACTGAAGTGTTGTGAGAGGTAAGTGGAAAGTCCCGGCACACAAGACTAGTGCCTCCAAGCTCAAACCAGCGATTTCCTAGTAATTTCTGTAGGAGACAGGTGCTACATACTAAGTTCCGTACGTGAGAAGCTAGCTGAACCCCGAGTCCAAAAGCATCTCTGTTCCGAGAGTTGAGCTCACACCAAGTCCCTCACAGTTCCACACTGCCTGCAGAATGAGTTTTGAACATCTCCACCAGAGATATTGTCAGAAGCTTGTGAGACGCAAGTGGAATAAGGCAGGCCTGGAAGGTGTGTCCAGGTGCAGTAGAGTGGTATTCTTCGAACCTCCTGAGTTAGGAGACTGCTATGGTCTCACGGCCATTACAATGCACTAGATGAAAGCGTCTTATAGGCATGCTCTCTTGTGAGAGCTGAGCTCAGGGCAGGACCCTCCCGCATCCTGCCTGCCTGTAGTCATAGCTGCTAACATCCTTACGTGAGGTTTTGAGAGAGGTTGGAGAAATGCGAGGGAAATATCAGGACTGTTCTCACGTGTATCTGAGTTCAATACAGCGATTGCCAACGTGCTGCTTCCATTGGAGTGTAGCTCGGGTATACCTCGCCTCGATAAGTGTCTAGCAGACATCGGCCTGCAAACCATACACAGTTCTGAGAGTTTTGCTTATGCCCTGTAACTCCCCCATCCTGACTGCCTGTACGTTCCACTTCCACATCATTTTGTTGTATGTGGGAGAGTAGCGGAGTGAGAACCAAGTGTTTGCCTTGTCAATTTCGCGCCTAGGGGACAGCTGCCTCCAAGGCATGCACACTCCTTTGGATTGAGCTTAGGATTTGAACCTCCCACATGCTGACCGCCTGTACACTCCGCTTCCATAATATTTCTTTCGATACGGGATGCAAGTTTTCCAAGAGGCAAATGTGTCTTCGTTCAATCCAGCAACTTCTGAGGAATTCCTCCCTCAGATGGGAGCTATATACAAACTTCCAAACCTGAGTACCTAGCTGAAAGCTCTCTCTCTGTGGAACTTCCCTCTCGGAATTGAGGTGAACCGTGGTCCCTCCCAGTTCCACACTACCTGCAGATGCAGTTACGAATATCCTCACTATACATGTTTGTCAGAAGCTCATGGACGCAAGGAGCTAGCTGCAGGCTTCAATGCTTGTCTCTCCAGGTGCAGTGGAGCGGTATACATGGAACATCCTGACTTACAGTGGTGCTACGTTCTCACAGCCATTACAACACAGGTATTAGAAATCTGGCTTTGAGGCATGCTTCCTTTTGAGAGCTGAGCTCAGGGCAGGACCCTCCCGCGTCCTGCCTGACTGTAGACGTAGCTGCTAACATCCTTGTGTTAGGTGTTTGAAGAGGTTGTGAGAAAAGCATTTGGAAGTGTGAGGCTTGTACTCACGATTACCTGAGTTGAATACAGCGATATCCAACGGCCTTTTTCAATCAGAGTGTACTATATTCTAATTCCCATTTACGAGTGGGTAGCAGACATCTGCCTCCCAGGTGTATACACTACTGAGATTTGAGCTTATGGCCTGTACCTCCCACATCCTTCCTGTAGGTACACTTCACTGCTAACAGGCTTAGACTCGATGCGTGACTGAAGTGTTGTGAGAGGTAAGTGGAATGTCCCGGCACACAAGACCTGTGCCCCCAAGCTCAATCCTGCGATTTCCTAGTAATTCCTGTCTTAGAGCGTGCTACATACTAAGTTCCATAGGTTAGAAGCTAGCTGAACCCCGAGTCCAAAAGCAACTTACTTTTGAGAGTTGAGATCACACTCAGTCCCTCACGGTCCGATACTGCCTGCAGAATGAGTATCAAATATCTTCACCATAGACTTCTTTTGGAAGCTTGTGAGACGCAAGTGGAACAATGGAGACCTGAAAGTTATCTCCAGGTGCAGTAAAGTGGTAATCCTCGAACCTCCCGAATTTGAATACTGCTACCTTCTCATGCCATAAGAATGCAGCTAGTTGAAAGCTGACTTCTAGGGATGCTTCCTTGCAAGAGCTGAGGTCAGGGCAGGTCCGTCCCGCATCCTGACTGCCTGTAGACATAGGTCCAAGCATCTTTATGTTAGGAGCTGGAAGAGGTTTGTGAAAAGCATGTGGTAGTGACAGGCCTGTACTCACGTGTGTCTGAGTTCAATACAGCGATTGCCAACGTCCTTGTTCAATTAGAGTGTACCTCGGTTCTAGCTCGAATCAATAAGTGTCTAGCAGACATCTGCCTTTAAAGCATACACTCTTCTGAGAGTTGAACTTATGCCCTGTACCTCCCACATGCTGACTGTAGGTACACTTCGCTCTTATCAGGACTAGGCTCGATGCGTGACAGAAGGGTTGTGAGAGGTTAGTGGAAGGCGCCGGCCCACACGACTAGTGTCTCCAAGCCCAATCCAGAGATATGTGAGGAACTGCTCTCTAGGATTGATGCTACATACTAAGTTCCATACATGAGAAGCAAGTGGAACGCAGTGTCCAAAGGATACTTTCTTCTGAGACTTGAGCTCACCCCCAGTCCCTCACAGTTCCACACAGCCTTCAGATGAAATTTCAAACATCCTCACTAGACGTGTTGGTCAGAAGCTCATAGGACAAAAGGAGCTAGCTGCAGGCTTCAATGCTTGTGTCTCTAGGTGCAGTAGAGTGGTATACATGGAACCTCCTGACTTACAATGTAGCTACATTCTTACGGCCATAAGAACGCAGCTAGTGGAAAGGTGCATTCGAGGCATGCTGCTGAGGATCAGAGTCACCCGTTCCAGGTGTGGCCCAAATGGGGCCAGAGTCACCTGGTACAGAAGAGGCCAAAGTGAGGACCAGAGTTACCAGGTCCAGGTGAGTCCCATTTGGGAATAGAGTAACCATGTCCCGATGATGCCCAGGTAGTTACCAGAGTCACCAGGTCCAGATGAGGCCCAGGTGGGGAGCATATTCACTAGGTCCAGGTGAGGCCCAGTTGAGGACCAGAGTCCCCAGCTCCAGCTGAGGCCCAGAGGGGACCAGAGTCACCCGGTCCAGGTGATATCCACGTGGGGACCAGAGTCACCATGTCAGGGTGAGGCCCAGAGGGTTACGAGAATCACTAGGTCCAGGTGAGTCCCCGATGTGGAACTGAGTAACCAGGTCCCATGATGTCCATGTGAGGACCAGATTCACCAGGTCCAGGTGACGTTTCTATGGGAACCAGTCACCATGTCCAGGTAAGGCCCAGTGGGACCACAGTCACCAGGTCCAGGTGAGGCACAGTTGAGAAGAGAGTAACCAGGTCCCAATGATGCCCAGGTAAGAACCAGAGTCACCAGGTACAGGCGAGTCCCACATATGGATCAGAGTCATTTTGTTCCAGGTGAGGCTAGAAGGAGACCACAGGAACCAGGTCCAGGAGAGGCCCATATGGGAACCAGAGCCACCAGATCCAGGTGAGGTCCAGGTGGGGACCACAGTCACAAGGTCCAGGCGAGGCCCAGTTGGCAACAAGATTCACCAAGTCCAGGTGAGACCCAGGTGGTGACCAGAGTCACCAGGTACAGGTGAGGACCCAGTAATGACCAGATTCACCAGGTCCAAGGGAAGCCCAAGGGGGACCATAGTCACCAGGTAAGGGTGAGGCCCAGAAGGGGAACCAGAGTAACCAGTTTAGTTTGAGGCCCAGAGTGGGACCAGAGGTCCCCGGTCATAGTGAGTCCCAGGTGTGCAATAGAGTATCCAGGTCCCAATGATGTCTAGGTGAGGACCAGAGTCACTAGGGCCATGCAAGGCCCAGATGGGGATCAGAATCACCAGGTCCTGGTGCGGCATAGGAGGAGACCACAGTCACCAGTATCAGGTGAGCCCCATGTGGGAACCAGAGCCACTCTATCCAGCTGAGTCCCAGGTCCATGTGAGGCCCACGTGGGGACCAGATACATCAGGTCGAATTGAGGCATAGCTGGGGACAAGAGTCACCAGGTCTGGGTGAGACCTAGGTGGGGACAAGATTCACCAGTTCTGTGTTTGGTCAAAGTGGGGACGAGACTCACCAGTTCAAGGTGAGGCCCATATATGGATCAGAGTCTTTTTGTTCCAGGTGAGGCCAGAAGACGACCACAGGAACCAGGTCCAGGAGAGCCCCATATCGGAACCAGAGTCACCAGATGCAGGTGAGGTCCAGGTGGGGAGCACAGTCACAAGTTCCAAGTGAGGCCCAGGTGGTAACAAGATTCACCAAGTCCGAGGAGTGGCAAGATGGCTGAAGAGTAGGGTCCCCAAATCACCTGTCTCCACCAAATTACCTAGAAAACTTTCAAATCATCCTGAAAATCTACGAATTCGACCTGAGATTTAAAGAGAGACAAGCTGGAACGCTACAGTCAGAAGAGTTCATGCTTCTATCAAGGTAGGAACACGGGGAAAAAGAAATAAAGAAACAAAAGGCCTCTGATGGGGAGGGGCACGAGGAGCTGGGCTGAGGCTGGGGCGAGTGTCCCCAGGACAGGAGAGCCCCGTCCGGGAGGAGCAGGAGCTACACCAACCTTCCTGGTTAGAAAGGTGCCTGCAGGGAGTTAGAGCAGGACCCCAGGAGGGCGTGGATGCCCTCGGGCTCCCTGGGACATTAACAGACACCTGCGCGTGCAGGAGAGTGCGCCGACTCCCTAAGGGCTGCAGTGCACAGCCGGACCCAGAGCAGCTCCGCATCTCCGAGGGGCTCAGGCGGCGGCTCCATGGAGGGGGCTGTGGGGTGGGAGCGCGAACCCAACAGCGCAGACCAGGAGCCCAGGGCTCTGGGACACAGCCCAGGATCCGGCCTCCCCCGGGACAGGCAGAGGCCGGGAGGGCCATGGACAGCAAGGACGCTTCTGCCCCAAGCTGAGCAGATCAGCGGCCCCACCCCCGGAGCCTCCAGGCCCTGCAGGCACAGTGCTTCAGAGTTCCTGCGGGGGCTGAATCCAGGTTTCCAGAGCTGGCCCCGCCACTGGGGTTGTTCCCCCAGGGGCCTCACGGGGTAAACAACCCCCACTGAGCCCTGCACCAGACAGGGGGCAGAGCAGCTCCCCCAAGTGCTAACACCTGAAAATCAGCACAACAGGCCCCTTCCCCAGAAGAAGTGCTAGACAGACAAGTTCCAGAGGAAGTCAAGGGACTTAAAGTATACAGAAACAGAAGATACTTCCCCGTGTTTTTTTTCCTTTTTTTCTTTTTGTTTTCTGTTTGCTTCTGCCACTCTTTTTTCCCTTTCATTCTTTCTCTTTCTTTTTTTCTTTTCTTTTTTTCTTTTTTCTTCCTTTTTTCTTTTTTCTTTTTCTTTTTTCTTTCCTTCTTTCTCTTTTTCTCCTTTTCCCAATACAACTTGTTTTTGGCCACTCTGCACTGAGCAAAATGACTAGAAGGAATACCTCACCTCAAAAGAAAGAACGGGAAACAGTCCTCTCTCCCACAGAGTTACAAAATCTGGATTACAATTCAATGTCAGAAAGCCAATTCAGAAGCACTATCATACAGCTACTGGTGGCTCTAGAAAAAAGCTTAAGGGTTTCAAGAGACTTCATGACTGCAGTATTTAGATCCAATCAGGTAGAAATTAAAAATAAATTGAATGAGGAGCAATCCAAACTAGAAGTCCTAACGACGAGGGTCAACGAGGTGGAAGAACGAGTGAGCGATATAGAAGACAAGTTGATGGCAAAAAGAGAAACTGAGGGAAAAAGAGACAGACAATTAAAAGACCATGAGGTAAGATTAAAGGAAATAAATGACAGCCTGAGGAAGAAAAACCTATATTTAATTGGGGTTCCTGAGGGTGCCGAAAGGGCCAGAGGGCCAGAATATGTATTTGAACAAATCATAGCTGAAATCTTTCCTAATCTGGGAAGGGAAACAGGCATTCAGAT
This sequence comes from Canis lupus baileyi, assembly GCF_048164855.1. Taxonomy (NCBI): domain Eukaryota; kingdom Metazoa; phylum Chordata; class Mammalia; order Carnivora; family Canidae; genus Canis; species Canis lupus. The sequence goes on along the minus strand of NC_132848.1, from coordinate 1,482,211 downwards.
CCAGGAAATAGAGAGATCCCCCCCTAAAATCAGTAAAAACCATTCAACACCTCGACATCTAATAGTGAAGCTTGCAAATTCCAAAGATAAAAAGAAGATCCTTAAAGCAGCAAGAGACAAGAAATCCCTGACTTTTATGGGGAGGAGTATTAGGGTAACAGCAGACCTCTCCACAGAGACCTGGCAGCCCAGAAAGGGCTGGCAGGATATATTCAGGGTCCTCCATGAGAAGAACATGCAACCAAGAATACTTTATCCAGCAAGGCTCTCATTCAAAATGGAAGGAGAGATAAAGAGCTTCCAAGACAGGCAGGAACTGAAAGAATATGTGACCTCCAAACCAGCTCTGCAAGAAATTTTAAGGAGGACTCTTAAAATTCCCCTTTAAGAAGAAATTCAGCGGAACAATCCACAAAAAGAAGGACTGAATAGATATCATGATGATACTAAACTCATATCTGTCAATAGTAACTCTGAACGTGAATGGGCTTAATGACCCCATCAAAAGGCGCAGGGTTATGGACTGGATAAAAAAACAGGACCCATCTATTTGCTGTCTCCAAGAGACTCATTTTAGACAGAAGGACACCTACAGCCTGAAAATAAAAGGTTGGAGAACCATTTACCATTCAAATGGTCCTCAAAAGAAAGCAGGGGTAGCCATCCTTATATGAGATAAACTAAAATTTACGCTGAGGACTGTAGTGAGAGATGAAGAGGGACACTATCTCATACTTAAAGGATCTATCCAACAAGAGGACTTAACAATCCTGAATATATATGCCCCGAATGTGGGAGCTGCCAAATATTTAAACCAATTAATAACCAAAGTGAAGAAATACTTAGATAATAATACACTCATACTTGGTGACTTCAATCTAGCTCTTTCTACCCTCGATAGGTCTTCTAAACACAACATCTCCAAATAAATGAGAGCTTTAAATGATACACTGGACCAGATGGTTTTCACAGATATCTACAGAACTGGTGAGGCATAGAAGGAGACCAGAGCCACTATATCCTGCTGAGTCTCAGGTCCATGTGAGGCCCACGTGAGGACCAGATTCATCAGGTCCAATTGAGTCATGGCGGGGGACAAGAGTCACCAGGTCAGGCTGAGGCCCAGAGGGGTTCTAGAGTCATCATGTCCACGTGAGGCTCAGGTGTGGAACAGACTAACCAGGTCCCAATGATGCCCAGGTGAGGACCAGAGTCACCAGATCTGGGTGAGGCCCAGATAGGATCAGAGTCACCAGTTCTAGGGGAGGCCAAGAAGGAGTCCACAGGAATCAGGTCCAGGTGGGGAAAAAATCACCTGGACTGGGTGAGGCCCAGATGAGAACCAGATTCACCAGGTCCAGGTGAGGCCCAGGTGGTGACCAGAGTCACCAGGTCCGGGTGAGGACCAGGTAAGGACCAGATTTACCAGGTCCAAGTGAGACCCGTGTGGGACCCAAGTCACCAGGTATGGGTGAGGCTCAGGTGGCAACCCCACTCACCAGGTCCAGGTGAGGCCAACCTGCAGGTCAGAGTCACCAATTCCAGGTGAGGCCCTGGTGGGGACCACAGTCTACAGGTTCAGATTGAGTCCTAGGTGGGGGGCCCAGAATCATCAGGGCAGGTGAGGCCAAAGTGTGGATCAATGTATCAGATCCAGGTGAGTCCCATGTGGGGAACAGAGTAACCATGTCCCATTGATGCCGAGGTGAGACCAGAGTCACAAGGTCCTGACGAGGCCTACGTGAGGAGTAGATTCTCCAGGTCCTGTTGAGGCCCAGTTGAGGACCAGAGTCTCCAGCTCCGGGTGAGTCCCAGAGGGGGACCACAGTCACATGGTCCAGGTGATATCCAGGTGGGGACCACAGTCACCATGTCAGGGTGAGGCCCAGAGGGGGAGGATAGTCACTAGGTCCAGGTGAGACCCCGATGTGGAACTGAGTAACCAGGTCCCATGATGCCCATGTGGGACCAGATTCACCAGGTCCAGGTGAGGTCCCTGTGGGAACCAGTCACCTCGTCCAGGTGAGGCCCAGGTTGACCACAGTCACCAGGTCAGGGTGGGGTCCAGAGGGCGACCAGGGTCACCAGGTCCATGTGAGGCCCAGGAATAGAAGAGAGTAAGCAGTTCCCAATGATAGCCAAGTAAGGACCAGAGACACCAGGTCCAGGTGAGGCCCAAATATGGATCAGAGTTTTTTTGTTCCAGGTGAGGCTAGAAGGAGACCACAGGAACCAGGTCCAGGAGAGCCCCATATGGGAACCAGAGTCACCCGATCCAGGTGAGGTCCAGGTGGGGACCACAGTCACAAGGGCCAAGTGAGGCCCAGGTGGGGAACAGAGTAACCATGTCCCATTGATGCCCAGGTGGGACCAGAGTCACAAGGTCCAGACAAGGCCTAAGTGAGGAGTAGATTCACCTGGTCTTGTTGAGGCCCAGTTGAGTACCAGTGTCTCCAGCTCTGGGTGAGGCCCAGAGGGGGACCAGAGTCACCCCGTCCTGGTGATATCCAGGTGGGGACCAGAATCACCACGTAAGGGTGAGACCCAGAGAGGGACAAGAATCACTAGGTCCAGGTGAGGCCCCGATGTGGAACTGAGAAACTAGGTCCCATGATGCCCATGTGAGGACCTGAGTCACCAGGTACAGGTGAGGTCCCTGTGGGAACCAGTCACCTCGTCCACGTGAGGCCCAGGTGGGACCACAGTAACCAGGTCTGGGTGAGGTCCAGAGGGTGACCAGAGGCACCAGGTCCAGGTGAGGCCCAGGTATAGAAGAGAGTAACCAGGTCCCAATGATGCCCAGGTAAGGACCAGAGTCACCAGGTCCAGGTGAGCACTAATTTGGATCAGAGTCATTTTGTTCCAGGTGAGGCCAGAAGGAGACCACAGGAACCAGGGCCAGGAGAGCCCCATGTGGGAACCATAGCCACCAGATGCAGGTGAGGTCCAGGTGGGGACCACAGTCACAAGGTCCAGGTGAGGCCCAGGTGGCAAAAAGATTCACCAAGGCCAGGTGAGACCCATGTGGTGACCAGAGTCACCAGTCCAGGTGAGGACCAGGTAAGGTCCAGATTCACCAGGTCCAAGTGAAGCCCAAGGGGGAACCAGAGTCACCAGGTAAGGGTGAGGTCCAGAGGGGGAACCAGAGTAAGCAGTTTAGTTTGAGGTCCAGAGTGGGACCAGAGGTCCCTGGTCAAAATGAGGCCCAGGTGTGGAATAGAGTATCCAGGTCAAATGATGCCTAGGTGAGGACCAGAGTCACTAGGGCCATGCAAGGCCCAGATGGGGATCAGAATCACCAGGTCCTGGTGAGGCATCGAAGGAGACCACAGTCACCAGTATCAGGTGAGCCCCATGTGGGAACCAGAGCCACTCTATCCAGCTGAGTCCCAGGTCCATGTGAGGCCCATGTGAGGACCAGATTCATTAGGTCGGTTGAGGCATAGCTGGGGACAAGAGTCACCAGGTCTGGGTGAGGCCTAGGTGGGGACAAGATTCAGCAGGTCTGAGTTAGATCAAAGTGGGGACGAGAGTCACCAGGTCCAGATAAGGCCCAGGTGAGGACCAGAGTTACAAGGTACACGTGAGGCCCAGGTGGGGACCAGAGGAAACAGGTCCATGTGAGGCCGGCTTGGGGACCATGGTCAACAGGTCTACGTGAGGCCCAGGTGTGGAACACAGTAACCAGGTCCAGGTGAATACCAGGTGGTGACAACAGTCACCACGTCCAGGTGAGGCCCAGGTGGGGACTAGGATCACCAGGTACAGGGAAGCCCTTGAAAGAACCAGAGTCAACAGTTCGAGGTGAGGCGCAGGTGGCAACCCGAGTTAGCAGGACCAAGTCAGGCCAAAGTGGGATTCACAGTCACCAGTTCAGGGTGAGACCCAGAGGGGGACCAGAGTCACCTGGTCCAGGTGAGGTCCAGTTGTGGAACACAGTAACCAGGTCCCAATTTTGCCCAGTTGGGACCATGGTCAACAGGGCCAGGTGAGGCCCAGGTGGGGTTCAGAGTCACCGGTCCAAGTGAGGCCCAGGTGGGGACCACAGTCACCAGATCCTGGGTACTCTCAGGAGCAGACCAGAGTCACCATGTCCAGGTGAGGTGCAGGTGGCAACCACACTCACCAGGAGCCAGTGAGGCCCTGGTGGACACCAGAGTCACCAGGTACATGAGAAGCTAGAAACACTGCAGTCACCAGGTCCACATGAGGTCCACGTGGGAACGAGAGTCACCAGTTACAGTTGAGGCCCAGGTGGGGATCAGACTCACCAGGTCCAGGTGAGACCCAGGTGGGGAGCATATTCACTAGGTCCAGGTGAGGCCCAGTTGAGGACCAGAGTCACGAGGTCTGGTTGAAGCCTAGAAGGGTACCAGAATCACCTGGTCCAGGTGACATCCAGATGGGGACCCGAGTCACCAGGTCAAGGTGAGGCCCAGAGAGGTTCCAGAGTCATCATGTCCAGGTGAGGCTCATGTGTGGAACAGAGTAACCAGGTCCCAGTGATGTCCCGGTGAGGACCAGAGTCACCAGATCTGGGTGAGACCCAGATAGGATCAGAGTCACCAGTTCCAGGTGAGGCCAAGAAGGAGTCCACAGCAATCAGGTCCAGGTGGGGAACAAAGTCACCAGGACTGGGTGAGGCCCAGATGGGGACCTGATTCACCAGGTCCAGGTGAGGCCCAGGTGGTGACCAGAGTCACCAGGTCCGGGTAGGACCAGGTAAGGACCAGATTCACCAGGTCCAAGTAGGCCCACAAGGAGACCTGAGTCACCAGGTATGTGTGAGTCCCAGATGGTAACCCCACTCACCAGGTCCAGGTGAGGCCAACCTGCCGGCCAGAGTCACCACATCGAGGTGAGGCCCTGGTGTGGACCGGAGTCGCCAGGTAATGTGAGGCTAGAAGGACACCACAGTCACCAGGTCCAGGTGTGGTTCATGTGGGAACGAGAGTCACCAGGTCCAGGTGAGACCCAGGTGGGACCACACACCGGGTCCAGATTGAGGCCGAATTGGGGGGGCCCAGAGTCATCAGGGCCAGGTGAGGCCAAATTTTGGATCAAAGTTATAAGGACCAGGTGAGTTCCAGGTGGGTAATAGAGTAACCATTTCCCATTGATGCACAGGTTGGACCAGAGTCACAAGGTCCAGACAAGGCCTAAGTGAGGAGTAGATTCACCAGGTCTTGTTGAGGCCCAGTTGAGGACCAGAGTCCCCAGCTCCGGGTGAGGCACAAAGGGGGATCAGAGTCACCCGGTCCAGGTGATATCTAGGTGGGGACTAGAGTCACCATGTCAGGGTGAGGGCCAGAGGGAAACGAGAGTCACTAGGTCAAGGTGAGGCCCCGAGATGGAACTGAGTAACCAGGTCCTATGATGCCCATGTGAGAACCAGATTCACCAGGTCCAGGTGAGGTCCCTCTGGGAACCAGTCACCTCGTCCAGGTGAGGCCCAGGTTGGACCACAGTCACAAAGTCAGGGTGAGGTCCACAGGGTGACCAGAGTCACCAGGAAAAGGTGAGGCCCAGGTATAGAAGAGAGTAACCAGGTCCCAATGAGGCCCAGGTAAGGACAGAGTCCCCAGGTCCAGGTGAAGCCCAAATATGGATCAGAATCGTTTTTTTCCAGGTGAGGGCAGACGGAGACCACAGGAACCAGGTCCAGGAGAGCCCCATATGGGAACCAGGGCCACGAGATCCAGGTGACCTCCAGGTGGGGACCACATTCACAAGTTACAGGTGAGGCCCAGGTGGCAACAAGATTCACGAAGTCCAGGTGAGACCCAGGTGGTTACCAGAGTCACTAGGTCCAGGTGATGACCAGGTAAGGACCAGATTCACAAGGTCCATGTGAAGCCCAGGGTGGGACCATAGTCACCAGGTAAGGGTGAGGCCCAGAAAGGGAACCAGAGTAAGCAGTTTAGTTTGAGGGCCAGAGTGGGACCAGAGGTCCCCGGTCAAAGTGAGGCCCAGGTGTGGAATAGAGTATCCAGGTCACAATGATGCCTAGGTGAGGACCAGAGTCACTAGGGCCATGCAAGGCCCAGATGGGGATCAGAATCATCAGGTCTAGTGAGGCATAGGAGGAGACCACAGTCACCAGTATCAGGTGATCCCCATGTGGGAACTACAGCCACTCTATCCAGCTGAGTCCCAGGTCCCTGTGAGGCCCACGTGAGGACCAGATTCATCAGGTCGAATTGAGGCATAGCTGGGGACAAGGGTCACCACGTCTGGGTGAGACCTAGGTGGGGACAAGATTCACCAGTTCTGTGTTTGGTCAAAGTGGGGACGAGAGTCACCAGGTCTAGGTGAGGCAAAACTGAGGACCAGAGTCACCAGATCCAGGTGAGTTCCATGTTGGAAAGAGAGTCACCAGGTCTAAGAGAGGTCCAGGTGGGGACCAGAGTCACCAGATCCAGGTGAAGCCCAGGTGGGGACCAGAGTCAACAGGTCCAGATGAGGCCCAGGTGAGGACCAGAGTTACCTGGTACACATGAGGCCCAGGTGGGGACCAGAGTCACTAGATCCAGGTGAAGCATAGGTGGGGAAAAGATTCACCAGGTCCACGTGAGGACCACGTGAGGACCAGATTCATCAGGTCGAATTGAGGCATAGCTCAGGACAAGAGTCACCAGGTCTGGGTGAGTCCTAGGTGGGGACAAGATTCACCAGTTCTGAGTTAGGTCAAAGTGGGGACGAGAGTCACCAGGTCCAGGTAAGGCAAAACTGAGGACCAGAGTCACTAGAACCAAGTGAGGTCCATATTGGAAAGAGAGTTACCAGGTCCAGGAGAGGTCCAGGTGGGGACCAGAGTCACAAGATCCAGGTTCATCCCAAGTTGGGAACAGAGTCACTAGGTCCAGATGAGGCCCAGGTGAGAACCAGAGTTACCAGGTACACGTGAGGCCCAGGTGGGGACCAGAGGCAACAGTCCATGTGAGGCCAGCTGTGGAACATGGTCATCAGGTCTACATGAGGCCCAGGTGTGGAACACATTAACCAGGTCAGGGTGAGTCCCAGGTGGTGACAACAGTCACCACGTCCAGTTGAGCCCCAGGTAGGGACCAGGATCACCAGGTACAGTAGAGGCCCTTGAAAGAACCAGAGGCAATAGTTTGAGGTGAGGCGCAGTTGGCAACCAGAGTCAGCAAGTCCAAGTCAGGCCAAAGTGGGTTTCACAGTCACCAGTTCAGGGTGAGACCCAGAGGGGGACCAGAGTCACCTGGTCCAGGTGAGGTCCAGTTGTGGAACACAGTAACCAGGTCCCAATTATGCCCAGTTGAGGACCATTGTCAACAGGGCCAGGTGAGGCCCAGGTGGGGATGAGAGTCACCAGGTGCAAGTGAGGCAGAGGTGGGGACCACAGTCACCATATCCAGGGAAGTCTCAGGTGCAGACCAGAGTCACCAGGTCCAGGTGAGGTGCAGGTTGCAACCACACTCACCACGTCTTGGTGAGAGCCTGGTGGGGACCAGAGACATCAGGTCCAGGTGAGGCCCAGGTGGGGACCAGTGATATGAGTTCTAGGTGAGGTCCCGGTGGGAACCACAGTCACCAGGTCAGGTGAGGCTATGCTGAGGATCAGAGTCACCAGTTCCAGGTGAGGCCCAGGTGGGGCCAGAGTCACCTGTTACAGAAGAGGCCAAAGTGAGGACCAGAGTTACCAGGTCCAGGTGTGTCCCAGTGGTAGAGTAACCATGTCTCGATGATGCCCAGGTATGGACCAGAGTCACCAGGTCCATATGAGGCCCAGGTGGGGAGCATATTCACTAGGTCCAGGTGAGGCCCAGTTGAGGACCAGAGTCACCAGGTCTGGTTGAGGCCTAGAAGGGTACCAGAATCACCTGGTCAGGTGACATCCAGATGGGGGCCAGAGTCACCAGGTCAGGGTGAGGCCCAGAGAGGTTCCAGAGTCATCAGGTCCAGGTGAGGCTCATGTGTGGAACAGAGTAACCAGGTCCCAGTGATGCCCAGGTGAGGACCAGAGTCACCAGATCTGGGTGAGGTCCAGATAGAATCAGAGTCACTAGTTCCAGGTGAGGCCAAGAAGGAGTCCACAGCAATCAGTTCTAGGTGGGGAACAAAGTCACCAGGACTGGGTGAGGCCCAGATGGGGACCAGTTTCACCAGGTCTAGGTGAGGCCCAAGTGGTGACCAGAGTCACCAGGTCCGGGAGAGGACCAGGTAAGGACCAGATTCATCAGGTCCAAGTGAGGCCCACATGGGGACCTGAGTCACCAGGTATGGGTGAGGCCCAGTTGGCAACCCCACTCACAAGGTCCAGTTGAGGCCAACCTACAGTCCAGAGTCACCTGATCCAGGTGAGGCCCTGGTGGGGACCGGAGTCACCAGGTAAATGTGAGGCTAGAAGGACACCGCAGTCACCAGGTCCAGGTGTGTTGCATGTGGGAACGAGAGCCACCTGGTCCATGTGATACCGAAATGGGGACCACGGTCACCAGGTCCAGATTGAGCCTAGGTGGGGGGCCCAGAGTCATCAGGGCCAGGTGGTGCCAAAGTGTGGAGCAAAGTTATCAGGTCCTGGTGAGTCCCAGGTGGGTAACAGAGTAAACATTTCCAACTGATGCCCAGGTGGGACCAGAGTCACAATGTCCAGACAAGGCCTAAATGAGGAGGCCTCCTGTGGAGGCCCAGTTGAGGACCAGAGTCCCCAGCTCCGGGTGAGGCCCAGAGGGGGCCAGAGTCACCTGGTCCAGGTGATATCCAGGTGGGCACCAGAGTCACCACGTCAGGGTGAGGCGCAGAGGGGGACGAGCGTCACTAGGTCTAGGTGAGGCCCTATTGTGGAACTGAGTAACCAGGTCCTATTATGCCCATGTGAGGACCAGATTCACCAGGTCTAGTTGAGGTCCCTGTGGGATCCAGTCACCTCATCCAGGTGAGGCCCAGGTGGGACCACAGTCACCAGGTCAGGGTGAGGTCCAGAGGGTGACCAGAATCACCAGCTCCAGGTGAGGCCCAGGTAGAGAAGAGAGTTACCAGGTCCCAATTATGCACAGGTAAGGACCAGAATCGCCAGGTCCAGGTGAGTCCCTATTATGGATCAGAGGCGTTTTGTTCCAGGTGAGGCCAGAAGGAGACCACAGGAACTAGGTCCAGGAGAGCCCCATATGGGAACCAGAACCACCAGATCCAGATGAGTTCCAGGTGGGGACTACAGTCACAAGGTCCAGGTGAGGCCCAGGTAGCAACAAGATTCAACAAGTCCAGGTGAGACCCAGGTGGTGCCCAGAGTCACCAGGTCCAGGAGAGGACCAGGTAAGGACCGGATTCACCAGGTCCAAGTGAAGCCCAGGGTGGGACCAGAGTCACCAGCTAAGGGTGACGCCCAGAGGGGAAACCAGAGTAACCAGTTTAGATTGAGGCCCAGAGGGGGAACCAGGAACCAGTTTAGATTGAGGCACAGAGTGGGACCAGATCTCCGGTCAAAGTGAGGCCGAGGTGGTGAATATAGTATCCAGGTCCCAATGATGCCTAGGTGAGGACCAGAGTCACTAGGGCCATGCAAGTCCCAGATGGGGATCAAAATCACCAGGTCCTGGTGCAGCATAGGAGGAGCCGCAGTCACCAATATCAGGTGAGCCCCATGTGGGACCAGAGCCACTCTATCCAGCTGAGTCCCAGGTCCATGTGAGGCCCACATGAGGACCAGATTCATCAGGTCGAATTGAGGCATAGGTGGGGACATGAGTCACCAGGTCTGTGTGAGGCCTAGGACGGGACAAGATTCACCAGGTCTGACTTAGGTCAAAGTGGGGACAAGAGTCACCAGGTCCAGGTGAGGCCAAACTGAGGACCAGAGTCACCAGATCCAGGTGAAGCCCAGGTGGGGACCAGAGTCACCAGGTCCAGATGAGGCCCAGGTGAGGACCAGAGTTACCAGGTTCCAGTCAGGACCTGGTGGGGACCAGAGTCACCAGGTACATGAGAAGCTAGAAGGTGAGGCCAAACTGAGGACCAGAGTCACCAGGTCCGGGTGAGGACCAGGTAAGGACCAGATTCACCAGGTCCAAGTGAGGCCCACGTGGGGACCTGAGTCACCAGATATGGGTGAGGCCCAGGTGGCAACCCCACTCACCAGGTCCAGGTGAGGCCAACCTGCAGGCCAGAGTCACCAGATCCAGGTGAGGCCCTGGTGGGGAACGGAGTCACCAGGTAAATGTGTAGCTAGAAGGACACCACAGTCACCAGGTCCAGGTGTGGTTCATGTGGGAATGAGTCACCAGGTCCAGGTGAGACCCAGGTGGGGACCACAGTCACCAGGTCCAGATTGAGGCCTAGGTGGGGCCCAGAGTCATCAGGACCAGGTGAGGCCAAAGTGTGGAGCAAAGTTATCAGGTCCAAGTGAGTCCCATGTTGGAACCAGTCACCTCGTCCAGGTGAGGCCCAAAAGAGTCGTGCCTCCAAGCTCAATCCCGCGATTTCCTAGTAATTCCTGTCTTAGACTGGTGCTACATACTAAGTTCCATACTAGCTAATTGAACCCTGCATCCAACGGTAACTTACATCCGAAAGTTGGGCTCACAGGCAGTCCCTCACAGTTCCACACTGCCTGCAGAATGTGTTTCCAACGTCTTCACCAGAGACGCTTGTGAGACGTAAGTGGAATAATGCAGACCAGGAAGGTGTCTCCTGGTGGAGTAGAGTGGTATTCTTGGAACCTCCTGAGTTAAAATACTGCTGCGTTCTCAGAGCCAGAAGAATGCAGCTAGTTGAAACCTGGCTTCTAAACATGCTTCCTTGTGAGAGTTGAGGTGAGGGCAGGACCCTCCCACAACCTGAGTGCCTGTAGACATAGGTCCTAACATCCTTATGTTAGGTGCTGGAAGAGGTTGTGAAAAGCATGTAGACGTTTCAGGCTTGTAGTCACGTGTAACTGAGTTCAATATAGCGATTTCCAACAGCCTTGTTCAATTGAAGTGTAGCTAGGTTCTAACTCCCATAAAAGAGTGGCTAGCAGACATCTGCCTGCAAAGCATACATGCTTCTCAGAGTTGAGCTTATGGCCTGTACCTCCCACAATCTGACGGCCTGTACGGATCGCCTCCACAGCATTCCGTTCTATGCGGGACAGTAGTGGAGTGAGAACCAAGTGTCTGCATTGTCAGTTTCACGACTACTGGACACCTGCCTCCAAGTGATGCACACTCCTTTGGATGAGCTTATGGCTTGTTCCTCCCACATGCTGACCGCCTGTACCTTCACTTCGAAAGGACGTCGTTCGATACAGGACACAAGTTTTGTGAGAGGCAAGTGTCTCCTAGCCCAATCCAACGACTTCTGAGTAATTCCTCCCTCAGAAGGGAGCTACGTACTAACTTCCAAACCTGAGTACCTACATGAAAGCTGTCTCTCTGGGGAACTTCCTTCTGCAAGATGAGCTGACACTCGGTCCTTCCCAGTTCCACACTGCCTGCAGATGGAGCTACGAACATCCTCACTAGACATGTTTTTCAGAAGCTCATGGGATGCAAGGGGCAAGCTGCAGGCTTTAACGGTTGTGTCTCCAGGTGCAGTAGAGCTTTATTCATGGAACGACCTGACTTCCAATGCTGTAAAGTTTGGGTTAGGTTACAGGTTAGGGTTAGGGTTAGGGTCCTGTTTAAGCTTAGGGTTAGGCTTAGGTTTAGGGTTAGGTTTAGGGTTCGAGTTAGGGTTAGGGTTCAGGTTAGGGTTAGGGTTCAGGTTAGGATTAGGGGTAGGTTCAGGGTTAGGGGTAGGCTACGGGTTAGGGTTAGTGTTAGGGTTAGGGTTAGTTTACGGGTTAGGTTATGGGTTAGGGTCCGGGTTAGGTTACAGATTAAGGTACGGGTTAGTGTTAGTGTTATGGTAGGGTACGGGTTAGTGTTAGGTTTAGGGTTAGGGTACGGCTTCAGGTTCGGTTTAGGTTTACGGTTAGGTTTAGCATTAGGGTACAGGTTAGGGTTAAATTTAGGGTACTGTTTAGGGTTAGGGTTAGGGTTAGGGTTATGGTTAGGTTACGGGTTAGCGTTAGGGATAGGGTAAGGGTTAAGGTTAGGGTTAGGTTAGGCTTAGGGTTAGGGTTAGGATTAGGGATTGGGTTTCGTTAGGTTTAGGGTTGGGGTAAGGTTAGGGTTAGGGTACGGGTTAGAGTTTGGGTTAGGGTACAGGTGAGGGTTAAGGTAAGAGTTAGGTTACGGGTTAGGATTAGGGTACGGGTTAAGGTTAGGTTTAGGGTTAGGTTTAGGGTTAGGTTTAGGGTTAGGGTATGGGATAGGGTTAGGTTTAGGGTACTGTTTGGCGTTAGGGTTAGGGTTAGGGTTAGGGTACATGTTAGAGTTATGGTTAGGGTTAGAGTACGGGTTAGGGTTAGAGTTAGAGTTCGGGTTACGTTTAGGTTTCAGGTTAGGGTTAGGCTACGGTTTAGGGTTAGTGTTAGGGTTATGATTAGGGTTCGGTTTAGGCTTATGTTTAGGGTACATGTTAGGGTTAGGGCGAGGGTATGGTTTAGAGATATGGTATGGATTATGGTACGGGTTAAGGTATGGGTTAGGGTACTGGTAACGGTTAGGGTTTGGGTTAGGTTTAGGGTTAGTGTTAGGGTATAGGATAGGGTTAGGTTTAGGGTTAGTGTTAGGATTTGGTTTGGGTACGGGTTAGGGTTAGGTTTAGGGTACTGTTTAGGGTTAGTGTTAGGGTTAGGGTTAGGTTTAGGTTACGGGTTAGGGTTCGGTTTAGGGTTAGGGTAGGTTTCGGTTAGGGTTAGTGTTAGGGTTAGGTTTCGGTTTGGGTTAGGTTTCGGTTAGGGTTAGGTATAGTGTTAGGGTTTAGGGTTAGGGTTAGGGTACTGTTTAGGGTTAGGTATAGTGTTAGGTTTAGTTTACGGGTTAGGGTTAGGGTTAGGTTATGGTTTAGGTTTAGGGTTAGGGTTTGAGTTAGGGTATGGGATACGTTTAGGTTTAGGGTTATGGAACGGGTTAGGGTTAGGGTTGGGTTTAGGGTTAGGCTTAGGGTACGGGTTCAGGTTAGGGTTAGGGGTAGGGTATGGGTTTGTTTATGGGTTAGGGTACGGGTAAGGTTATGGGTTAGTGTACAGGTTAGTGTAGGGTTCGGGTTAGGGAATGGGATAGGATTAGGGTTCTGGTACGGGATAGGGTACAGGTTAGGGTACAGGTTAGTTTATGGTTTAGGGTTAGGGTACGGGTTAGGGTTAGAGTTCAAGTTAGGGTTGGGGTTAGGGTTAGGTTTAGGGTACGGGTTAGGTTTAGGGTTACGGTATGGGTTAGAGTATGGATTAGGGTTAGGGTTAGGATACGGGTTAGGGTTATGGTACGGGAGAGTTAGAGTTAGGGTACGGGTTGGATTAGGGTTAGGGTTAAGTTTAGGGTTAGGGTTAGGGTTAAGGTACATGTTAGGGTTAGGGTTAGGGTACTGTTTAGGGTTAGGGTTAGGTTTAGTTTACGGTTTAGGGTTAGGGTTAAGGTTAGTTTACGTGTTAAGGATAGGGTTAGGGTGAGGTTTAGGGTTAGGTTTTGGGTTAGGGTTAGGGTTATGGTTAGGGTACGGCTTAGGGTTAGGGTTAAGGTACATGTTTGGGTTAGGGTTAGGGTACTGTTTAGGGTTAGGGTTAGGGTTAGGTTTAGTTTATGGGTTAGTGTTGGAATCAGGGTTAGGTTTAGTTTACGTGTCAGGGATACGGTTAGGGTGAGGGTTACGGTTAGGTTAGGGTTGGGGTTAGGGTTAGGTTTAGAGATAGGGTTAGGGTTATGATTAGAGTTAGGGTTAGATTAGGGGTAGTTTTAGTGTTTGGTTATGGGTTATGGTTAGGGTTAGGGTAGGGTACGGTATAGGGTTAGGGTACGGGTTAGGGTTAGTTTTAGGGTTAGGATTAGGGTACGGGTTAGGGTTAGTGTTAGGGTACCATTTAGTGTTAGTGTACGGGTTAGCGTTAGGGTTGGGGTTAGCGTAACTGTTAGGGCACGGGTTAGGATTAGGGGTAGGGTATTGTTTCGGTTAGGGTTAGGGTTAGGGTTAGGATACAGGTTAGGGTTAGTGTACGGGTTAGGGTTGGGGTTAGGGTATGGTTTAGGGTTAGAGTACGGGTTAGGGTTAGGGTACGGGTTACGGTTAGGTTCGGTTAGGGTTAGGGTATGGGTTAGGGTAAGGTTTAGGGTTAGGTTTAGGGTTAAGTGTTGAGGTTAAGGGTCACGGATAGCGTTAGGGGTTAGGGGTTAGGGGTAGTGTTAGGGTTATGGTTAAGGTTTGGGGTTACGGTTAGGGTTAGGGGTTAGGGTTAGGGTTTGGGTGAGGGTTAGGGTTAAGGGTAGGGTTAAGGTTAGGGTTAGGGTTAGCGTTAGGATTAGAGTACAGGTTAGTGTTAGGGTGCGGGTAAGATTAGGGTAAGGTACTGGTTAGGGTGAGGGTACGGGTTAGTGTTAGTGTTAGGTTTAGGGTACGGGTTAGGTTTAGGGTTAGGGTACAGGATAAGGTTAGGGTTAGGGTACGGGTTAGGGTTAGGGTTAGGTTTAGGGTATGGGTTAGGGTTAGGGTACAGGTTAGGGTTAGGGTTAGGTTACGGGTTAGTGTATGGGTTAGGTTTCGGGATAGGTTTCGGGTTAGATTTAGGGTTAAGGTTAGGGTTAGTGTTAAGGTTAGGCTTAGCGTTAGGGTTAGGGTGAGGGGTTAGGGTTAGGGTTAGGGTTAGGGGTTAGGGTTAGGGTTATGTTTAGGTTTAGGGTTAGGGTTAGGGTACCAGTTACAGTTAGAGTATGGGTTACAGTTACGGTTCGGGAATGGGTTTGGGTTAGGGTTAGGGTACTGGTTAGTGTACGGGTTAGGGTTAGGGTACGGGTTAGGTTTAGGGTATGGTTGAGGGTTAGGTTACGGGTTAGGGTTAGGGTACGGGTACAGGTTAGGGTTAGGGTAAGGGTTGGGTTTAGTCTAAGGGTTAGGGTTAGGGTTAGTCTGTGGGATAGGGTTAGGGTTAGGGTACGGGTTTGGGTATGGGTTAGGGTTAGGGTTAGGTTTAGGGTATGGGTTAAAGTTAGGGTACAGTTTAGGGTTCAGTTTAGGTTATGGGATAGGTTTAGGGTTAGGGTACGGGTTAGTGTATGGGTTAGGTTTCAGGTTAGGTTTAGGGTTAGGTTGGTTTATAGTTGGGGTTAGGGTTAGTGTTAGGCTTAGTGTTAGGGTTAGGGTTAGTTTGAGGGGTTAGGTTTAGGGTTAGGGTTAGGGGTTAGGGTTAGGTTTAGGGTTAGGGTTGGGTTAAGTGTTAGGTTTAATGGTTAGGGATAGGGTTAGGGTTAGGTTAGGGGTTAGGGGTAGGTTTAGGGTTAAAGGTTAGTGTTAAGTGTTACAGTTAGGGTTAGGGTTTAGGTTTTGGTTTAGGTTTAGGGTTAGGGTTTAGGGTTTAGGGTTATGGTTAGGTGTTAGGGTTAGGGTTAGGGGTTAGGGTTATGATTAGGTACGTGTTAGGGTTAGGGTTAGGATACGGGTTAGGGTACAGTTTAGGGTACAGGTTAGTGTTAGAGTACTGGTTAGGGTTAGGGTTAGGGGACGGGTTAATGTATGGGTTAGGGTACGGGCTTAGGGTTATGGTACGGGTTAGGGTTAGGGTTAGGATACGGGTTAGGGTTGGGTTACATGTTAGTGTTAGGGTACCTCTTAGGGTTAGGGTATGGTTAGGGTTAGGGAATGGGTTAAGTTTAGGGTTAGGGTTCAGGTTAGGGGTTAGGGATTAGCGTTAGGTTTAGGGTTACGGTTAGGGTTAAGGTTAGGGTTAAGGGTTAGGGTTAGGATAGGTTTATTGTTAGGGGTTAGGGTTATGGATTTGATTTGATTCGATTCTTTTCGATTCGATTCATTTCGATTCTTTTCGATTCGATAGATTCTTTTCTATTCGATTCAATTTGATTCGATTCTTTTTGATTCAATTCGAATCTTTTTCATTCGATTCATTTCGATTCGATTCTTTTCAGTTCGATTCGATTCAAATCTTTTCGATGCGATTCAATTAGATTCTTTCCGATTCGATTCGATTCTTTTCAATTCGACTCGATTTTTTTCGATCGATTCGATTCTTTTCCATTCGATTTGATTTGATTCTTTCGATACGATTCGATTCTATTCTTTTCGATTCGAATCTCTTTGATTCGATTCGATTTGATTCTTTTCGATTCGATTTGATTATTTCTCTTCGATTCAATTCCTTTCGATTTGATTCAATTCGATTCAAATCTTTCGTTTCGATTTGATTCTTTTCGATTTGATTAGATTTTTTTCGATTAGATTCGATTATTTTCGATTTGATTCAATTCGATTCGAATCTTTTCTAATCGATTCTATTCTTTTTGATTCGATTCGATTCGATTCTTTTCGATTCGATTCAATTCTTTTCGATTCAATTCGATTCTATTCGATTTGATTCTTTTCGATTCAATTTGATTCTTTTTGATTTGATTGATTATTTTCAATTTGATTCGATTCGATTTGATTCATTTTGATTCTTTTCGATTTGATTCGATTATTTTTGATTCGACTCAATTCGATGGATTGATTCGATTATTTTCTATTCGATTTGATTCGATTCTTTTCGATTCGATTCGATTATTTTCAATTCAATTCGATTCGAAGATTTTCGATTCGATTTGATTGCATTAGATTCGATTATTTTTGATTCAATTCGATTCGATTATTTTTGATTTGATTCGATTCATTGTGGTTCGATTCATTTATTTTCGTTTCGAATCGATTCCATTCTTTTCAATTTTTTTAAATTTTTATTTATTTGTGATAGTCACAGAGAGAGAGAGAGAATGAGACAGAGACACAGGCAGAGGGAGAAGCAGGCTCCATGTACCGGGAGCCCGATGTGGGATTCAATCCCGGGTCTCCAGGATCGCGCCCTGGGTCAAAGGCAGGCGCCAAACTGCTGCGCCACCCAGGGATCCCGATTTGATTCTTTTCGATTCGATTCTATTTGATTCGATTCGATTATTTTCGATTCGATTCAATTGTTTTCGATTCATTTTGATTCGATTATTTTTGATTCGATGCGAATCGATTATTTTTGATTCAATTCCATTCGATTATTTTCAATTCGATTCGATTCTTTTCGATTTGATTCGATTATTTTCGATTCGAATCAATTCGATTCTTTTCGATTGGATTCTTTTCAATTCGATTTGATTATTTTCTATTCGATTCTATTATTTTCGATTCAATTAGATTGGATTATTTTCGATTCGATTCGATGCGAATCGATTATTTTCGATTCAATTCGATTCGATGCGATTATTTTCGATTCAATTCAAATCAATTTGATTATTTTTGATTCTATTTGATTGGATTCGATTCAATTATTTACATTCGATTCAATTATTTTTGATTTGATTCTTTTCGATTCGATTAGATTATTTTCTATACAATTCGGTTCGATTCGAATCGATTATTTTCGATTCAATTCGATTTGACTAGGTTCGATTATTTTCGATTCGATTCGATTAGTTTCGATTCAATTCGATTCGATTTGATTTGATTATTTTCGATTCGATTTGATTAGATTATTTTAGAATCAATTCGGTTCGATTCGATTCGATTATTTTTGATTCAATTCGGTTCGATTTTATTCGATTATTTTAGATTCAATTCGGTTCGATTCGGTTCGATTATTTTCGATTTGATTCGATTCAATTTGATTATTTTCGATTTGATTTGATTGGATTAGTTGAGATTATTTTCGATTCGATTCGATTCTTTTCAATTCAATTCGTTTATTTCCGATTCGATTTGATGCGAATTATTTATTTTTGATACGATTACATTCGAATCGATTCAATTATTTTCGATTCGATTCGATTCGATTCTTTTCAATTCGATTCAGTTCTTTTCAATTTGATTCGATTCTTTTCGATTCGTTTCAATATTTGTGATTCGAGGGGATCCCTGGGTGGCGCAGCGATTTGGCCCCTGCCTTTGGCCCAGGGCGCGATCCTGGAGACCCGGGATCGAATCCCACATCGGGCTCCCGGTGCATGGAGCCCGCTTCTCCCTCTGCCTATGTCTGTGCCTCTCTCTCTCTCTCTGTGACTATCATAAATAAATTAAAAAAAATTTAAAAAAAATATTTGTGATTCGAATTGACTCAATTCTTTTCGATTCGATTATTTTCGATTCGATTCAATTATTTTAGATTCGATTTGATTATTTTCGATTCAGTTCGATTATTTTCAATTCAATTCGATGTGAATCGATTATTTTCAAATCGATTCATTTTAATTCGATTCGATTTGATTCCATTCAATTTGATTATTTTCGATTCGATTCGATTATTTTTGATTCGATTCAATTCGATTATTTTCCATTCGAATCGATTCGATTATTTTCGATTCGATTATTTTCAATTCAATTCGATTATTTTCCATTCGATTTGATTATTTTCGATTCAATTCATTTCGATTATTTTCGATTCCATTCTTTTCTATTTGAATCGATTCGATTCTTTTAGATTTGGTTCGATTCTTTTCGATTCGATTCGATTATTTTCGATTCAATTCAACTCAATTATTTTCGATTTGATTCCATTCGATGCGAATCGATTATTTTCGATTTGATTCGATTCGATTCGATTATTTTTGATTCGAATAGATTCGATTGGATTATTTTAGATGCTATTCAATTATTTTCGATTCAATTCGATTGGATTATTTTTGATTCGATTCGATGCGAATCGATTATTTTCGATTCATTTCGATTCGATGCGATTATTTTTGATTTGATTTATTTTCGATTCGTTTCAATTCGATTAATTTTGATTCAATTTGATTATTTTCGATTCAATTCAATTCAATTTGATTATTTTCAATTCGATTTGATTGGATTCGATTCGATTATTTTCGATTCGATCCAATTATTTTTGATTCGATCGATTCTTTTTTTTAAATTTTTATTTATTTATGATAGTCACACAGAGAGAGAGAGAGAGAGAGAGGCAGAGACATAGCAAGAGGGAGAAGCAGGCTCCATGCACCAGGAGCCTGACGTGGGATTCGATCCCGGGTCTCCAGGATCGCGCCTTGGGCCAAAGGCAGGCGCTAAACTGCTGCGCCACCCAGGGATCCCCGATTCGATCGATTCTTTTCGATTCAATTCGGTTCGATTATTTTCAATTCAATTCGATCGATTCATTTCAATTATTTTCCATTTGATTCGATTCGATTATTTTCGATTTGATCCAATTATTTTTGATTCGATCGATTCTTTTCGATTCAATTCGGTTCGATTCGATTATTTTCAATTCAATTCGATCTATTCGGTTCAATTATTTTCTTTTTTTTTTTTTTCGGTTCAATTATTTTCGATTTGATTCGATTCTTTTCGATTTGAATCAATTCAATCGATATTTCTGATTCGATTCGATACTTTTTTATTTGATTTTTTTCGATTCTTTTCGATTCGATTCGATTCAATTTCGATTCGATTCGTTTCTTTTATATTCAATTTGATTCGATTCGATCCTTTTCGATTCCATTCCATTTTTTTCGATTCGATTCGATTTGAATCTATTCTATTCGATTCTTTACAATTCTATTCTTTTCTATTTTTTCGATTCAGTTCTTTTTGATTCGATTCGATTTGATTCTTTTCGATTCGATTCTTTTCGATTCGATTCGATATGAATCTATTCTCTTCGATTATTTTCAATTCGTTTCTTTTTTATTTGATTCGATTTAGTTATTTTTGATTCGATTCGATTTGATTCTTTTCGATTCGATTCGATTATTTCCGATTCGATTAGATTCTTTTCGATTCAATTGGATTCGATTCTTTTCGATCAATATGATTCAATTCGATTCTTTTCTATTCGATTCGAGTCAATTCTTTTCTTTTTTTTTAATGTGTATTTATTTATGATAGTCACAGAGAGAGAGAGAGAGAGGCAGAGACACAGGCAGAGGGAGAAGCAGGCTCCATACACTGGGAGCCCGACGTGGGATTTGATCCCAGGTCTCCAGGATCGAGCCCTGGGCCAAAGGCAGGCACCAAACCACTGCGCCACCCAGGGATCCCGATTCGAGTCAATTCTTTTCGATTCGAATCAATACTTTTCTATTCTTTTTGATTCGATTCGATGCGATTATTTTCAATTCGATTCCGTTCGATTCGTTTGTTTTTCGAATCGATTTGATTCTTTTTGATTCGACCCTTTTCGATTCGATACATTTGGATTCGATTCTTTTTGATTCAATTTGATTCAATTCGCTTCTTTTCGAATCGATTCAATTAGATTTGATTCGATTCGATTCTTTTCTATTCGATTCTTTTCACTTCCGTTCGATTCGATTCTTTTGATTTGGTGCAATTCGATTCGATTTTTTTCTATTCGATTCGATTCTTTTCGATTCGAGTCTTTTCAATTCAAATTCCTTTCTTTTCAAATCGATTTGATTCGATTTGATTCTTTTTTATTCCATTCAAATCGATTTTTTCGATTGGATTCTTTTAGATTCGATTCAATTCAGTTTTTTTCGATTCGATTCTGTTCTTTTCGATTCGATTCGATTCTTTTCGATTCGATTCAATTCGATTTGAATCTATTTGATTAGATTCTTTTCAATTCGATTCATTTCTATTTGATTCGGTTCTTTTCAATTCGTTTCGATTCTTTTCGATTTGATTCTATTCTTTTTGGTTCAGTTCGATTTTTTTTATTAAATTCGATTCTTTTCGATTCGATTCGAGTCGATTGTTTTCGATTCAAATTGATACTTTTCTATTCTTTTCGATTGAATTCGATCTGTTTCGATTCTTTTTGATTCAATTCGATTCGATTCTTTTCGATTCGATTTGATTCTCTTGGATTCGTTTCAATTCGGTTCTTTTCTATTCTTTTCAATTCGATTCGATTCGATTCTTTTTGATTCGATTCAATTCGATTCGTTTTGTTCGATTGATTCTTTTCGAATCCACTCCTTTCAACTCGATTCATTTGGATTCGATTCTTTTCGATTTGATTCGATTCTTTTCGATTCGATTCTTTTTAATTCGTTTCTTTTTGATTCCATTTGAATCTTTTCGGTTCGATTAGATTCTTTTTGAGTCGATTCGATTCGAAACTCTTTGATTCAATTCTTTTCGATTCGATTCGATTCGTTTGTTTTCGATTCGATTCTATTCAAATCTTTTCGATTTGATTCAATTCTTTTCGATTCCTTTCGATTTTTTTCTATTCGATTCTTTTTTATTTGATTTGTTTTGATTCTTTTCGATTCAATTCGATTCTTTTCGATCCGATTCGATTCTTTTTTATTCCTTTCGAATTGATTCGATCATTTTCGATTCGATTCGATTTTTTCATTCGATACGATTTTTTTCATTTCAATATGATAGTTTTCGATTCATTTCTTTTAGATTCTATTCGATTCAATTCTTTTTGTTTCGATTCGATTTGATTCGAATCTTTCGATTCGAGTCTTTTCGATTCGAATTCCTTTCTTTTAGAATCGATTCGATTCAATTCTTTTCGATTCCATTCAATTCGATTCTTTTTTTGAAACAATTAGATTATTTTCGATGCCACTATTTTCGATTAGATTCATTTGGATTCGATTCTTTTTGATTCAATTTGAGTCGATCCTTTTCGATTCGATTCGAGTCGATTTTTTTGATTCGTTTCTTTTTGATTCCATTCGAATCTTTTCGGTTCCATTAGATTCTTTTCGATTCAATTCGATTCGATTCGAAACTCTTTGATTGAATTCTTTTTGATTCGAATCTTTTCGATTCGATTCGATTCTTTTCGATTCGATTCATTTCTTTTCGATTTGATTTTTTTCTATTCCATTCTTTTTTATTTGATTTTTTTCAATTATTTTCGATTCGATTCGATTTGATTCTTTTCAATTCGATTCGATTCGATCCTTTTCGTTTCAATTCGATTCGATTCGATTGTTTTGGTTTCATTACGATAGTTTTCGAATCGTTCTTTTCGATTCTATTTGATGCGATTCTTTTTGTTTCGATTCGATTTGATTCGAATCTTTCAATTCGATTTCCTTTCTTATTGAATCAATTCGATTCGATTCGATTCGATTCTTTTCGATTCAATTCGATTTGTTTCAATTAGTTTCTTTTCACTTCCATTTGATTCGATTCTTTGGATTCGGTGCAATTCGATTCGATTTTTTGGATCTGATTCGATTCGATTCAATTCAACTCGATTCTTTTCTATTTGATTTGATTCGATTCTTTTCAATTCGAATCGATTCGATTAGATTCTTTCGATTCAATTCAATTCGCTTCTTTTAGATTCGATTCGATTCGATTCTTTTCAATTTGATGCGATTGGATTCTTTTCGATGCGATTCGATTCAATTCGATTTTTTTCGATTCGATAGTTTTCGATTCATTTCATTCGATTTGATTTGATTCGATTCGAATCTTTTGATTCGTTTCTTTTCGATTCAATTCGATTGCATTCTATTTGATTCGATTTGATTCTATTCTTTTCGATTCAATTCAATTCTTTACACTTCCATTCGATTCGATTCTTTTGATTCAGTGCGATTAGATTCGATTTTTTTCGATTCGATTCGATTCGATTCTTTTCAATTTGATTTGATTCTTTTCGATTCAATTCGATTCGATTCTTTTCGATTCGATTCGATTCTTTCTATTCAATTTGATTTGGTTCAATCCTTTTCGATTCGATTCGATTCTTTTCGATTTGATTTGATTCTTTTCTATTCGATACAATTCGATTCAATCCTTTTCGATTCAATTCAATTCTTTTCGATTTGATTTGATTCGATTCTTATATTCGATTCGATTTGATCTTTTTAGATTCGATTCGATTCTCTTCGATTCGATTCGATTTTTTTCATTTCCATTCGATAGTTTTCTATTTGTTTCTTTTCTATTCGATTCGATTCTATTCTATTCTTTTCGATTCGATTCGATTCGAATCTTTCTATTCGAATGTTGTTTTTTTTTATAAATTTTTATTTATTATGATAGTCTCACAGAGAGAGAGAGAGAGAGGCAGAGACACAGGCAGAGGGAGAAGCAGGCTCCATGCACCGGGAGCCCGATGTGGGATTCGATCCCGGGTCTCCAGGATCGTGCCCTGGGCCAAAGGTAGGCTCCAAACCGCTGCGCCACCCAGGGATCCCTATTCGAATGTTTTTTTATTTGATTCCTTTCTATTCGCATCGATTCGATTTGATACTTTTCGATTCTATTCAATTCGATTCTTTTTGATTCGATTCAATTTGATTCGATCATTTTCACTTCCATTCGATTCGATTCTTTTGATTCGGTGTGATTCGATTAGATTCTTTTCGATTCAATTTGATTCGATTCTTTTTGATTCGAATGTCTTTCTTTTCAAATCGATTTGATTTGATTCTTTTCGATTCGATTTGATTCGATTCTTTTCGATTCGATTCGATTCTTTTTGATTCAATTCGATTTGATTCTTTTCGAATCTCTTCGATTCGGTTTTTTTTAATCAATTCAATTCTTTTCGATTCGACTCTTCGATTCAATTATTTTCTATTTGATTCGATTCATTTCTATTCGTTTCTTTCTAAACGATTCGATTCTTTTCGATTCCACTCCTTTTGACTTGATTCATTTGGATTCGATTATTTTTGATTCGTTTAGATTTGATTCTTTTCAATTCAATTCAATTTGATTCTTTTTAATTCGTTTCTTTTTTATTCTATTCTAATCTTTTCGATTCTATTCGATTCGAATCTTTTTGTTTTGAATCGATTTGATACGAATCTTTCGAATCGAGTCTTTTCTATTCGAATTCCTTCCCTTTAGGATCGATTCGATTCAATTCTTTTCGATTCGATTCAATTCGATTCGTTTTTTTCTGAAACAATTCGATTCTTTTTGATTCTACTCTTTTCGATTAGATTCATTTGGATTCGATACTTTTCGATTCGATTTGATTCTTTTCAATTTGATTCGATTCGTTTCTTTTTGATTCGATTCGATTCTTTTTGAGTCGATTTGATTCGAATCAATTCGGTTTTTTCCAAATCGATTTGATTCTTTTCGATTCGACTCTTCAATTCGATTCTTTTCGATTCGATTCGATTCTTTTCGATTCGATCCTTTTCGATTCAATTCGATTCTTTTCGATTCAATTCAATTCGATTCTTTTCGATTTGATTGGATTCTTTTCGGTTCGATTCGATTCGATTCTTTTCTATTCGATTCGATTCTTTTCTATTCTTTTCAATTCAATTGGATTCAATTATTTTCAATTCGTTTCGATTCAATTCAATTTGTTGTTTTCGAATCGATTCGATTCTTTTCGATTCCACTTCTTTCGACTCGATTTATTTGGATTCGATTAGATTCTATTATTTTCAATTTGATTCGATTCTTTTTGATTCGTTTCTTTTCGATTCTATTCGAATATTTTCGATTCGATTAGATTCTTTTCGATTCAATTCGATTCGATTCAAAACTCTTTGATTCAATACTTTTGATTCGATTCGATTCGATTGTTTTCGATTCGATTCGATTCTTTTCAATACAATTCTTTTCGATTCGATTCTTTTTATTTGATTTGTTTCGATTATTTTCAATTCGATTCGATTTGATTCTTTTTTATTTGATTCGATTCTTTTTTATTCATTTCGATTCGATTCGATCGTTTCGATTCGATTTGATTTTTTTCGATTCGATACGATTTTTTTGTTTCGATATGATAGTCTTTGATTCGTTTCTTTTCGATTCTATTCGATTTGATTCTTTTTGTTTCTTTATTTTAAGATTTTATTTATTTATTCATAAGAGACAGAGAGAGAAAGAGGCAGAGACATAGGCAGCGGGAGAAACAGGCTCCATGCAGGGAGCCCGACATGGGATACTATCCCAGGACTCCAGGATCATGCCCTGGGCCAAAGGCAGGCGCCAAACCGCTGAGCCACCCAGGGATCCCTGATTCTTTTTGTTTCGATTTGATTTGATTCGAAATTTCGATTCCTTTCGATCCAAATTCCTTTCTTTTAGAATTGATTCGATTCGATTCTTTTCGATTTGATTTGATTCGATTCGATTCTTTTCGATTTCATTCGATTCAGGTCTTTTTGATTTGATTCGATTTGATCCTTTCGTATCGATTCGATTCTTTCCGATTCGATTCGAATCTTTTTGATTCGGTTTGATTCTTTTCGATTCAATTCGATTCGATTCTTTTCAATTCTATCCGATTCTTTTCTATTCGATTTGATTCGGTTCGATCCTTTTCAATTCGATTCGATTCTTTTCGATTTGATTTGATTCTTTTCTATTCGATACAATTCAATTTGATCCTTTTTGATTCGATTCGATTCTTTTCGATTAGATTCGATTCGATTCTTATATTCGATTCAATTCGATCTTTTTTGATTTGATTCGATACGATTCGATTCGATTTTTTTTCGTTTCCATTCGATAGTTTTCTACTCGTTTATTTTCTATTCGATTCAATTCGATGCTTTTCTATTCGATTCGATTAGATTCGAATCTTTTCGATTCAATTCAATTCGATTCTTTTCGATTGGATTAGATTCATTTCATTTCTATTCATTTCGATGCTTTTCGATTCGGCTCGATTCTTTTCTATTCTTTTCAATTCAATTCGATTCGATTATTTTCGATTCGATTCGATTCAATTAGATTCGTTTTTTTCGAATCGTTTTGAATCTTTTCGATTCCACTCCTTTCGACTCGATTTATTTGGATTCGATTCTTTTCGATTCGATTAGATTCAATTCCTTTCGATTCGATTCGATTTGAATCTTTTTGATTCGTTTCTTTTCGATTCTATTTGAATCTTTTTGATTCGATTTGATTCTTTTCGATTCGATTCGATTTTTTTCTATTCGATTCTTTTTTATTTGATTTGTTTCTATTATTTTCTATTCGATTCGATTCAATTCTTTTTGATTCGATTCGATTCTTTTTGATTCATTTCGAATTGATTAGATCCTTTTCGATTCGATTTGATTCGGTTTTTTTTATTCGATACGATTTTTTCTTTTCGATATAATAGTTTTCAATTAGTTTCTTTTCAATTCTATTCTATTCGATTCTTTTTGTTTCGATTCGATTTGATTCGAATCTTTCGATTCGAGTCTTTTCGATTCAAATACCTTTCCTTAAGGATCGATTCGATTCAATTCTTTTCGATTCGATTGAATTCGATTCATTTTTTCTGAAACAATTCGATTCTTTTTTATTCTACTCTTTTCAAATAGTTTCATTTGGATTCGATACTTTTCGATTCGATTTGATTCTTTTCGATTCGATTCGATAAGATTCTTTTTGATTCGATTCTTTTAGATTCCATTCGAATAGTTTCGGTTCGATTAGATTCTTTTCGATTCAATTCGATTCGATTCGAAATTCTTCGACTGAATTGTGTTCGATTCAATTCTTTTGGATTCGATTCGATTCGATTCAATTCTTTCTTTTCGATTCGATTTTTTTCTATTCGATTCCTTTTTATTTGATTTGTTTCAATTATTTTTGATTCGATTTGATTCGATTCTTTTCAGTTCGATGCGATTCGAACCTTTTGGATTCCATTCGATTCAATTTGATTATTTTCGTTTCGATACGATAGTTTCCGATTCGTTCTTTTTGATTCTATTCGATGCGATTCTTTCGGTTTCGAATCGCTTTGCATGTGGAAGTATCAGGGCTGTACTCACGAGTATCTGAGTTGAATATAGCGATTTCACACAGCCTTCTTCAAAGAGTGTAGCTATTTTCTAACTCCTATGTACGAGTGGGTATCAGACATCTGCCTCCCAGGCGTACACACGTTTGAGAGTTGAGCTTATGGCCTGTACTTCCCACATCCTCCTGCAGATAAAATTCGTTGCTAACAGGCCTAATCTCGATGCGTTTCTGAAGTGTGAGAGGTAAGAGGAAAGTCCCGGCAAAAAAGACTAGTGCCTGCAAGATCAATCCAGCGATTTCCTAGTAATTCCTGTTTAGACAGGTGCTATATACTAAGTTCCATACTTGAGAGCTAGCTGAACCCGAGTCCAAAAGCATCTCTCTTCTGAGAGTTGAGCTCACACCTAGTCCCTCACAGTTCCACATTGTCTGTAAAATGAGTTTTGAACATCTTAACCAGAGACGTTAGTTGGAAGCGTGTGAGAGAGAAGTGGAATAATGCAGGCCTGGAAGGTGTCTCCAAGTTCAGTAAGGTGGTATTCTTCGAACCTCCTGAGTTAGAAGACTGCTATGGTCTCACAGCCATTAGAACACAGCTAGTTGAAAGCTGGCTTCTAGGCATGCCTCCTTTTGAAAGCTGAGCTAAGGGCAGGACCGTCCTGCATCCTGCGTGTCCGGAGTCGTAGGTGCAAAAATCCTTATGATAGGTGCTGGGAGAGGTTGGAGAAATGCAAGTGAAAGTGTCTGGACTGTACTCACGTGTATCTGAGTTCAATACAGAGATTGCCAACGTCCTTGTTCAATTAGAGTGTAGCTCGTGTATACCTCGCCTCGATAAGTGTCTAGCAGATATCGGTCTGCAAAGCATACACACTTCTGAGAGTTGAGCTTGTGGCCTGTACCTCACCCATCCTGACTGCTTGTACGTTACTCTACCACAGCATTTCGTTGTAAGTGGGACAGTAGCGGAATGAAAACCAAGTGTCTGCCTTGTCAATTTCCCGCCTCGCGGACAGCTGCCTCCAACGCATGCACACTCCTTTGGATTGAGCTTAGGACTTGAACCTCTCACATGCTAACCGCCTATACGCTTCACTTCCAAAGGATTTCATTCGATACGGGACGCAAGTTTAGCCAGAGGCAAATGTGTCTTAGTTCAATCCAGCAACTTCTGAGGAATTCCTCCCTCAGATGGGAGCTACATACTAACTTCCAAACCTGAGTACCTACCTGAAAGCTCTCTCTCTGGGGAACATCCCTCTCGGAGATGAGCTGAAACGTGGTCCGTCACAGTTCCACACTGCCTGCAGATACAGTTACGAACATCCTCACTAGACATGTTTGTCAGAAGCTTATGGGATGCCAGGGGCAAGCTGTAGGCTTCAAGGTTGTGTCTCCAGGTGCAGTAAAGCGGTATTCATGGAAATCCTGAATTACATTGCTGCCACGTTCTCATGGCCATCAGAAAGCAGTTAGTAGAAAGCTGGCTTCGAGGCAGGCCTCCTTTTGAAAGCTGAGCTCAGGGCAGGACCCTCGCACATCCTGCCTGCCTGTAGTCATAGCTGCAAACATCCTTATGTTAGGTGCTGGGAGAGGTTGGAGAAATGCAAGTGGAAGTGTCAGGACTGTACTCACGTGTATCTGAGTTCAATACAGCGATTGCCAACGTCCTTGTTCCATTAGAGTGTAGCTCGGGTATACCTCACTTCGATAAGTGTCTAGCAGACAACGGCCTGCAAAACATACACACTTCTGAGAGTTGGGCTTATGGCCTGTACCTCCCCCATCCTGACTTACTGTACGTTCCTCTTCCACAGCATTTCGTTTTATGCGGGACAGTAGCCCAGGGAAAACCAAGTGTCTGCCTTGTCAATATTGCGCCTAGCGGACACCTGCCTGCAAGGCATGCATACGCCTTTTGCTTGAGCTTATGGCTTGAACCTCCCTCTTGCTGACCGTCTGTATGCTTCGCTTCCAAAGGTTTTATTTTGATAAGGGTCGCAAGTTTTGTGAGAGCCATGTGTCCCTTAGTTCAATCCAGCGACTTCTGAAGAAATCTTCCCTCAGATAGGAGCTACATACTAACTTCCAAACCTCAGTACCTAGCTGAAAGCTCTCTCTCCGGGGAACATCCCTCTCGGAGATGAGCTGAATCGTTGTCCTTCCAAGTTCGACACTGCTCAGATACAGTTACGAACATCCTCACTAGACATGTTTGTCAGAAGCTCATGTGATGCCAGGGGCAAGCTGCAGGCTTCAAGGGTGTGTCTCCAGGTGCAGTAAAGCGGTATTCATGGAACGTCCTGAATTACAATGCTGTCACATTCTCCTGGCTATCTGAACGCATTTAGTAGAAAGCTGGCTTCGAGGCATGCCTCCTTTTAAAGCTGTGCTCAGGGGAGGACCCTCCCGCATCCTGCCTGCCCGTAGTCGTAGCTGCTAACATCCTTAGGCTTCGGCCTGGAAGAGGTTGGAGAAATGCTTTGGAAGTGTCAGGACTGTACTCACGTGTATCTGAGTTCAATACAGCGATTGCCAACGTCCTTGTTCCATTAGAGTGTAGCTCGGGTATACCTCGCCTCGATAAGTGGCTAGCAGACATCGGCCTACAAAGCATAAAAACTTCGGAGAGTTGGGCTTATGGCCCGTACCTTCCCCATCATGACTGCGTGTACGTTCCTCTTCCACAGCATTTCGTTGCAATCGGGACAGTAGCCCTGTGAAAACCAACTGTCTGCCTTGTCAATTTCGCGCCTAGCAGACTCCTGCCTCCAGGCATGCACACGCCTTTGGCTTGAGCTTATGGCTTGAACCTCCCTCTTGCTGACCGCCTGTATGCTTCGCTTCCAAAGGATTTCGTTCGATACGGGACACAAGTTTTGCGAGAGCCAGGTGACCCTTACTTCAGTTCACTGACTTCTGAGGAATTCCTCCCTCAGATGGGAGCTACATACTAACTTCCAAACTTGAGTACCAAGCTGAGGAATTTCCTTCTGTGAGATGAGCTGACACGGTCCTTCCCAGTTCCACACTGACTGCAGAAGCAATTACGAACATCCTCACTAGACTTGTTTGTCAGAAGCTCATGGGATGCCAGGGGCAACCTGCAGGCTTCAGGTTGTGTCTCCAAGTGCACTAAAGTGTGTTCATAGAACATCCTGATTTACAAGCCTGCCGCATTCTCATGGCCATCAGAACACAGTTAGTAGAAAGCTGGCTTCGAGACATTCCTCCATTTGAAAGCTGAGCTCAGGGCAAGACCCGCCCGCATCCTGCCTGACTGTAGTCGTAGCTGCAAAAATACTTATATTAGGTGCTGGGAGACGTTGGAGAATGCAAGTGGAAGTATTAGGACTGTGCTCACGTGTATGAGTTCAATACAGCGATTGCCAACGTCCTTGTTCAATTAGTGTAGCTCAGGTATACCTCGCCTCAATAAGTGTCTAGCAGATATCGGTCTGCAAAGCATACACACTTCTGAGAGTTGAGCTTGTGGCCTGTACCTCACCCATCCTGACTGCTTGTACGTTACTCTACCACAGTATTTTGTTGTAAGTGGGACAGTAGCGGAATGAAAACCAAGTGTCTGCCTTGTCAATTTCCCGCCTCGCAGACAGCTGTCTCCAAGGCATGCACACTCCTTTGGATTGAGCTTAGGACTTGAACCTCTCACATGCTAACCGCCTATACGCTTCACTTCCAAAGGATTTCATTCGATACGGGACGCAAGTTTAGCCAGAGGCAAATGTGTCTTAGTTCAATCCAGCAACTTCTGAGGAATTCCTCCCTCAGATTGAACTACATACTAACTTCCAAACCTGAGTACTTACCTGAACGCTCTCTCTCTGGGGAACATCCCTCTCGGAGATGAGCTGAAACGTGGTCCGTCACAGTTCCACACTGCCTGCAGATACAGTTACGAACATCCTCACTAGACATGTTTGTCAGAAGCTTATGGGATGCCAGGGACAAGCTGTAGGCTTCAAGGTTGTGTCTCCAGGTGCAGTAAAGCGGTATTCATGGAAATCCTGAATTACATTGCTGCCACGTTCTCATGGCCATCAGAAAGCAGTTAGTAGAAAGCTGGCTTCGAGGCAGACCTCCATTTGAAAGCTGAGCTCAGGGCAGGACCCTCGCACATCCTGCCTGCCTGTAGTCATAGCTGCAAACATCCTTATGTTAGGTGCTGGGAGAGGTTGGAGAAATGCAAGTGGAAGTGTCAGGACTGTACTCACGTGTATCTGAGTTCAATACAGCGATTGCCAACGTGCTTCTTCCATTAGAGTGTAGCTCGGGTATACCTCGCTTCGATAAGTGTCTAGCAGACATCGGCCTGCAAAGCATACACACTTCTGAGAGTTGGGCTTATGGCCTGTACCTCCCCCATCCTGACTGCCTGTACGTTCCTCTTCCACAGCGTTTCGTTGTATGCGGGACAGTAGCCCAGTGAAAACCAAGTGTCTGTCTTGTCACTTTCGCGGTAGCGGACACCTGCCTGCAAGGCATGCATACGCCTTTTGCTTGAGCTTATGGCTTGAACCTCCCTCTTGCTGACCGCCTGTGTCCTTCGCTTCCAAAGGATTTCGTTCGATATGGGACACAAGTTTTGCGAGAGCCATGTGTCTCTTAGTTCAATTCAGTGACTTCTGAGGAATTCCTCCCTCAGATGGGAGCTACATACTAACTTCCAAACCTGAGTACCAAGCTGAAAGCTCTCTCTCTGGGGAATTTCCTTCTGTGAGATGAGCTGACATGCGGTCCTTCCCAGTTCCACACTGCCTGTAGATACAGTTATGAACATCCTCATAGACAGGTTTGTCAGAAGCTCATGGGATGCCAGGGGTAACCTGCAGGCTTCAAGGTTGTGTCTCCAGGTGCACTAAAGTGTATTCATGGAACATCCTGCATTACAAAGCTGCCACGTTCTCATGGCCATCAGAACACAGTTAGTAGAAAGCTGGCTTCGAGACATTCCTCCATTTGAAAGCTGAGCTCAGGGCAAGACCCTCCCGCATCCTGCCTGCCCGTAGTCGTAGCTGCAAAAATCCTTATATTAGGAGATGAGAGAGGTTGGAGAATGCAAGTGGAAGTATCAGGACTGTGCTCACGTGTATCTGAGTTCAATACAGCGATTGCCAACATCCTTGTTCAATTAGAGTGTAGCTCGGGTACAACTCGCCCCGATAACTGTCTAGCAGACATCGACCTGCAAAGCATACACACTACTGAGAGTTGAGCTTGTGGCATGTACGTCCCCCATCCTGACTGCCTGTACATTCCTCTTCCACAGCATTTCGCTGTATGCGGGACGGTAGCGGAATGAAAACCAAGTGTCGCCTTGTCAATTTCCTGCCTAGCAGACAGCTGTCTCCAAGACATGCACACTCCATTGGATTGAGCTTAGGAATTGAACCTCTCACATGCTGACCGCCTGTATGCTTCGCTTCCAAAGGGTTTCGCTCGATAAGGGATGCAAGTTTAGCGAGAGGCAAAAGTGTCTTAGTTCAATCCAGCAACTTCTGAGGAATTACTCCCTCAGATGGGAGCTACATACTAACTTCCAAACCTGAGTACCAAGCTGAAAGCTCCATCTCTGGGGAACATCCCTCTCGAAGATGAGTTGAAAAGTGGTCCTTCCCAGTCCACACTGCCCGCAGATACAGTTACGAAAATCCTCAGTAGACATGTTTGTCAGAAGCTCCTGGGATGTCAGGCGCAAGCTGCAGGCTTCAAGGTTGAGTGTCCAGGTGCAATAAAGCGGTATTTATGGAACATCCTGAATTACAATGCTGCCACATTCTCATGACCATCAGAAAGCAGTTAGTAGAAAGCTGGCTTCGAGTCATGCCTCCTTTTGAAAGCTGAGCTCAGGGCAGGACCCTCCCGCATCCTGCCTGCCCGTAGTTGTAGCTGCTAACAACCTTATGTTTCGTGTTGAGAGAGGTTGGAGAAACACAAGTGGAGGTGTCAGGACTGTACTCACGTGATCTGAGTTCAATACAGCGATTGCCAACGTCTATGATCAATTAGAGTGTAGGTTGGGTATACCTCGCCTCGATATGTGTCTAACAGACATCGACCTGCAAAGCATACACACTTCTGAGAGTTGAGCTTGTGGCATGTACGTCCCCCATCCTGATTGCCTGTACGTTCCTCTTCCACAGCATTTCGTTGTATGCAGGACAGTAGCGGAATGAAAACCAAATGTCTGCCTAGTCAATTTCCCGCCTAGCAGACACCTGCCTCCAAGGCATGCACACTATTTGGAACGAGCTTAGGACTTGAACCTCTCACATGCTGACTGCCTGTACGCTTCGCTTCCAAAGGATTTCGTTCGATATGGATCGCGAGTTTAGCGAGAGGCAAATGTGTCTTAGTTCAATCCAGCAACTTCTGAGGAATTACTCCCTCAGATGGGAGCTACATACTAACTTCCAAACCTGAGTACCAAGCTGAAAGCTCCATCTCTGGGGAACATCCCTCTCGAAGATGAGTTGAAAAGTGGTCCTTCCCAGTCCACACTGCCCGCAGATACAGTTACGAAAACCCTCAGTAGACATGTTTGTCAGAAGCTCCTGGGATGTCAGGCGCAAGCTGCAGGCTTCAAGGTTGAGTGTCCAGGTGCAATAAAGCGGTATTTATGGAACATCCTGAATTACAATGCTGCCACATTCTCATGACCATCAGAAAGCAGTTAGTAGAAAGCTGGCTTCGAGTCATGCCTCCTTTTGAAAGCTGAGCTCAGGGCAGGACCCTCCCGCATCCTGCCTGCCTGTAGTTGTAGCTGCTAACAACCTTATGTTTCGTGTTGAGAGAGGTTGGAGAAACACAAGTGGAGGTGTCAGGACTGTACTCACGTGATCTGAGTTCAATACAGCGATTGCCAACGTCTATGATCAATTAGAGTGTAGGTTGGGTATACCTCGCCTCGATATGTGTCTAACAGACATCGACCTGCAAAGCATACACACTTCTGAGAGTTGAGCTTGTGGCATGTACGTCCCCCATCCTGATTGCCTGTACGTTCCTCTTCCACAGCATTTCGTTGTATGCAGGACAGTAGCGGAATGAAAACCAAATGTCTGCCTAGTCAATTTCCCGCCTAGCAGACACCTGCCTCCAAGGCATGCACACTATTTGGAACGAGCTTAGGACTTGAACCTCTCACATGCTGACTGCCTGTACGCTTCGCTTCCAAAGGATTTCGTTCGATATGGAACGCGAGTTTAGCGAGAGGCAAATGTGTCTTAGTTCAATCCAGCAACTTCTGAGGAATTCCTCCCTCAGATGGGAGCTATATACTAACTTCCATACCTGAGTACCAAGCTGAAAGCTCTCTCTCTGGGGAACATCCCTCTCGGAGATGAGCTGAAACGTGGTCCGTCACAGTTCCACACTGCCTGCAGATAGTTACGAACATCCTCACTAGACATGTTTGTCAGAAGCTCATGGGATGCCAGGGGCAAGCTGCCGGCTTCAAGGTTGTGTCTCCAGGTGCAGTAAAGCAGTATTCATGGAACATCCTGAATTACAATGCTGCCACGTTCTCATGGCCATCAGAACGCAGTAAGTAGGAAGCTGGCTTCGAGGCATTCCTCCATTTGAAAGCTGAGCTCAGCTCAGGACCCTCCCACATCGTGACTTGCGGTAATCGTCGCTGCAAAAATCCTTAGTTTCGTGCTGGGAGAGGTTGGAGAAATGCAAGTGGAAGTGTCAGGACTGTACTCACGTGTATCTGAGCTCAAAACAGCGATTGCCAACGTCCTTGTTCCATTAGAGTGTAGCTCGGGTATACCTCGCTTCGATAAGTGTCTAGGAGACATCGGCCGGAAAGCATACAAACTTCGGAGAGTTGGGCTTATGGCCTGTACCTCCCCCATCCTGACTGCCTGTACATTCCTCTTCCACAGAATTTCGTTGTATGCGGGACAGTAGCCCAGTGAATCCAAGTGTCTGCCTTGTCAATTTCGCGCCTAGCGGACACCTGCCTGCAAAGCATGCACACACCATTGGCTTGAGCTTATGGCTTGAACCTCTCTCTTGCTGACCGCCTGTATGCTTTGCTTCCAAAGGATTTCGTCGAAACGTGACTCACGGTTGTGAGAGCCATGTTTCCCTTAGTTCAATTCAGTGACTTCTGAGGAATTCCTCCCTCAGATGGGAGCTACATACTAACTTCCAAACCTGAGTACCAAGCTGAAAGCTCTCTCTCTGGGGAATTTCTTTCTGTGAGATGAGCTGACACGCGGTTCTTCCGAGTTCCACACTGCCTGTAGATGGAGTTACGAACATCCTCACTAGACATGTTTGTCAGAAGCTCATGGGATGCCAGGGCAAACTGCAGCCTTCAAGGTTGTGTCTCCAGGTGCAGTAAAGCGGTGTTCATGGAACATCCTGAATTACAAGGCTGCCACATTCTCATGGCCATCAGAACGCAGTTGGTAGAAAGCTGGCTTCAAGGCATGCCTCCATTTGAAAGCTGAGCTCAAGGCAGGACCCTCCCGCATCCTACCTGCCTGTAGTCGTATCTGTAAAAATCCTTATGTTAGGGCCTCGAGAGGTTGGAGAAATGCAAGTGGAAGTGTCAGGACTGTACTCACGTGTACCTGAGTTAAATACAGCGATTGCCAACGTCCTTGTTCAATTAAAGTGTAGCTCGTGTATACCTCGCCCCGATAAGTGTCTAGCAGACATCGGCCTGCAAAGCATACACACTTCTGAGAGTTGATTTTATGCCTTGTACCTCGCACATGCTGACTGAAGGTACACTTTGCTCCTATCAGGCCTAGACTCGATGCGTGACTGAAGTGTTGTGAGAGGTAAGTGGAAAGCCTGGCACACGAGACTAGTGCCTCCAAGCTCAATCCAGCGATTTCCTAGTAATTCCTGTGTTAGACTGGTGCTACATACTAAGTTCCATAGGTGAGAAGCCTGCTGAACGCCTTGTCCAAAAGCAACCTACTTTACAGAGTTGAGCTCGCACTGAGTCCCTCACGGTCTGATACTGCCTGCAGAATGAGTATCAAACATCTTCACCTTCAATATAGACTTTTGTCAGAATCTTGTGAGACGCAAGTGGAACAATGCAGACCTGAAAGGTATCTCCAGGTACAGTAGAGTGGTCATCTTGGAACTTCCTGAATTAGAATACTGCTACATTCTCACTGCCATAATAACGCAGCTAGTTGAAAGCTGACTTCTAGCCATTCTTCCTTTTAAGAGCTGAGGTCAGGGCAGGACTGTCCTGCATCCTCACTGCCTGTAGACATAGGTCCTAGCATCTTTATGTTAGGTTCTGGAAGAGGTTGTGTGAAAAGCATGTGGAAGTGACAGGCCTGTACTCACGTGTATCTGAGTTCAATACAGCTATTGCCAACGTCCTTGTTCAATTCGAGTGTAGCTCAGTTCTAGCTCCCATCAATAAGTGTCTAGCAGACATCTGCCTGTAAAGCATACACACTTCTGAGAGTTGAACTTATGCCCTGTACCTTCCATATGCTGACTGCAGGTACACTTCGCTCCTATCAGGCCTAGGCTCGATGCGTGACAGAAGGGTTGTGAGAGGTTAGTGGAAGGTGCTGGCCCACACGACTAGTGTCTCCAAGCCCAATCCAGAGATATGTGAGGAATTGCTCTCTAGGATTGGTGCTACATACTAAGTTCCATACATGAGAAGCTAGTGGAATGCAGTGTCCAAAGGGTACTTTCTTCTGAGACTTGAGCTCACCCCCAGTTCCTCACAGTTCCACAAAGCCTTCAGATGAAATTTCGAACAGTGAGGACTATTGTGCTGGTCAGAAGCTCATAGGACAAAGGAGCTAGCTGCAGGCTTCAATGCTTTTGTCTCTAGGTGCAGTAGAGCGGTATACATGGAACGTCCTGACGTACAATGTAGCTACATTCTCACGGCCATAAGAACAGCAGCTAGTGGAAAGGTGCATTCGAGGCATGCTGCTGAGGATCAGAGCCACCCATTCCAGGTGAGGCCTAAGTGGGGCCAGAGTCACCTGGTACAGAAGAGGCCAAAGTGAGGAACAGAGTTACCAGGTCCAGGTGAGTCCCAGTGGGGAATAGAGAAATCATGTCCCGATGATGCCCAGGTAGGGACCAGAGTCACCAGGTCCAGATGAGGCCCAGGTGGGGAGCATATTCACTAGGTCCAGGTGAGGCCCAGTTGAGTACCAGAGTCACCAGGTCTGGTTGAGAACTAGAGGGGTACCAGAATCACCTGGTCCAGGTGACATCCAGATGGGGACCAGAGTCACCAGGTCAGGGTGAGGCCCAATGGGGTTCCAGAGTCATCAGGTCCAAGTGAGGCTCAGGTGTGGAACAGAGTAACCAGGTCCCAATGATGCCCAGGTGAGGACCAGAGTCACCAGATCTGGGTAACTCCCACATAGGATCCGAGTCACCAGTACCAAGTGAGACCAAGAAGGAGTCCACAGCAATCAGGTCCAGGTGGGGAACAAAGTCACCAGGACTGGGTGAGGCCCAGATGGGGACCAGAATCACCAGGTCCAGGTGAGGCCCAGTTGGTGACCAGAGTCACCAGGTCCGGGTGAGGACCCGGTAAGGACCAGATTCACCAGGTCCAAGAGGCCCATAAGGGGACGTGAGTCACCAGGTATGGGTGAGGCCCAGGTGGCAACCCCAGTCACCAGGTCCAGGTGAGGCCAACCTGCAGTCCATCGTCACCAGATCCAGGTCAGGCCCTGGTGGGGACCGGAGTCACCAGGTAAATGTGAGGCTAGAAGGACACCACAGTCACCAGGTCCAAGTGTGGTTCATGTGGGAATGAGAGTCACCAGATCCAGGTGAGACCCAGGTTAGGACCACAGACACTAGGTCCAGATTGAGGCCTAGGTGAGGGGCCCAGAGTCATCAGGGCCAGGTGAGGCCAAAGTGTGGAGCAAAGTTATCAGGTCCAGGTGAGTCCCAGGTGGGGAACAGAGTAACCATGTCCCATTGATGCCCAGGTGGGACCAGAATCACAAGTTCCACATGAGGCCTAAGTGAGGAGTAGATTCACCAGGTCCTGTTGAGGCCCAGTTGAGGACCAGAGTCCCCAGCTCTGGGTGAGGCCCAGAGGAGGACCAGAGTCACCCAGTCCAGGGAATAAACAGATGGGGACCAGAGTCACCACGTCAGGGTGAGGCCAACAGCGGGACGAGAGTCACTAGGTCCAGATGAGGCCCCAATGTGGAACTGAGTAACCAGGTCCCATGATACCCATGTGAGGACCAGATTCACCAGGTCCAGGTGAGGTCCCTGTGGGAACCAGTCACCTCATCCAAGTGAGGCCAAGGTGGGACCACAGTCATCAGGTCAGGGTGAGGTCCAGACGGTGACCAGAGTCACCA
Source organism: Canis lupus baileyi (assembly GCF_048164855.1). Lineage (NCBI taxonomy): Eukaryota > Metazoa > Chordata > Mammalia > Carnivora > Canidae > Canis > Canis lupus. The sequence continues at coordinate 1,444,181 of NC_132848.1, read as the reverse complement.
GGTCCAGGGGAGGCCCAGGTATAGAAGAGAGTAACCAGGACCAATGATGCCCAGGTAAGGACCAGAGTCGCCAGGTCCAAGTGAGGTCCAAATATGGATCAGGGTCGTGTTGTTCTAGGTGAGGCCAGAAGGAGACCACAGAAACGAGGTCCAGGAGAGCCCCATATGGGAACCAGAACCACCTGATCCAGGTGAGGTCCAGGTGGGGACCACAGTCACAAGGTCCAGGTGAGGCCCAGGTGGCAACAAGATTCACCAAGTCCAGGTGAGACCCAGATCGTGACCAGAGTCACCAGGTCCAGGTGAGGTCCAGGTAAGGACCAGATTCACCAGGTCCAAGTGAAGCCCAGGGGGAGACCAGAGTCACCAGGAAAGAGTGAGGCCCAGTAGGGGAATCAGAGTAACCAGTTTAGTTTTTTGCCCAGAGTGGGAACAGAGGTCCCCAGTCAAAGTGAGGCGCAGGTGTGGAATAGAGTATCCAGGTCCCAATGATGCCTAGGTGAGGACCAGAGTCACTAGGGCCATGCAGGGCCCAGATGGGGATCAGAATCACCAGGTCCTGGTGAGGCATAGAAGGAGACCACAGTCACCAGTATCAGGTGAGCCCCATGTGGGAACCAGAGCCACTCTATCCAGCTGAGTCCCAGGTCCATGTGAGGCCCACGTGAGGACCAGATTCATCAGGTCGAATTGAGGCATAGCTGGGGACAAGAGTCACCAGGTCTGGGTGAGGCCTAGGTGGGGAAAGATTCAGCAGGTCTGAGTTAGATCAAAGTGGGGACGAGAGTCACCAGGTCCAGGTTAGGCCAAACTGAGGATGAGAGTCACCAGATCCAGGTGAGGTGCATGTTGGAAAGAGAGTCATCAGGTCCAGGAGAGGTACAGGTGAGGACCAGATTCACCATATCCAGGTGAAGCCTAGGTGGGGACCAGAGTCAGCAGGTCCAGATGAGGCCCAGGTGAGGACCAGAGTTACAAGGTACACATGAGTCCCAGGTGGGGACCAGAGGAAACAGGTCCATGTGAGGCCAGCAGGCGACCATGGTCAACAGGTCTACTTGAGGCCCAGGTGTGGAACACAGTAACCAGGTCCAGGTGAGTCCCAGGTGGTGACAACAGTCACCACGTCCAGGTGAGGCCCAGGTGGGGACCAGGATCACCAGGTACAGGGGAGGATCTTGAATAAACCAGAGTCAACAGTTCGAGGTGAGGCGCAGGTGGCAAACCGAGACAGCAGGACCAAGACAGGCCAAAGTGGGATTCACAGTCACCAGTTCAGGTTGAGACCCAGAGGGGGAACAGAGTGACCTGGTCCAGGTGAGGTCCAGATTGGAACACAGTAACCGGGTCTCAAATACACCCAGTTGAGGACCATGGTTGACAGGGCCAAGTGAGGCCCAGGTGGGGACCACAGTCACCAGACCCAGGATAGTCTCAGGTGCAGACCAGAGTCACCAGGTCCAGGTGAGTTGCACGTGGCAACCACACTCACCAGGTCCCGGTGAGGCCCTGGTGGGTACCAGAGTCACCAGGTACATGAGACGCTAGAAACACTGCAGCCACCAGGTCCACATGAGTTCCATGTGGGAACTAGAGTCACCAGTTACAGGTGAGGCCCAGGTGGGGGTCAGAATCACCGGTCCAGGTGAGACCCACGTGGGAACCAGTGTCACCATGTCCAGGTGTGGCCCAGGTGAAGACCAGAGTTAACAGGTCCAGGTGGATCCCTGTTAGGGAACAGTGTAACTATGTCCTGAATCTACACAGGTGGGTACCAGAGACACCAGGTCCAGGTGAGGCCCAGGTGGGGACCAGAGATATGAAGTCCATGTGAGGTCCCGGTGGGAACCACAGTCACCAGGTCAGGTGAGGCCATGCTGCGGATCAGAGTCACCAGTTCCAGGTGCGGCCCAGGTGGGGCCACAGTCACTTGGTACAGAAGAGGCCAAAGTGAGGACCAGAGTCACCAGGTCCAGGTGAGTCCCAGTAGGTAATAGAGTAACCATGTCCCGATGATGCCCAGGTAGGGTACAGACTCACCAGGTCCACATGAGGCCCAGGTGGGGAGCATATTCACTAGGTCCAGGTGAGGCCCAGTTGAGGACCAGAGTCACCAGGTCTGGTTGAGGCCTAGAGGAGTACCAGAATCACCTGGTCCAGGTGACATCCAGATGGCGACCAGAGTCACCAGGTCAGCGTGATGTCCAGAGGGATTTCAGAGTCATCATGTCCAGGTGAGGCTCAGGTGTGGTACACAGTAACCAGGTCCCAATGATGCCCAGGTGAGGACCAGAGTCACCAGATCTGGGTGAAGCCCAGATAGGATCAGAATTACCAGTTGGAGGTGAGGCCAAGAAGGAGTCCACAGCAATGTGGTCCAGAGGGAGAACAAAGTCACCAGGACTGGGTGAGGCCCAGAGGGGGACCAGATTCTCCAGGTCCAGGTGAGGCCCAGGTGGTGATCAGAGTCACCAGGTCCGGGTGAGGACCAGGTAAGGACTAGATTCACCAGGTCCAAGAGAGGCCCACATGGGGACCTGAGTCTCCAGGTATGGGTGAGGCCCAGGTGGCAACCCCACACCAGGTCCAGTTGAGGACAACCTGCAGGCCAGAGTCACCAGATCCAGGGGAGGCCCGGGTGGGGACTGGAATCACTAGGAAAACGTGAGGCTAGAAGAACACCACAGTCACCAGGTCCAGGTGTAGTTCATGTGGGAAAGAGAGTCACCAGGTCCCGGTGAGACACAGGTGGGGACCACAGTCACCAGGTCCAGTTTGAGGCCTAGGTGGGGGTCCAGAGTCATCAAGGCCAGGTCAGGCCAAATTTTGGAACAAAGTTATCAGGTCCAGGTGAGTCACAGTTGGGGAACAGAGTAACCATGTCCTATGATGCCACGTGGGACCAGAGTCACATGGTCCAGATGAGGCCTAAGTGAGGAGTAGATTCACCAGGTCCTGTTGAGGCCCAGTTGAGGACCAGAGTCCCCAGCTCTGGGTGAGGCCCAGAGGGGGACCAGAGTCACCCGGTCCAGGTGATATCCAGGTGGGGATCAGAGTCACCACGTCAGGGTGAGGCTGAGAGTTGGACGAGAGTCACTAGGTCCAGGTGAAGGCCCGATGTGGAACTCAGTAACCAGGTTCCATGATGCCCATGGGAGGACCAGATTCACCCGGTCCAGGTGAGATCCCTGTAGGAACCAGTCACCTCGTCCAGGTGAGGTCCAGGTGGGACCACAGTCACCAGATCAAGGGTAGTCTCAGGTGCAGACCAGAGTCACCAGGTCCTGGTGAGTTGCAGGTGGCAACCACATTAACCAGGTCCCGGTGACGTGCTGGTGGGGACCAGAGACACCAGGTACTTGAGAAGCTAGAAACACTTCAGCCACCAGGTCCACATGAGGTCCGTGTGGGAACGAGAGTCACCAGTTACAGGTGAGGCCCAGGTGGGGATCAGTTTCAGCTGGTCCAGGTGAGACCCAGGTGAGAACCAGTGTCACCATGTCCATGTGTGGCCCAGGTGAAGACCATATTTAACAGGTCCAGGTGGGTCGCTGTTAGGGAACAGTGTAACCATGTCCTGATGCTACCCAGGTGGGTACCAGAGACACCAGGTCCAGGTGAGGCCCAGGTGGGGACCAGAGACATGAGGTCCAGGTGAGGTCCCAGTGGGAACCACAGTCACAAGGTGAGGAGAGGCCATGCTAACGATCAGAGTCACCAGTTCCAGGTGAGCCCCAGGTGTGGCCAGAGTCACCTGGTACAGAAGAGGCCAAAGTGAGGACCAGAGTTACCAGGTCCAGGTGAGTCCCAGTGGGGAATAGAGTAACCATGTCCCGATGATACCCAGGTAGGGACCAGAGTCACCAGGTCCACATGAGGCCCAGGTGGGGAGCATATTCACTAGGTCCAGGTGAGGCCCAGTTGAGGACCAGAGTCACCAGGTCTGGTTGAGGCCTAGAGGGGTACCAGAATCACCTAGTCCAGGTGACATCCAGATGGGGACCAGAATCACCAGGTTAGGGTGAGGTCCAGAGTGGTTCCAGAGTCATCATGTCCAGGTGAGGCTCAGGTGTGGAACAGAGTAACCAGGTACCAATGATGCCCAGGTGAGGACCAGAGTCACCAGATCTGGGTGAGGCCCAGATAGTATCAGAGTCACCAGTTCCAGGTGAGGCCAAGAAGAAGTCCACAGCAATCAGGTCCAGGTGGGGAACAAAGTCACCAGGACAGGGTGAGGCCCAATGGGGACCAGCTACACCAGCTCCAGGTGAGGCCCAGGTGGTGACCAGAGTCACCAGTTCCGGGTGAGGACCAGGTAAGGAGCAGATTCACCAGGTCCACTTGAGGCCCACATGGGGACCTGAGTCAACAAGAATGGGTGAGTCCCAGGTGGCAACTCCACTCACCAGGTCCAGGTGAGGCCAACCTGCAGGCCAGAGTCACCAGATCCAGGTGAGGCCCTGGTGGATACCGGAGTCACCAGGGAAATGTGAGGCTAGGAGTACACCACATTCACCAGGTCTAGGTGTGGTTCATGTGGGAACGAGAGTCACAGGTCCAGGTGAGACCCAGGTGGGGACCACAGTCACCAGGTCCAGATTTAGGCCTAGGTGGGGGCCCAGAATCAACAGGGCAGGTGAGCCCAATGTGTGGATCAAAGTATCAGGACCAGGTGAGTCCCAGGTGGAGAACAGAATAAGCATGTCCCATTTATGCCCAGGTGGGACCAGAGTCACAGGGTCCACACGAGGCCTAAGTGAGGAGTAGATTCACCAGGTCCTGTTGAGGCCCAGTTGAGGCCCAGTGTCCCCAGCTCTGGGTGAGTCCCAGAGGGGGACCAGAGTCACCCGGTACAGGTGATATCCCTGTGGGGACCAGAGTCACCACGTCAGGGTGAAGCCCAGAGGGAGATGTGAATCACTAGATCCAGGTGAGGCCCTGATGTGGAACTGAGAAACCAGGTCCAATGATGTCCATGTGAGGACCAGAGTCACCAGGTCCAGGAGAGTTCCCTGTGGGAACCAGTCACCTCGTCCAGGTGAGTCCAGGTGGGACCATAGTAACCAGGTCAGGGTGAGGTCCAGAGGGGGACTAGAGTCACCAGGTCCAGGTGAGGCCCAGGTATATAAGAGAGTATCCAGTTCCCAATGATGCCCAGGTAAGGACCAGAGTCACCAGGTCCAGGTGAGGCCCAAATATGGATCAGAGTCATTTTGTTCCAGGTGAGGCCAGAAGGAGACCACAGGAACCAGGTCCAGGAGAGCCCCATATGGGAACCAGAGCCCAGGTGAGGTCCAGGTGGGGACCACCGTCACAAGGTCCATGTGATGCCCAGGTGGTAACAAGATTCACCAAGTCCAGGTGACACCCAGATGGTGACCAGAGTCACCAAATCCAGGTGAGGCCCAGGTGGGGACCACAGTCACCAGATCCAGGGTAGGACCAGGCAAGGACCAGATTCACAAGGTCCAAGTGAAGCCCAGGGTGGGACCAGAGTCCCCAGGTAAGGGTGAGGCCCGGAAAGATAACCAGAGTAACCAGTTTAGTTTGAGGCCCAGAGTGGGACCAGAGGTCCCCGTTCAAATGAGGCCCAGGTGTCAAATAGAGTATCCAGGTCCCAATGAAGCCTAGGTGAGGACCAGAGTCACTAGGGCCATGCAAGACCCAGATGGGGATCAGAATCACCAGGTCCTGGTGATGCATAGGAGGAGACCACAGTCACCAGAATCAGGTGAGCCCCATGTGGGAACCAGAGCCACTATATCCAGCTGAGTCCCAGGTCCCGGTAAGGCCCACGAGAGGACCAGATTCATCAGGTCGAATTGAGGCATAGCTGGGGACAAGAGTCACCAGGTCTGGTTGAGGCTTCAGTGGGGACAAGATTCACCAGTTCTGTGTTTGGTCAAAGTGGGGACGAGAGTCACCAGGTCTAGGTGAGGCCAAACTGAGGACCAAAATCACCAGATCCAGGTGAGTTCCATGTTGGAAAGAGTGTCACCAGGTCTAGGAGAGGCCCAGGAGGGGACCAGTCACTACATCCAGGTGAAGCACAGGTGGGGAAGAGATTCACCACGTCCACGTGAGGACCACGTGAGGACCAGATTCATCAGGTCGAATTGAGGCATAGCTCGGGACAAGAGTCACCAGGTATGGGTGAGACCTAGGTGGGGACACGATTCACCAGATCTCAGTTAGGTCAAAGTGGGGACGAGAGTCACCAGGTCCAGGTGAGGGAAAACTGAGGACCAGAGTCACCAGAACCAGGTGAGGTCCATGTTGGAAAGCGAGTCACCAGGTTCAGGAGAGGTCCATGTGGGGAGCAGAGTCACAAGATCCATGTGCAGCCAGGTGGGGAACAGAGTCAGCAGGTCCAGATGAGGCCCAGTGACAACCAGAGTTACCAGGTACACGTAAAGACCAGGTGGGGACCAGAGGCAACAGGTCCATGTGAGGCCCAGCTGAGGACCAGAGATACCAGGTACACGTGACGCCCAGGTGGAGACCAGAGGCAACATGTGTGGAACAACGTCCATGTTGGGACGGCTGGGGTCCATGGTCAACAGTTCTAGGTGAGGCCCATGTGTGGAACACAGTAACCAGGTCCAGGTGAGTCCCAGGTGGTGACAACAGTCACCACGTCCAGGTGAGGTTCAGGTGGACCAGGATCACAGGGGAGGCCCTTGAAAGAACCAGAGTCAAAAGTTCGATAGAGGTGCATGTGGCAACCACACTCACCAGGTCCCATTGAGGCCCTGGTGGGGACCAGAGTCACCAGGTACATGAGAAGCTAGAAACATTGCAGCCACCAGGTCCACATGAATTCCATGTGGAACGAGAGTCACCAGTTATAGGTGAGGCCCAGGTGGGGATCAGACTCACCAGGTCCAGGTGAGACCCAGGTGGGAACCAGTGTCACCATGTCCAGGTGTGGCCCAGGTGAAGACCAGAGTTAACAGTTCCAGGTGTGTCCGTATTAGGGAACAGTGTAACCATGTCCTGATGCTACACAGGTGGTTATCAGAGGCACCAGGTCCTGGTGCGGCCTAGGTGGGGACCAGAGACATGTGATCCAGGTGAGGTCCCGGTGGGAACTACAGTCACCAGGTCAGGTGAGGCCATGCTGAGGATCAGAGCCACCAGTTCCAGGTGAGGCCCAGGTGTGGCCAGAGTCACCTGGTACAGAAGAGGAGAAAGTGAGGAATAGAGTTACCATGTCCAGGTGAGTCCCAGTGGGGAATAGAGTAACCATGTCCCGATGATGCCCAGGAAGGAAACAGAGTCACTAGTTCCAGATGAGGCCCAGGTGGAGACCGCAGCCACAAGGTCCAGATTTAGGCCTAGGTGGGGGCCCAGAGTCATCAGGGCCAGGTGAGGCCAAAGTGTGGAGCAAAGTTATCAGGTCCAGTTGAGTCCCAGTTGGGAACCAGTCACCTCGCCCAGGTGAGGCCCACAAGAGTAGTGCCTCCAAGCTCAATCCCACGAGTTCCTAGTAATTCCTGTCTTAGACTGGTGCTACATACTAAATTCCATACTAGCTAATTGAACCCTGCATCCAAGGGCAACTTACATCCGAGAGTTGGCCTCACACGCAGTCCCTCACAGTTCCACACTGCCTGCAGAATGTGTTTCCAACGTCTTCACCAGAGACGCTTGTCAGAATCTTATGAGACGCAATTGGAATAATGCAGGCCTGGTTGGTGTCTCCAGGTGGAGTAGAGTGGTATACTTGGAACCTCCTGAGTTAGAATACTGCTGCGTTCTCAGGGCCAGAAGAATGCAGCTAGTTGAAAGCTGGCTTCTAGACATGCTTCCTTGTGAGAGTTGAGGTGAGGGCGGGACCCTCCCGCAACCTGACTGCCTGTAGACTTAGGTTCTAACATCCTTATGTTAGGTGCTGGAAGAGGTTGTGAAAAGCATGTAGACGTTTCAGGCTTGTAGTCACGTGTAACTGAGTTCAATACAGCGATTTCCAACAGCCTTGTTCAATTGAAGTGTAGCTAGGTTCTTTCTCCCATAAAAAAGTGGCTAGCAGACATCTGCCTGCAAAGCATACACGCTTCTCAGAGTTGAGCTTATGGCCTGTACCTCCCACAATCTGACGGCCTGTACGGATCGCTTCCACAGCATTCCCTTCTATGCGGGACAGTATTGGAGTGAGAACCAAGTGTCTGCATTGTCAATTTCGCGACTACCGGACACCTGCCTCCAAGTGATGCACACTCCTTTGGATGAGCTTATGGCTTGTTCCTCCCACATGCTGACCGCCTGTACCTTTCACTTCAAAAGGACGTCGTTCGATACGGGACACAAGTTTTGTGAGAGGCAAGTGTGTCCTATCCCAATCCAACAACTTCTTAGTAATTCCTCCCTCAGAAGGGAGCTACATACTAACTTCCAAACCTGAGTACCTAGTTGAAAGCTGTCTCTCTGGGGAACTTCCTTCTGAAAGATGAGCTGACACGCAGTCCTTCCCAGTTCCACACTGCCTGCAGATGCAGTTACGAACATCCTCACTAGACATGTTTGTCAGAAGCTCATGGGACGCAAGGTGCAAGCTGCAGGCTTCAACGGTTGTGTCTCCAGGTGCAGTGGAGCTTTATTCATGGAACGAACTGACTTAATGCTGTAAAGTTTGGGTTAGGTTATGGGTTAGGGTTAGGGTTAGGGTCCTGTTTAAGCTTAGGGTTAGGGTTAGGGTTAGGGTTAGTGTTAGGGTTCAGGTTAGGGTTAGGGTTAGGTTACGGGTTAGGGTACGGGTTAGGTTATGGATTAGGGTATGGGTTAGTGTTAGTGTTAGGGTTAGGGTACGGGTTAGGGTACGGGTTAGTGTTAGGGTATGGCTTTGGTTTTGGTTTAGGTTTACGGTTAGGATTAGGGTTAGGGTACGGGTTAGGGTTAAAGTTAGGGTACTGTTCAGTGTTAGGGTTAGGGTTAGGTTACGGGTTATGGTTAGGGATAGGGTAAGGTTTAAGGTTAGGATTAGGTTAGGGTTAGGATTAGGGATTGGGTTTCATTAGGTTTAGGGTTGAGGTAAGGTTAGGGTTAGGGTACGGGTTAGAGTTTGGGTTAGGGTACAGGTGAGGGTTAGGGTAAGCGTTAGGGTACGGGTTAGGATTAGGGTACATGCTAAGGTTAGGTTTTGGGTTAGGTTTAGGGTTAGGTTTAGGGTTAGGGTATGGGATGGGGTTAGCTTTAGGGTACTGTTTAGCGTTAGTGTTAGTGTTAGGGGTAGGTTACAGGTTAGAGTTACGGTTAGGGTTAGAGTACGGGTTAGGGTTAGTCTTAGAGTTCGGGTTATGTTTAGGGTTTGGGTTAGGGTTAGGCTACGGGTTAGGGTTAGTGTTAGGGTTATGATTAGGGTTTGGTTTAAGCTTAGGTTTAGGGTACAGATTAGGGTTAGGGTATGGGTTAGGGTTAGGGTGAGGGTACGGTTTAGAGATATGGTATGGATTACGGTACGTGTTTAGGTATGGGTTAGGGTACTGGTAACGGTTAAGGTTTGGGTTAGGTTTAGGTTACGTGTTAGGGCTAGGTTTAGGGTTAAGGTTAGGGTACAGGATAGGGTTAGGTTTAGGGTTAGTGTTAGGGTTTGGGTTAGGGTACGGGTTAGGGTTAGGTTTAGGGTACTGTTTAAGGCTAGTGTTAGGGTTAGGTTTAGGTTACGGGTTAGGGTTAAGATTAGGGTTAGGGTAGGTTACGGTTAGGGTTTGTGTTAGGGTTAGGTTTCGGTTAGGGTTAGGGTACTGTTTACGGTTAAGTATAGTGTTAGGTTTAGTTTACGGGTTAGGGTTAGGGTTAGGGTGAGGTTATGGGTTAGGGTTAGGGTTAGGGTTTGGGTTAGGGTATGAGATACGTTTAGGGTTAGGGTTAGGGAACGCGTTAGGGTTAGGGTTGGGGTTAGGGCTAGGCTTAGGGTACGGGTTCAGGTTAGGGTTAGGGGTAGGGTATGGGTTTGTTTATGGGTTAGGGTACGGGTACGGTTAAGGGTTAGTGTTAGGGTTCAGGTTAGGGAACAGGATAGGATTAGGTTTTGGGTTCGGGTTAGGGTACAGGTTAGGGTACAGGTTAGGTTACAGTTTAGGGTTAGGGTACGGGTTAGGGTTAGTGTTAGGGTTAGGAGTTAGGGTTAGGGTTTGGTTTAGGGTTAGGGTTAGGGTTAGGGGTATGGTTAAGGGTTAGGGTTAAGGGTTAGGGGTTCGGGTTCGGGTTAGGGTTAGGGGTTAGGGGTTAAGTTTAGGATTAGGGTTAGCGGTTAGGGGTTAGGGTTAGGGTTACAGTTACGGTTAGGAGTTAGGGTAAGGGTTTGGGTTAGGGTTAGGGTTAGGGTACGGCTTAGGGATAGGGTTAGGGTTAAGGTACATGTTTGGGTTAGGGTTAGGGTACTGTTAGGGTTAGGGTTAGGGTTAGGTTTAGTTTATGGGTTAGGGTTAGGGTTAGGGTTAGTTTACGTGTTAGGGATACGGTTAGGGTGAGGGTTAGGGTTATTTTAGGATTAGGGTTAGGGTTAGGTTTAGAGATAGGGTTAGGGTTATGATTAGTTACGGTTAGGTTTAGGGGTAGTTTTAGTGTTTGGGTACGAGTTATGGTTAGGAATAGGGCAGGGGACGGTATAGGGTTAGGGTACGGTTTAGGGTTAGTTTTAGGGTTAGGATTAGGGTACGGGTTAGGGTTAGTGTTAGGGTACCATTTACAGTTAGTGTACAGGTTAGCGTTAGGGTTGGGGTTAGCGTAAGGGTTAGGACACAGGTTAGAATTAGGGGTAGGGTATTGTTTTCGTTAGGGTCAGGGTTAGATTTAGGTTATGTGTTAGAGTTAGGGTACGGGTTAGGGTTAGGATACGGGTTAGGGTTAGTGTACCGGTTAGGGTTGGGGTTAGGGTATGGTTTAGGGTTAGGGTACGGGTTAGGGTTAGGGTACGAGTTACAGTTAGGCTTCAGTTAGGGTTAGGGTTAGGGTAAGGGTTAGGGTTTGGGGTTAGGGTTTGGGTTAGGGTTAGTTTTAGGGTTAGGGTTAGGGTGAGTTTAGGGTTAAGGTTATGGTTAGGGTACGGGTTTGTGTTAGGGTGTGGGTAAGATTAGGATTATGGTACGGGTTAGGGCTTAGGGTATGGGTTAGGGTATGGGTTAGGGTTATTGTTAGGGTTAGGGTATGGGTATGGGTTAGGATTAGGGTTAGGGTACAGGATCGGGTTAGGGTTAGGGTTAGGGTTAGGGTTAGGTTTAGGGATTGGGTTAGGGTTAGGGTATGGGTTAGGGTTAGGGTACGGGTTAGGGTTAGGTTTAGGGTATGGGTTAGTGTATGGGTTAGGTTACAGGTTAGGTTTAGGGTTAGGTTTAGGGTTAAGGTTAGGGTTAGTGTTAGGGTTATGTTTAGGGTTAGGGTAAGGATGAGGGGTTAGGGTTAGGTTTAGGGTTAGGGGTTAGGTTTAGGGTTATGTTTAGGGTTAGGGTAAGGATGAGGGGTTAGGGTTAGGTTTAGGGTTAGGGGTTAGGTTTAGGGTTATGTTAAGGTTTAGGGTTAGTGTTAGGGTTAGGGTGCGGGTTACGGTTAGAGTAGGGGTTACAGTTATGGTTAGGGAACAGGTTAGGGAACAGGTTAGGGTTAGGGTTAGGGTACTGGTTAGTGTACGGGTTAGGGTACGGGTTAGGGCTAGGTACGGGTTAGGGTTAGGGTACGGGTATGGGTTAGGGTTAGGGTACGGGTTAGGGTTAGTGTAAGGGTTAGGGTTAGTGTATGGGTTAGGGTTAGGGTATGGTTTAGGGTTAGGGTACGGGTTAGGGTTAGGGTATGGGTTATAGTTAGGGTTCGGTTAGTGTTAGGTTTAGGGTAAGGGTTAGGTTTAGGGTTAAGTGTTGAGGTTCAGTGTAATTAAATAGCGTTAGGGGTTAGGGGTAGTGTTAGGGTTAAGGTTTGGGGTTATGGTTAGGGTTAGGGGTTAGGGTTAGGGTTTGGGTTAGGATTAGGGTTAAGGGTAGGGTTAAGGAATAGGGTTAGGGTTAGGGGTAGGTGTTAGGGGTTTGGGTTAGGGTTAGGGGTTAGGTTTTAGGCTAGGGTTAGGGTTAAGAATTTGGGTTAAGAGTTAGGATTAGGGTTAGGTTTATGTGTTATGGGTTAGGGGTTAGGGTTAGGGTTGGGGGTTCAGGGTTAGAGTTAGGATTACGGTTAGGGTTAGGAATTAGGTTTAGGGTTTGGGTTAGGGTAGGGTTAGGGTTAGTGTTAAGGGTTAGGGTTAGGGTTAAGGGTTAGGTTTTGGGTTAGGGTTAGGGTTAGGTTTAGGGTTAGGAGTTAGGGTTAGGGTTAGGGTTAGGGTTATGTTAATGTTAGGGTAAGGGTTAGGGTTAGGGTATGGGTTACGGTTAGAGTACGGGTTACGTTTACGTTTAGGGAACGGGTTAGGGTTAGGGTATGGAATAGGGTTAATGTAAGGGTTAGGGTTAGGGATAGTGTACGGGATATGGTTAGGGTTAGTGTACGGGTTTGGGTGCGGGTTAGGGTACGGGTTAGGGTTAGGTTTAGGGTACAGGTTAAAGTTAGGGTACAGATTAGGGTTCGGTTTAGGTTACGGGTGAGTGTTAGCGTTAGGGTAAGGTTTAGTGTATGGGTTAGGTTTCAGGTTAGGTTTAGGGTTAGGTTTAGAGTAGGGGTTAGGGTTAGTGTTAGTGTTAGTGTTAGTTTTAGGGTTAGGGTTAGGGGTTAGGGTTAGGGTTAGTTTTAGGGGATAGTGTTAGTGTTAGTGTTAAGGTTAGGGGTTAAGGTTAGGGTTAGGGTTTGGGTTAGTGTTAGGATTAGGGTTAGGGTTAGGGTTAGGGTTAAGGGTTAGGGTTAAGGGTTAGGGTTAGGTTTAGGGTTAGTGGTTAGGGGTTCCGGTTAGGGTTAGGGTTAGGGGTAGGGATTAAGGTTAGGGTTAAGGGTTAGGGTTTATTTTTGGTTTAGGTTTAGGGTTAGTGGTTATGTTTAGGGTTAGGGTTAGATGTTAGGGTTAGGGTTAGGGTTAGGGGTTAGTTTTAGGGTTATGGTTAGGTACGTGTTAGTGTTAGGGTTAGGATACGGGTTAGGGTACGGGTTAGGGTACAGGTTAGTGTTAGAGTACTGGTTTGGGTTAGGGTTAGTGGACGGGTTAGTGTACGGGTTAGGGTGTGGGCTTAGGTTTAGGGTACGGGTTAGGGTATGGGTTAGGGTTGAGGTACAGGTTAGTGTTAGGGTACCTGTTAGGGTTAGAGTACGGTTAGGTTAGGGTACGGGTTAAGTTTAGGGTTAGTGTTCGGGTTAGGGTTAGGGATAGGGGTTAGGGTTAGGGTTAGGGTTACGGTTAGAGTTAGGGTTAGGATTAAGGGTTAGGGGATCCCTGGGTGGCGCAGCGGTTTGGCGCCTGCCTTTGGCCCAGGGCGCGATCCTGGAGACCCGGGATCGAATCCCACATCGGGCTCCCGGTGCATGGAGCCTGCTTCTCCCTCTGCCTGTGTCTCTGCCTCTCTCTCTCTGTAACTATCATAAATAAATAAAAAAAAATTTAAAAAAAAGGATTAAGGGTTAGGGTTAAGAGTTAGGGTTAGGATAGGTTTAGTGTTAGGGTTAGGGGTTAGGGTTAGGGATTTGATTCGATTCGATTCTTTTTGATTCGATTCGATTCAATTCTTTTCGATTCGAATTGATTCGATGCAATTCTTTCAATTCGATTCTTATCGATTCGATTCTTTTCGATTCGATAGATTCTTTTCTATTCGATTCAATTTGATTCGATTCGATTCGAGTCTTTTTGATTCGATTCGTTTCTATTCGATTCTTTTCAGTTTGATTTGATTGAAATCTTTTCGATGTGATTCAATTTGATTCTTTATGAATCGATTTGATTCTTTTCAATTCGACTCGATTTTTTTCGATTCGATTCGATTCTTTTCCATTCGATTTGATTCGATTCTTTTCGATACAATTCGATTCTATTCTTTTCGATTTGATTCTCTTCGATTCGATTCTATTCTTTTTGATTCGATTCGATTTTTTCAATTCGATTCGATTCCTTTAGATTCGATTCAATTCAATTCAAATCTTTCGTTTCGATTCGATTCTTTTCAATTTGATTCTATCTTTTTCGATTAGATTCAATTCTTTTCGATTTGATTCAATTCGATTCGAATCTTTTCGAATCGATTCTATTCTTTTCGATTCGATTCGATTCGATTCTTTTCGATTTGATTCGATTCTTTCGATTCGATTCAAATCTTTTTTTTTTAATTTTTTTAATTTTTTTTTATTTACTTATGATAGTCACACACAGAGAGAGAGAGAGAGGCAGAGACATAGGCAGAGGGAGAAGCAGGCTCCATGCACCGGGATCCTGATGTGGGATTCGATCCCAGGTCTCTAGGATCGCGTCCTGGTCCAAAGGCAGGCGCTAAACCGCTGCGCCACGCAGGGATCCCACGATTCAATTCTTTTTGATTCAAATCGATTCGATTCGATTCGATACTTTTCGATTCGATTCTTTTCGATTCGATTCAATTCTTTTCAATTTGATCGATTCTTTTCAATTCGATTCGATTCGATTCAATTTGATTCTTTTCGATTCGATTTAATTATTTTTTATTTGACTCAATTCAATGGTTTGATTCGATTATTTTCAATTCGATTTGATTCGATTAGATTATTTTCGATTCAATTCGATTCTATTCGAATATTTTCGATTCGATTCGATTGCATTAGATTCGATTATTTTTTATTCAATTCAATACGATTATTTTGATTTGATTCGATTCATCGCGGTTCAATTCGAATATTTTCGATTCGAATCAATTCTTTTCGATTCGATTCTTTTTTATTCGATTCGATTATTTTCAATTCGATTCGATTTGATGCGAATCGATTATTTTTTATTCAATTCGATTCGATTCGATTATTTTCGAATCGATTTGATTCGATTCGATTCTTTTCAACTTGAAGATTATTTTCGATTCGAATCAATTCGATTCTTTTCGATTGGAATCTTTTCGATTCGATTTGATTATTTTCGATTCGATTCGATTATTTTAGATTCAATTCGATTGGATTATTTTCGATTCGATTCGATGCTATCGATTATTTTTGATTCAATTTGATTCGATGCAATTATTTTCGATTCAATGCAATCAATTTGATTATTTTTTATTCGATTTGATTCGATTATTTTCGATTCGATTCAATTCTTTTTGATTGGATTCGATTCTTTTTGATTCGATTCGATTATTTTCGATTCAATTCGGTTCGATTCGAATCGATTATTTTCGATTCAATTCGATTTGATTCGGTTCGATTATTTTCAATTTGATTCGATTATTTTTGATTCAATTCGATTCGATTCAATTCGATTATTTTCGATTCGATTCGATTCGATTATTTTCGAATCAATTCGGTTCGATTCGATTAGATTATTTTAGATTCAATTCGGTTCGATTCGGTTTGATTATTTTCGATTTGATTCGATTGGATTAGTTTAGATTATTTTCGATTCGATTTGATTCTTTTTAATTCATTTTGATTATTTCTGATTTGATTCGATGCGAATTGATTATTTTCGATTCGATTACATTCGATTCGATTCGATTATTTTCGAATCAATTCGGTTTGATTCGATTCGATTATTTTAGATTCAATTCGGTTCGATTCGGTTCGATTATTTTCAATTTGATTCAATTGGATTAGTTTAGATTATTTTTGATTCGATTCAATTCTTTTCAATTCATTTCGATTATTTCCGATTCGATTCAATGAGAATTGATTATTTTCGATTCAATTACATTCGATTCGATTCGATAATTTTCGATTCGATTCGATTCGATTCTTTTCAATTCGATTCAATTCTTTTCAGTTCAATTCAATTCTTTTCGATTCGATTTAATATTTATGATTCAAATGACTCAATTCTTTTCGATTCGATTATTTTCGATTCGATTCGGTTATTATCGATTTGATTCGATTATTTTCTATTCGATTCGATTCGATTATTTTCGATTCGATTCGATGTGAATCGATTATTTTCTAATCGATTCGTTTTAATTCAATTCGATTCTATTCAATTCTATTTGATTATTTTTGATTCGATTCGATTATTTTTGATTCGATTTGATTCTTTTCGATTCGTTTCGATTATTTTCCATTCGAATCGATTCGATTATTTTCGATTCGATTATTTTCAATTCAATTCGATTATTTTCGATTCGATTTGATTATTTTCGATTCAATTCAATTCTATTATTTTCTATTCGATTCGATTTGATATGAATCGATATTTTGATTCGATTCGATTCGATTATTTTCGATTCAATTCGATTCTTTTCAATTCGATTCGATTCTTTTGGTTTCCATTTATTTGATTGTTTTCGATTCTATTGATTTGATTAGATTATTTTCGATTCGATTCTCTTCGATTCCATTCTTTTCGATTCGATTCGATTCTATTCGATTCGATTCGATGATTTGATTAGATTATTATCGATTCGATTTGATTCGATTCTTTTCGATTCGATTCGATTATATTCGATTCGATTATTTTCGATTCGATTCGATAATTTTCGATTCATTTCGATTCAATTATTTTTTATTCGATTCGATTCTCTTCGATTCCATTCTTTTCGATTTGAATCCATTCGATTATTTTCGATTCGATTCTTTTATATTCGATTCGATTATTTTTGATTCGATTCGATTATTTTCGATTCAATTCGATTCAATTATTTTCGATTTGATTCAATTCGATGCGAATCGATTATTTTCGATTCGAATCGATTCGATTCTTTTCTATTGGATTCTTTTCGATTCGATTGGATTATTTTCAATTCAATTTGATTGGATTATTTTCTATTCGATTCGATGCGAATCGATTATTTTCGATTCAATTCGATTTGATGCGATTATTTTCGATTCGATTCGATTTGAATCGATTCAATTAATTTCGATTTGACTCGATTACTTTCGATTCAATTCAATTCAATTTGATTATTTTCGATTCGATTTGATTGGATTGGATTCGATTATTTTCTTTTTTTTTAATTTTTAAAATTTATTTATGATAGGCACACAGTGAGAGAGAGAGAGGCAGAGACACAGGCAGAGGGAGAAGCAGGCTCCATGCACCGGGAGCCCGATGTGGGACTCGATCCCGGGTCTCCAGGATCGCGCCCTGGGCCAAAGGCAGGCGCCAAACCGCTGCGCCACCCAGGGATCCCGGATTCGATTATTTTCAATTCGATCTGATTATTTTTCATTCGATCGATTCTTCTCAATTCGATTCGATTATTTTCAATTCGATTCGATTCGATTATTTTCGATTCAATTCGATCGATTTGGTTCAACTATTTTTTATTTGATTCGATTCGATTCGATTATTTTCCATTCGATAAGATTACTTTTGATTCGATTATTTTCGATTCGATTTCATTATTTTCAATTCAATTCAATTCGATTATTTTCGATTCGATTCAATGCAAATCGCTTATTTTCGATTAGATTCGATTCAATTTTTTTCGATTTGATTTGATTCGATTATTTTCATTTCGATTCAATTTGATTATTTTCATTTCGATTCAGTTCGATTTGATTCTATTATTTTCGATTCGATTTGTTTCATATCGATTCGAATCGTTTTGATTCAATTCGATTATTTTCGATTTGAATCGATTCTTTTCGATTCGATTCTGTTCGCTTCGGTTTGATATTTTCGATTTGAATCAACTCGATTCTTTTTGATTCGAGTATATAAGATTCAATTTGATTCTTTTTGATTCAATTCGATTCAATTCGATACGATTCTTTTCGATTGTATTTGATTCGATTCTTTTCGATTCTATTCGATTCGATTCTTTTCGATTCAATTCGATATGATTCGATTCTTTTCAATTACATTCGATACAATTCGATTCTTTTCGATTCGATTCGATTCTTTTCATTTTGATTCGATTCGTTTCGATGCTATTCAATTCGAATCGATTCGTTTCGATGCTAGTCAATTCGATTCTTTTCGATTCGATTCTTTTCGATTCGTTTAGATTCTTTTCGATGGATTCGATTCGATTCTTTTCTATTCGATTCGATACAATTCGATTCTTTTCGATTCGATTTGATTTGATTCTTTTGGGTTCTGTTCGATTTGATTCTTTTCAATTCAATTCGATATGAGTCAATTCTTTTCGATTCAATGATACCATTCAATTTTTTCGATTCGATTCGATTCCTTTCTTTTCATTTCGATTCGATTCTTTTCGATTCGATTCGTTTCAATTCAATTCGATTATGTTCGATTGGATTCTTTTCGATTCAATTCAATTCGATACGATTCTTTTCGATTTGATTCGATTCATTTTGATTCGATTCGATTCTTTTCTATTCAATTAAATACGATTCTATTCTTTTTGATTCAATTCAATTTGATTCTTTTCGATTCGATACGATTTGATTCGATTCTTTTCGATTTGATTCCATTCAATTCGATCTTTTCGATCTATTCTATTCGATATTTTTCGTTTAGATTCGATTCTTTTTGATTCGATTCGATTCGATTCGAATATTTTCGTTTCGATTAGATTCTCTACAATTCGATTCTTTGGATTCGATTCTTTTTGATTCGATTCAATTTGATTCTTTTCGATTCGATTCGATTCTTTTCAATTCGAATCAATTCAATACGATTCAATTACTTTTGATTCGATGAAATTTGATTCGATTTTTTCGAATCGATTTGATTCGATTCGATTATTTTCGATTCGACTCGATTTGATTCGATTCGATTATCGATTCCATTCAATTTCAATTATTCTCGATTCAATTCGATTTGATTTGATTATTTTTTATTCAATTCGATTCAATTATTTTCTATTCGATGTGATTCAATTCGATTTGATTCTTTTCGATTCAATCAATTCGATTTGATTCTTTTCAATTTGAATCGAATCTTTTCGATTTGATTGCATTCAATTCAATTCTTTTCGATTCGATTCGATTCAATTCTTTTCGATTCGATTCGATTCTTTTCAATACAATTCTATTCTTTTCAATTCGATTCGATTTGATTCTTTTCGATTTGATACGATTCGATTCTTTTTGATTCAATTCAATTCAGTTTGATTCTTTTCAATTCGATCTTTTCCATTTGATTCGATTCTTTCCGTTTCGATTCGATTCTTTTCGATTCGTTGCTTTTCGATTCAATTCGATTCTTTTCAATTCAATTCGATTCGATTCTTTTCGTTTCGATTTGATTCTTTTCTATTTTATTTGATTCGATTCATTTCAATTAGATTCGATACTGTTCGATTTGATTCTTTTCGATTCAATCAATTCGATTTGATTCTTTTCAATTTGAATCGAATCTTTTCGATTTGATTGCATTCAATTCAATTCTTTTCGATTCGATTCGATTCGATTCTTTTCGATTCAATTTGATTCGATTCGATACGATTCTTTTCGATTCGATTCTTTTCGATTTGATATGATTCGATTCGTTTCGATTTTTTTCGATTCTTTTCAATTCGAATCTATTCGATTCTTTATGATTCAATTCGATTTGATTGATTCTTTTTGATTCAATTCGATTCGATTCGATTCCGTTCACTTCGATTCTTTTCGATTCAATGCGATTCTTTTCAATTCGATATGATTCGATTCGATTCTTTTTGATTCGATTCAATTCAATTTGATTCTTTTCCATTCGACTTTTTCGATTCGATTCTTTTCAATTTGATTCTTTTTGATTCGATTCGATTCAACTCTTGTCGTTTCAATTCGATTCTTTTTGATTCGATTCGATTCTTTTCATTTCGATTAGATTCTCTTCGATTCAATTCTTTCCGATTCGATTCTTTTCGATTCGATCCGATTCGATACGATTCGATTCTTTTTGATTCGATACGATTCAATTTGATTCTTTTCACTTCGATTCGATTTGATTCGATTCTTTTCAATTCAAATCGATTCAACACGATTCGATTAGATTATTTTTGATTCGATGCAATTTGATTCGATTTTTACGAATCGATTTGATTGGATTCGATTATTTTCGATTCGACTCGATTTGATTCGATTCAATTATCAATTCAATTCAATTCCAATTATTTTCGATTCGATTCGATTCGATTATTTTTTATTCAATTTGATTCAATTATTTTTGATTCGATGTGATTCGATTCGATTCTTTTCGATTCAATCAATTCGATTTGATTCTTTTCAATTCGATTCGATTCGATTCTTTTCGTTTTGATTGCATTCGATTCAATTCTTTTTGATTCGATTCGGTTCGATTCTTTTCGATGCAATTCGATTCTTTTCAATACAATTCTATTCTTTTCGATTCGATTCGATTTGATTCTTTTCGGTTCGATATGAATCGATTCGATTCTTTTCGATTTGATTCAATTCAATTTGATTCTTTTCAATTCTTTCTTTTCGATTCGATTCGATTCTTTTCGATTTGATTCAATTTGATTCTTTTCGTTTCGATTAGATTCTCTTCGATTCGATTCTTTTCAATTCAATTCTCTTCGATTATATTTGATTCTTTTCGATTCGATTCGATAAGATTCTTTTCATTCGAATCATTTCTGTTCGATTCTATTCTATTCTATTCGATTCGATTCTTTTCAATTCGATTCTTTTCGTTTCGATTCGATTCTTTTCGATTGGATTCCTTTCGATTTGATTTGACCATTTTGATTCGATTTGTTACATTTCGAATCGATTCTTTTCGATTCGATTCGATTCTTTTTTATTCAATTGGATTCGTTTAGATCATTTTTTTAATTTTTTGTTTAGATAATTTTTGATTCGATTCGATTCTTTTCGCCTAGCTTCAATTCATTTCTACTCGATTCGATTCATTTCGATTCTTTTTGATTCGATTCTATTCGATTCTTTTCGATTCGGTTCAATTCTTTTCGATTCAATTCGATTCTTTATTTGATTCAATACGATTTGATTCGATTATTTTAATTCGATTCGATTTGTTTCGATTGTTTTTGAATCTATTTGATTTGATTCGATTATTTTCAATCGACTCGATTTGATTTGATTCGATTCGATTATCGATTCGATTCAATTCCAATTATATTCGATTCGATTCGATTCAATTATTTTTTATTCAATTCGATTCAATTATTTTCGATTTGGTGCAATTCAATTCTTTTCATTTCAATTCAATTCGATTTGATTCTTTTCAATTCAAATCGATTCAATTCTTTTCGATTCGATCTCATTCGATTCTTTTCGAATCGATTCGTTTCGATTCTTTCTGATTCGATTCGATTCTTTTTGATTCGATTCGATTCTTTTCGATTCTTTTTGAGTCCATTTGATTCGATTCTTTTTGTTTTGATGCGATTCTTTTCAATTCAATTCTTTTCGATTCTATTCATTTTGATTATTTTCGATTCATTTCAATACGATTTGGTTCTTTTCAATTAGATTCTATACGATTCTATCCTTTTCGATCCGATTCGATTCTTTCTGATTCAATTTGATTAGATTCGATTCTTTTCGATTCGAATCGATTCAATTCGATTCGATTTGATCTTTCCAATTCGATTTGATTCTTTTCGCTTCGATTCGATACATTTCAATTCGATTCTTTTTGATTCAATTCGATTATTTTCAATTCGATTCGATTCAATTCTTTTTGTTTCGATTCGATTCTTTTCTATTTTATTTGATTCGATTCTTTTCAATTCGATTCGATTCAATTCTTTTCCTTTCGATTTGATTCTTTTCTATTTTATTTGATTCGATTCATTTCAATTAGATTCGATACTGTTCGATTCGATTCTTTTCGATTCAATTCGATTGGAATCGATTCGATTCTTTTCCATTCAATTCGACTCAATTTGATACGATTCTTTTCAATTCAATTCGATTCGATTCTTTTTGGTTCTGTTCAATTCGATTCTTTTCGATTCGATTCGATTCGATTCTTTTCCAGTCGATATGATTCAATTCGTTTCGATTTTTTTCATTCGTTTCAATTCGAATCTATTCGATTCTTTTCGATTCAATTCGATTCGATTGATTCTTTTCGATTCAATTCGATTCAATTCCATTCCATTCGATTCGATTCTTTTCTATTTGATACGATTTGACTCAATTCTTTTCGATTCGATTCAACTCAACTCGATTCTTTTCGATTCGATTTTTTCAATTCTTTTCTATTCGATTCGATTCTCTTCGATTTGATTCTTTTTGTTTCGATTCGATTCGATTCTTTTCAATTCTATTCTATTCGATTCGATTTGATTCTTTTCGTTTCAATTAGATTCTTTTCGATTTTATTTGATTCGATTCTTTTCAATTTGATTCGGTACTGTTCGATTAGATTCTTTTCGATTCAATTCCATTGGAATCGATTCTTTTCAATTCGATTCGATTCGATTCGAATTCGATACGATTCTTTTCGATTGTATTCGATTCGATTCTTTTCAGTTCTATTCGATTCAATTCTTTTCAATTCAATTCAATATGATTCAATTCTTTTCAATTCAATTCAATATGATTCGATTCTTTTTGATTCCATTCGATACGATTTGATTCTTTTCGATTCGATTAGATTCGATTCTTTTCGTTTTGATTCGATTCGTTTCGATGCTATTCAATTCGATTATTTTCGATTCGATTTGATTCTTTTCGATTCTATTAGATTTGATTCTTTTCTATTCATTTCGATTCTTTTCGATGCTATTCGATTAGATTCTTTTTGATTCGATTCTATACGATTTGATTCTTTTCGATTCGATTCGATTCCATGCTTTTCAGTTCTATTCGATTTGATTCTTTTCAATTCAATTAGATGATTCGATTCTTTTCGATTCAATTCGATACCATTCGATTCTTTTCGATTCAATTCAATTCGATTCTTTTCGATTCGATTCGATTTGATTACGATTTGATTCGATATAATTGGATTCTTTTCATTTTGATTTGATTCTTTTCGATTCGATTCATTTCGATTTGATTCAATTCGATTCTTTGGATTCGATTCAATACTGTTTGATTCGATTTAATTCTTTTGGATTCAATTCGATTGGTTTCGATTCTCTTCAATTCGATTCAAATCTTTTCACTCTGCTTAGATTAGATTCTACTCTTTTCATTTCAAATCGATCGATTCTTTTTGATTCGACCTATTCGATTATTTTGATTCAGTTCGATTTGATTCAATTCTATTCGATTTGATTCGATTCTTTTCCATTCGATCTGATTAGATTCATTTCAAATTTTTTCAATTCGATTCAATTTGAATCTATTCGATTCTTTTCGATTCAATTCGATTCAATTCAATTCTTTTCGATTCAATTAAATTCTATTCGATTCCATTCGATTTTATTCTTTTCGGTTCGATTCGATTCTTTTCGATTCGATTCAATTCGATTGAATTCTTTTCGATTCTATTCAATTCGATTGAATTCTTTTCGATTCGATTCATTTCGATTTGATTCAATTCGATTCTTTGGATTCGATTCAATACTGTTTGATTCGATTTAATTCTTTTGGATTCAATTCGATTGGTTTCAATTCTCTTCAATTCGATTCAAATCTTTTCACTCTGCTTAGATTAGATTCTACTCTTTTCATTTCAAATCGATCGATTCTTTTTGATTCGACCTATTCGATTATTTTGATTCAGTTCGATTTGATTCAATTCTATTCGATTTGATTCGATTCTTTTCCATTCGATCTGATTAGATTCGTTTCAAATTTTTTCAATTCGATTCAATTTGAATCTATTCGATTCTTTTCGATTCAATTCGATTCAATTCAATTCTTTTCGATTCAATTAAATTCTATTCGATTCCATTCGATTTTATTCTTTTCGGTTCGATTCGATTCTTTTCGATTCGATTCAATTCGATTGAATTCTTTTCGATTCTATTCAATTCGATTGAATTCTTTTCGATTCGATTCAATTCGATTCTTTTCGATTCGATTCGATTCTTTTCGATGCTATTCAATTTGATTCTTTTCGATTCAATTCGATACCATTCGATTCTTTTCGATTCGATTCGATTCGATTCTTTTCGGTTCTATTCGATTTGATTCTTTTCAATTCAATTAGATATGATTCGATTCTTTTCGATTCAATTCGCTACCATTCGATTCTTTTCGATTTGATTCAATTTGATTCTTTTCGATTCGTATTGATTGTTTACGATTTGATTCGATACAATTGGATTCTTTTCGTTTCGATTCGATTCTTTTTGATTTGATTCGATTCTTTGCATTCGATTCTTTGCATTCGATTCTATACTGTTCGATTCGATTCAATTCTTTTGGATTCAGTTCGATTCATTTCAATTCTTTTCGATTCGATTCGAATCTTTTCACTTTGCTTCGATTTGATTCTACTCTATTCATTTCAAATCGATTCGATTCTTTTTGATTCGATCTATTTGATTATTTTTGATTCGGTTCGATTCGATTCAATTCTTTTCTATTTGATTTGATTCTTTTCCATTCGATCTGATTAGATTCGTTTCAAATTTTTTCAATTCGATTCGATTCGAATCTATTCGATTCTTTTCGATTCAATTCGATTCAAATTCCTTTCTTTTCGAATCGATTTGATTCGATTCGATTCTTTTTGATTCCATTCGAATCTATTTTTTCAATTCAATTCTTTTAGATTCGATTCAATTCAAATTTTTTTGATTCGATTCGATTATATTCGATTCGATTCAATTCGATTTGAAGCTATTCAATTAGATTCTTTTCTGTTCGATTCTTTTCGATTTGATTCGATTCGGTTCTTTTCGATTCAAATCGATTCTTTTCAATTCGATTCTATTCTTTAAGGTTCAATTCGATTTTTTTGATTCAATTCGATTCTCTTCGATTCGATTTGAGTCGATTCTTTTAGATTCGAATCGACAGTTTTCTATTCTTTTCGATTCCTTTCGATTCGATTCTTTTCGATTCGATTCTTTTCGATTCGATTCGATTCTTTTCGATTCGATTCGATTCCTTTCGATTCAATTCGATTCGATTCTTTTCCACTCAATTCTTTTCCATTTGATTCGATTCTATTCCATTTGATTCGATATTTTCGATTCGATTCGATTCTTTTTTATTAGATTTTTTGATTCTTTTCTATTCAATTCGATTAGATTCTATTCAATTTGATTTGATTCTTTTCAATTTGATTTGATTCTTTTCGATTCGATTTTTTTTATTTCGATTTGATAGTTTTTGATTCGTTTCTTTTTGATTCGATTCGATTCGAATCTTACGATTCGAGTCTTTTCGATTCGAATTCCTTTCTTTTCCAAACGATTTGATTCGATTCTTTTTTATTTGATTCGATTCTTTTCGATTCGATTCGATTTGATTTTTTTCGATGCGATTCAATTCGGTTCAATTTTTTTCGATTTGATTCGATAGTTTTCGATTCGTTTCTTCTCGATTTGATTCGATTTGAATCTTTCGATTCGATTCAATTCTTTTCAATTCGATTCGATTCGATTTGATTCTTTACACTTCCATTCGATTTGATTCTTTTATTCCGTGTGATTTGATTCGATTTTTTTCGAATCACGTCGATTCGATTCTTTTCGATTCGAGTCTTTTCAATTCGAATTCCTTTCTTTTCTAATGGATTTGATTTGATTCGATTCTTATCTATTCGATTCGATTCGAATCTTTCTATTCGAGTCTTTTTGATTTGAATTCCTTTCTTTTCGAATCGATTCGATTCCATTCTTTTCGATTCGATTCCATTCCTTTCGATTCGACTCTTCGATTCGATTATTTTGGATTCGATTCTTTTCGATTTGATTCGATTCTTTTCGATTCGATTATGTTCGATTCTTTTTGATTCAATTCGATTCGATTCTTTTCGATTCGATTCGATTCTCTTCAATTCGATTCTTTCTATTCTTTTCAATTCGATTCGATTTGATTATTTTCGATTCGATTCGATTCATTTTGATTCGTTTTTTTCTAAACGATTTGATTCTTTTCGATTCCACTCCTTTCGACTCGATTCATTTGGATTCGATTCTTTTCGATTCCATTCAATTCGATTCGAAACTCTTCGATTAAATTCTTTTCAATTCGATTCTATTGTTTTCGGTTCAATTCGATTTAATTCTTTTTTATTCGATTCGATTCTTTTCGATTCGATTTGATTTTTTTCTGTTCGTTTTTTATTTGATTTATTTCAATTATTTTTGATTCGATTCGATTCGATTCGATTCTTTTCCATACGATTCGACTCTTTTTGATTTGTTTCGAATCAATTCGATCCCTTTCGATTCGATTTGATTTATTTCGATTCGATACGATTTTTTCATTTCGATATGATAGTTTTTGATTCGTTTCCTTTCAATTCGATTCGATTCGATTGTTTTCAGTTCAATTCAATTTAATTCTTTTCAATTCGATTCTTTTCCATTCAATTCAATATTTTCAATACAATTTTTTATTAGATTCTTTTCTTTTCGATTTGATTCGATTCTTTTCTATTTCATTTGATTCTTTTCTATTCATACGATTCGATTCAATCCTTTTCGATTCGATTCGATTCGATTTTTTTGTTTTGATTCGATAGTTTTTTATTCGTTTCTTTTTTATTTGATTTGATTCGAATCTTACGATTCGAGTTTTTTCTATTCGAATTCCTTTCTTTTCCAAACGATTTGATTCGATTCGATTCTTTTCGATTCGATTCCATTGGATTTTTTTTGGATGCGATTCGATTCGATTCGATTTTTTTCAATTTGATTCGATTGTTTTCGATTCATTTCTTTTCAATTTGATTCGATTCGAATCAAATGTGTCGACTCGATTCTTTTCGATTCGATTCGATTCTTTTTGATTCGATTCTTTTTTTAATTTTTTTATATTTTATTTATGATAGGCACACAGTGAGAGAGAGAGAGAGAGGCAGAGACGCAGGCAGAGGGAGAAGCAGGCTCCATGCACCAGGAGCCCGACGTGGGATTCGATCCCGGGTCTCCAGGATCACGCCCTGGGCCAAAGGAAGGCGCTAAACCGCTGCGCCACCCAGGGATCCCGATTCGATTCTTTTCGATTCGATTTGATTCTTTACATTTCCATTCGATTCGATTCTTTTGATTCCATGCGATTCGATTTGATTTTTTTTAATCGATTCGATTTGATTCTTTTCGATTCGAGTCTTTTCGATTCAAATTCCTTTCTTTTCGAATCGATTTGATTCAATTCGTTTCTATTTGATTCGATATGATCTTTTCAATTCTATTCTATTCTATTCTTTTAGATTTAGATTAGATTCGTTTTTTTCAATTTGATTCGATACTTTTCGATTCGATTCCTTTCAATTGGAATCAATTCTTTTCGATCCGATTCGATTTGAATCTATTCGATTCGATTCCTTTCAAATCGATTCTTTTTGATTTGAATCAATTCGGTTCTTTTTGATTCGATTCTTTTCAGTTCAAATCGATTTTTGTGATTTGATTCGATTCTTTTTCATTCGATTTGTTTCGATTCTTTTAGATTGGATTTGATTTGATTCAATTCTTTTTTATTTGATTTGATTTGATTCTTTTCGATTTGAATCGTTTGGATTCGATACTTTTTTATTCAATTCGCTTCAATTCTTTCGATTTGATTCGATTCGATCAATTCAATTCGATACTTTTCGATTCGATTTGATACTTTTTTATTTGACTTTTTCGATTCTTTTCCATTTGATTCGATTCGATTCGATTTCGATTCGATTCGTTTCTTTTATATTCGATTTGATTCGATTCGATCCTTTTTGATTCAATTCCATTCTTTTCGATTCGACTCGATTTGAATCTATTCTATTCGATTCTTTACAATTCGATTCTTTTCTATTTGATTCAATTCAGTTCTTTTCAATTTGATTCGATTTGATTCTTTTCGATTCGGGTCTTTTCGATTCGAATTCCATTGTTTTCTAATCGATTTGATTCGATTCGATTCTTTTCTATTCGATTCGATATGATCTTTTCAATTCGATTCGATTCGATTCAATTCTTTTAGATTAGATTCGATTCGTTTTTTTCAATTCGATTCGATACTTTTCGATTCGATTCTTTTCGTTTCGAGTCAATTCTTTTCGACTCGATTCGATTTGAATCTATTCGATTAGATTCCTTTCAATTAGATTCTTTTTGATTCGATTCATTTCTTTTCAATTTGATTTTTTCTATTTGATTCTTTTTTATTTGATTTGTTTCAATTATTTTCGATTCGATTCGATTCGATTCTTTTCAATTCGATTCGATTCGATCCTTTTCGATTCGATTCATTTTGATTCGATTGGATTCGATTCGATAATTTTCACTTCCATTGATTTTGATTCTTTTGATTCGGTGCGATTTGATTCGATTTTTTTAATTTGATTCTACTCGTTTCTTTTCAATTCGAGTCTCTTCTATTCAAATTTCTTTCTTTTCGAATCAATTTGATTCGATTCTTTTCGATTTGATTCAATTCTTTTCGATTTGATTCTATTCTTTTCGATTTGATTTGATTCTTTTCGATTCAATTCAATTCGATTCTTTTCGATTCGATTCTTTTTTATTTGATTTGATTCGATTCGATCCTTTTCGATTCGATTTGAATCTTTTCGATTTGATTTGATTCTTTTCTATTCGATACAATTCGATTCAATCCTTTTCGATTTGATTATTTTCGATTCGATTCGATTCTTATATTCAATTTGATTCGATTTTTTCGATTCGATACGATTCTCTTCGATTCGATTCGATTCAATTTTTTCCGTATCCATTCGATAGTTTTCTATTCCTTTCTTTTCTATTCGATTCGATTCGATTCGAATCTTTCTATTCGAGTGTTTTTTATTTGAATTCCTTTCTTTTCGAATCGATTCGATTCGATTCTTTTCGATTTGATTCGATTCTTTTTGATTCAATTCGATTTGATTCTTTTTGATTCAATTCGATTCAATTCGATTATTTTCACTTCCATTCGATTCGATTCTTTTGATTCGGTGTGATTCGATTCTATTTTTTCTGATTCGATTCGATTCTTTTTGATTCGAATCTCTTCGACTTGAATTTCTTTCTTTTCGAATCGATTTAATTCGGTTCTTTTCAATTTGATTCGATTCGATTCTTTTCGATTCGATTCGATTCTTTTCGATTTGATTTGATTTTTTTCGATTAGATTTGATTCTTTTCGATAAGATTCGATTCTTTTCTATTCAATTTGATTCAATTCGATCCTTTTCGATTCGATTCAATTCTTTTCGTTTTGATTTGATTATTTTCTATTTGATACAATTAGATTCGATCCTTTTCTTTTCGATTCGATTCAATTCTCTTCGATTCGATTTTTTTAATTTACATTCGATAGTTTCCTATTCGTTTTTTTTCTACTTGATTGAATTCTATTATTTTCGATTTGATTCGATTCAATTCGAATCTTTCTGTTCGAAAGTTTTTGATTTGAATTCCTTTCTTTTTGATTCGATTCTTTTTGATTCGATTCGATTTGATTCGATTATTTTCACTTCCATTAGATTCGATTCTTTTGATTCGGTGCGATTCGATTCGATTTTTTGCGATTCGAATGTCTTTCTTTTCAAATCGGTATGATTCGATCCTTTTTGATTCGATTCGATTCTTTTCAATTCGATTCGATTCTTTTCTAGTCTCTTCGATTCGGTTTATTTGAACCATTTCGATTCTTTTCGATTCGACTCTTTGATTCGATTATTTTGAATTCGATTCTTTTCAATTCGATTTGATTCTTTTTGATTCGATTTGATTCTTTTCAATTCGATTTGATTCGATTATTTTGGATTCGATTCGATTCAATTCGATTCATTTCTTTCTAAACGATTCGATTCTTTTCCATTCCACTCCTTTGGACTCAATTCATTTGGATTCGATTATTTTTGATTCGATTAGATTCGATTCTTTTTGACTCATTCCGATTTGATTCTATTTAATTCATTTTTTGATTCTATTCGAATGTTTTCGGTTCGATTAGATTCTTTTCGATTCAATTCGATTCGATTCGAATCTCTTCGATTCATATGTTTTCGATTGGATTCGATTGGATTCGATTGTTTTCGATTCGATTTGATTCAATTCTTTTCAATTTGATTTGATTCTTTTCGATTCGATTCAATTTTTTTCTATTTGATTCTTTTTATTTTATTTGTTTCGATTATTTTCTTTTTTTTAATTTTTATTTATTTATGATAGTAACAGAGAGACAGAGAGAGAGAGAGGCAGAGACACAGGCAGAGGGAGAAGCAGGCTCCATGCACCGGGAGCCTGACGTGGGATTCGATCCCGGGTCTCCAGGATCGCGCCCTGGGCCAAAGGCAGGCGCCAAACCGCTGCGCCACCCAGGGTTCCCTGTTTCGATTATTTTCTATTCGATTCGATTTGATTCTTTTCGATTCGATTCGATTCTTTTTGATTCGTTTTGAATTGATTAGATACTTTTCAATTCAATTCGATTCGATTTTTTTTAATTCGATATGATTTTTTTATTTTCGATATGATAGTTTTCGATTAGTTTCTTTTTGATTGTATTCGATTCAATACTTTTTGTTTCAATTCGATTTGATTCTAATCTTTCGATTCGAGTCTTTTCGATTCGAATTCCTTTCTTTTAGAATCGATTCGATTCTATTCTTTTCGATTTGATTCAATTCAATTCGTTTTTTCTGAAGCAATTCAATTATTTTTGATTCTACTCTTTTCGATTAGATTCATTTGGATTCGATACTTTTCGATTCGATTAGATTCGATTATTTCCGATTCAATTCTATTCGATTATATTTGATTCGTTTCTTTTTGATTCCATTCAAATCTTTTCGGTTCGATTAAATTCTTTTCGATTCAATTCGATTTGATTCGAAATACTTCGATTGAATTCTATTCGATTCGATTATTTTCGATTCGATTCGATTCGATTTGAATCTTTTCAATTCGATTCAATTCATTTCATTTCGATTTGATTTTTTCCATTCGATTCCTTTTTATTTGATTTGTTTCAATTATTTTCTATTCGATTCGATTCTTTTTTTTTAAACCACAGAATATATTTAATTCAAATTAAACATGAAACTAAAATAATGTTCGGCCCTTATCAAGTAGCAATTACATTCTTAAAAAAAAAGAACAGTACATTTCTTTCTACATTCAGGCAATCCAACAAGGCACAAGTCACATCCAGTTTGCTGAGGTGACAGACCCAGCAGTCAACATCGATACTCTTGGTTTTCAGGGGGTCGGGGAGGCACGACCATACTTCATACAAAAAGATTCTGCAGCAATTGTGAAAGAGAGGAACCTCCTCCTAATCTATAAGAATGAGAGTCCAAGTAGCAGGAAGTAGGAGATTTGCATAATGAATGTATTTTATTAAATAGACAGTAAATGTGTTCCTGCTTTTTCATTCCAGATTGCCTTTTGTGTCACCCACCTTGATGGCAGTGACAAAGCTTCCTACACATGTCTCAGCGATAATACTCTTTCCATTATAGGTACTTTTTTCTTTTTCTTTCTTTTTAATTTTTTTTGGCATGATATCTTTCCCAAGTAAAGAAAGCCAACTTCTTCAAGACACAGGTCATTCAGCTTAAAGTGTCACCCTCCAACTTCTCCTCAGGCTGCGGGAAGGTACAAGCCACAAGCTCAATCCAAAGGAGTGTGCATGCCTTGGAGGCAGGGGTCTGCTAGGCGCAAAACTGACAAGGAAGACACTTGGTTCTCACCTCGCTACTGTCCCGCATAAAACGAAATGCTGTGGAAGCAGACCGTACAGGCTGTCAGGATGGGGGAGGTAAACCATAAGCTCAAGGCTCAGGAGTGTGTATGCTTTGCAGGCCGATGTATGCTAGACACTTATAGAGAGAGCTAGAACCGAGCTACACTTGAACTGAACAAGGACGTAGGCAATCACTGTACTGAACTCAGATACACAAGAGTACGGGCCCGTCACTTCCACAGGCTTGTCACACAACCTCTTCCAGCACCTAATATAAGGATGCTAGGACCTATGTCTACAGGCAGTCAGGATGCGGAAGAGTACTGCGTTGACCTCAGCTCACACAAGGAACCATGCCTAGAAGAGAGCTTTCACCAACTGCGTTCTTATGGCAGTGAGAACGCAGCAGTATTCTGAGTCAGGAGGTTCCAAGATTACCATTCACCTGCAGCTGGACATACACTCCAGGTTGGCATTGTTCCACTTGTGTCTCAGCAGTCTCTGACAAAAGTATATGGTGAAGATGTTGGAAACTAATTCTGCAGGCAGTGTGGAACTGAGAGGGACTGAGTGTGAGCTCAACACTCAGAAGTAAGTTGCCTTTGGACAGGGCGTTCAGCTAGCTTCTCACCTATGTAACATAGTATGTGGCACCAGTCTGAGACAGGAATTATTAGGAAATCGCTGGATTGAGCTTGGAGGCACTAGTCTTGTGTGCCGGGACATTCCGCTTACCTCTCTCAACACTTCAGTCACGCATCAAACCTAGGCCTGTTTGCAGCGAAGTGTACCTGTAGGCAGGACGTGGGAAGTACAGGCCATAAGCTCAACACTCAAAAGTGTGTACACCTGGGAGGCAGATTTCTGCTATCCACTCGTACATGGGAGTTAGAAAAAGGCTACACTCAGATTGAGGAAGGCCGTTGGAAATCGCTGTATTCAACTCAGACACGTGTGAGTTCAGACCCAACGCTTCCACATGCTTTTCTCACAACGTCTCACAGCACCTAACATAAGGATGTTAGCCTCTACATCTACAGTCAGGCAGAATGCGGCAGGGTCCTGCCCTGAACTCTGCTCTCAAAAGGAAGCATGCCTGCAAGCCAGGTTTCCACTAGCTGAGATGTTATGGCCGTCAGAACGTAGCAGCATTGTAAGTAAGGACGTTCCGTCAATACCACTCACCGCCCCTGGAGACGCAGGCATTGCAGCCTGCAGTTTGCACCTTGCATCCCACGAGCTTCTCACAAACAAGTATAGTGAAGATATTCGTAAATCCATGTGCAGGCAGTGTGGAACTGGGAAGTACCCGCGTGTCAGCTCACCTCACAGGAGGAAGTTCCCCAGAGAGATAGCTTTCAACGAGGTACTCGGGTTTGGAAGTTAGTATGAAGCTCCCTTCTGAGGGAGGAATTGCTCACAAGTCGCTGGATTGAGCGAAGAGTCACTTGCCGCTCACAAAGCTTGCGTCCCGTATCGAACGAAATCCTTTGGAAGCGAAGCATACAAGCGGTCAACGTGTGGGAGGTACAAACCATAAGCTCAATCCAAAGGAGTGTGCATGCCTTGGAGACAGCCGTATGCTAGGCGCGAAACTGACAAGGCAGACACTTGGTTCTCACTTCGCTACTGTCCCGCATACAACGAAATGCTGTGGAAGCAGACCGTACAGGCAGTCAGGATGGCCGAGGTAAAGGCCATGAGCTCAACTCTCAAACTGTGTATGCTTTGCAGGCCGATGTCTGCTAGGCACTTATTCAGGGGAGCTAGAACCGAGCTACACTCCAACTGAACAAGGACGTTGGCAATCGCTGTATTGAACTCAGATACACGAGAGTGCAGGCCTGTCACTTCCACAAGATTTTCACAAAACCCCTTCCAGCACCTCACGTAATTATGCTACGACCTATGTCTATAGGCAGTCAGGATGCGGGAGGGTTCTGCCCTGACCTCAGCTCTCACAAGGAAGCATGCCTAGAAGCCAGCTTTCATCCAGCTGCGTTCTTATGGCAGTGAGAACGCAACAGTATTCTGAGTAAGGAGGTTCCAAGATTACCACTCTCCTGCACCTGGACATACCCTCCCGGTCTGCATTGTTCCACTTGTGTCTCAGAAGCCTCTGACAAACGTCTATGTTGAAGATGTTGGAAACTCATTCTGCAGGCAGTGTGAAACTGTGATGGACTGAGTGTGAGCTCAACTCTCAGAAGTAAGTTGCCTTTGGACAGGGCGTTCAGCTAGCTTCTCACCTAAGGAACTTAGTATGTAGCACCAGTCTTAGAGAGAAATTACTAGGAAATCGCTGGATTGAGCTTGGAGGCACTTGTCTTGTGTGCCGGGACATTCCGCTTACCTCTCTCAACACTTCAGTCACGCATCGAGCCTAGGCCTGTTTGCAGCGAAGTGTACCTGCAGGCAGGATGTGGGAAGTACAGGCCCTAAGCTCAACACTCAAAAGTGTGTACGCCTGGGAGGCAGATGTCTGCTATCCAGTCGTACATGGGAGGTAGAAACTAGCTACACTCTGATAGAAGAAGGCCGTTGGCAATCGCTGTATTCAACTCAGATAGGCATGAGTTCAGGCCCAAAGCTTCCACATGCTTTTCTCACCACATCTCCCAGCACCTAACATAAGGATGTTAGCCTCTATGTCTACAGTCTGGCAGGATGCGGGAGGGTCCTGCCCTGAACTCTGCTCTCAAAAGGAAGCATGCCTGCAAGCCAGCTTTCCACTAGCTGAGTTGTTATGGCCGTGAAAAAGAAGCAGCATTGTAAGTCAGGACGTTCCGTCAATACCGCTCTACCACCCCTGGAGACACAAACATTGAAGACTGCACCTTGGCCCTTGCGTCCCACGAGCTTCCGACAAACAAGTCTAGTGAGGATATTCGTAAATCCATGTGCAGGCAGTGTGGAACTGGGAAGTCCCGCGTGTCAGCTCACCTCTCAGGAGGAAGTTCTCCAGAGAGATAGCTTTCAACAAGGAACTCAGGTTTGGAAGTTAGTATGCAGCTCCCTTCTGAGGGAGGAATTGCTCACAAGTCGCTGGATTGAGCGAAGAGTCACTTGCCGCTCACAAAGCTTGCGTCCCGTATCGAACGAAATCCTTTGGAAGCGAAGCATACAGGCGGTCAACGTGTGGGAGGTACAAACCATAAGCTCAATCCAAAGGAGTGTGCATGCCTTGGAGGCAGCCGTGTGCTAGGCGCGAAACTGACAAGGCAGACACTTGGTTCTCACTTCGCTACTGTCCCGCATACAACGAAATGCTGTGGAAGCAGACCGTACAGGCAGTCAGGATGGCCGAGGTAAAGGCCATGAGCTCAACTCTCAAACTGTGTATGCTTTGCAGGCCGATGTCTGCTAGGCACTTATTCAGGGGAGCTAGAACCGAGCTACACTCCAACTGAACAAGGACGTTGGCAATCGCTGTGTTGAACTCAGATACACGAGAGTGCAGGCCTGTCACTTCCACAAGATTTTCACAAAACCCCTTCCAGCACCTCACGTACTTATGCTACGACCAATGTCTACAGGCAGTCGGGATGCGGGAGGGTTCTGCCCTGACCTCAGCTCTCACAAGGAAGCATGCCTAGAAGCCAGCTTTCATCCAGCTGCGTTCTTATGGCAGTGAGAACGCAACAGTATTCTGAGTAAGGAGGTTCCAAGATTACCACTCTCCTGCACCTGGACATACCCTCCCGGTGCATTGTTCCACTTGTGTCTCAGAAGCCTCTGACAAACGTCTATGTTGAAGATGTTGGAAACTCATCCTGCAGGCAGTGTGGAACTGTGATGGACTGAGTGTGAGCTCAACTCTCAGAAGTAAGTTGCCTTTGGACAGGGCGTTCAGCTAGCTTCTCACCTAAGGAACTTAGTATGTAGCACCAGTCTTAGAGAGAAATTACTAGGAAATCGCTGGATTGAGCTTGGAGGCACTTGTCTGGTGTGCCGGGACATTCCGCTTACCTCTCTCAACACTTCAGTCACGCATCGAGCCTAGGCCTGTTTGCAGCGAAGTGTACCTGCAGGCAGGATGTGGGAAGTACAGGCCCTAAGCTCAACACTCAAAAGTGTGTACGCCTGGGAGGCAGATGTCTGCTATCCACTCGTACATGGGAGGTAGAAACTAGCTACACTCTGATAGAAGAAGGCCGTTGGAAATCGCTGTATTAAACTCAGATATGCGTGAGTTCAGGCCCAAAGCTTCCACATGCTTTTCTCACCACATCTCCCAGCACCTAACATAAGGATGTTAGCCTCTACGTCTACAGTCTGGCAGGATGCGGGAGGGTCCTGCCCTGAACTCTGCTCTCAAAAGGAAGCATGCCTGCAAGCCAGCTTTCCACTAGCTGAGTTGTTATGGCCGTGAAAAAGAAGCAGCATTGTAAGTCAGGACGTTCCGTCAATACCGCTCTACCACCCCTGGAGACACAAACATTGAAGACTGCACCTTGGCCCTTGCGTCCCACGAGCTTCCGACAAACAAGTCTAGTGAGGATATTCGTAAATCCATGTGCAGGCAGTGTGGAACTGGGAAGTCCCGCGTGTCAGCTCACCTCACAGGAGGAAGTTCCCCAGAGAGATAGCTTTCAACAAGGTACTCGGGTTTGGAAGTTAGTATGCAGCTCCCTTCTGAGGGAGGAATTGCTCACAAGTCGCTGGATTGAGCGAAGAGTCACTGGCCGCTCACAAAGCTTGCGTCCCGTATCGAACGAAATCCTTTGGAAGCGAAGCATACAGGCGGTCAACGTGTGGGAGGTACAAACCATAAGCTCAATCCAAAGGAGTGTGCATGCCTTGGAGGCAGCCGTGTGCTAGGCGCGAAACTGACAAGGCAGACACTTGGTTCTCACTTCGCTACTGTCCCGCATACAACGAAATGCTGTGGAAGCAGACCGTACAGGCAGTCAGGATGGCCGAGGTAAAGGCCATGAGCTCAACTCTCAAACTGTGTATGCTTTGCAGGCCGATGTCTGCTAGGCACTTATTCAGGGGAGCTAGAACCGAGCTACACTCCAACTGAACAAGGACGTTGGCAATCGCTGTGTTGAACTCAGATACACGAGAGTGCAGGCCTGTCACTTCCACAAGATTTTCACAAAACCCCTTCCAGCACCTCACGTACTTATGCTACGACCAATGTCTACAGGCAGTCGGGATGCGGGAGGGTTCTGCCCTGACCTCAGCTCTCACAAGGAAGCATGCCTAGAAGCCAGCTTTCAACCAGCTGCGTTCTCATGGCAGTGAGAACGCAGCAGTATTCTGAGTCAGGAGGTTCCAAGATTACCACTCTCCTGCACCTGGACATACCCTACAGGTCTGCATTGTTCCACTTGTGC
Organism: Canis lupus baileyi; assembly: GCF_048164855.1. Lineage (NCBI taxonomy): Eukaryota > Metazoa > Chordata > Mammalia > Carnivora > Canidae > Canis > Canis lupus. Next base: position 1,407,135 of record NC_132848.1, on the reverse strand, counting down.
CTCAAAAGCCTCTGACAAATGTCTATGGTGAAGATGTTGGAAACTCATTCTGCAGGCAGTGTGGAACTGTGAGGGGCTGAGCGTGAGCTCAACTCTCAGAAGTAAGTTGCCTTTGGACAGGGCGTTCAGCTAGCTTCTCACCTACGGAACTTAGTATGTAGCACCGGTCTCAGACAGAAGTTACTAGGAAATCGCTGGGTTGAGCTTGGAGGCACTTGTCTTGTGTGCCGGGACATTCCGCTTACCTCTCACAACACTTCAGTCACGCATCGAGCCTAGGCCTGTTTGCAGCGAAGTGTACCTGCAGGCAGGATGTGGGAAGTACAGGCCATAAGCTCAACACTCAAAAGTGTGTACGCCTGGGAGGTAGATGTCTGCTATCCACTCGTACATGGGAGGTAGATAGTAGCTACACTCTGATAGAAGAAGGCCGTTGGCAATCGCTGTATTCAACTCAGATAGGCGTGAGTTCCGGCCAAACGCTTCCACATGCTTTTCTCACCACCTCTCCCAGCACCTAACAAGGATGTTAGCCTCTACGTCTACAGTCTGGCAGGATGCGGGAGGGTCCTGCCCTGAACTCTGCTCTCAAAAGGAAGCATGCCTGCAAGCCAGCTTTCCACTAGCTGAGTTGTTATGGCCGTGAAAAAGAAGCAGCATTGTAAGTCAGGACGTTCCGTCAATACCGCTCTACCACCCCTGGAGACACAAACATTGAAGACTGCACCTTGGCCCTTGCGTCCCACGAGCTTCCGACAAACAAGTCTAGTGAGGATATTCGTAAATCCATGTGCAGGCAGTGTGGAACTGGGAAGTCCCGCGTGTCAGCTCACCTCACAGGAGGAAGTTCCCCAGAGAGATAGCTTTCAACAAGGTACTCGGGTTTGGAAGTTAGTATGCAGCTCCCTTCTGAGGGAGGAATTGCTCACAAGTCGCTGGATTGAGCGAAGAGTCACTGGCCGCTCACAAAGCTTGCGTCCCGTATCGAACGAAATCCTTTGGAAGCGAAGCATACAGGCGGTCAACGTGTGGGAGGTACAAACTATAAGCTCAATCCAAAGGAGTGTGCATGCCTTGGAGGCAGCCGTCTGCTAGGCACGAACCTGACAAGGCAGACACTTGGTTCTCACTTCGCTACTGTCCCGCATACAACGAAATGCTGTGGAAGCAGACCGTATAGGCAGTCAAGATGGCCGAGGTAAAGACCATGATCTCAACTCTCAAACTGTGTGTGCGCTGCAGGCTGATGTCTGCTAGGCACTTATTCAGGGGAGCTAGAACCGAGCTACACTCCAACTGAACAAGGACGTTGGCAATCGCTGTATTGAACTCAGATACACGAGAGTGCAGGCCTGTCACTTCCACAGGCTTTTCACACAACCCCTTTCAGCACCTAACATAAGGATGCTGGGACCTATGTCTACAGGTAGTTAGGATGCAGCACCTAACATAAGCATATTAGCAGTTACGTCTACGCGCAGGCTGGATGAGTGAAGGTCCTGACCTGATCTTAGCTCTCAAAAGGAAGCATGCATAAAAACCAGCTATCTACTAGCTCTTTCTGATGGCTTTGTGTTCGTGGCAGCATTGTAACGCGGTACACTTACAATGAATACCGCTCTAATGCACCTGGAGACACAACCATTGAAGCCTGCAGCTGAAAACATGTCTAGTGAGGATGTACATTACTGCATCTCTAGGCAGTTTGGAACTGGGAAGGACGGCGTTTCAGTTCTTCTCACAGAAGGAAATTCCCCAGAGAGAGAGCTTTCAGCTAGGTTTCAGGTTTGGAAGTTAGTATGTAGCTCCCATCTGAGGGAGCAATTCCTCAGAAGTTGCTGGATTGAACTAAGACACATTTGCCTCTCGCAAAACTTGGGTCCCGTATCGAACGAAATCCTTTGGAAGCGAGGCGTACAGGCGTTCAGCATGTGGGAGATTCAATTCCTAAACTCAATCTAAAGGAGTGTGCATGCCTTGGAGGCAGCTGTCAGCTAGGAGCAAAATTGACAAGGCAGACACTTGGTTCTCACTCCGCTACTTCCCGATACAATGAGATGCTGTGGAAGCAGAACGTACAGGCCATAAGCTCAACTCTCAGAAGTGTGTATGCTTTGCAGGCTGATGTATGCTAGACACATATCGAGGCGAGGTATACACGAGCTACACTCTAATTGAACAAGGACGTGGCAATCGCTGTATTGAAGTCGGATTCACGTGAGTAAACCCCTGACACTTCCACTTGCATTTCTCTAACCTCTCACATCACCTAACATAAGGATGTTAGCAGCCGTGACTACGAGCAGGCAAAATGCGGGAGGGTCCTGCCCTGAGCTCAGCTTTCAAAACGAGGCATGCCCCGAAGCCAGTTTTCTACTAACTGCGTTCTGATGGCCATGGGAAAGTGGCATCATTGTAATTCTGGATGTTCCATGAATACCAATTTACTGCACCTGAGGACACAACCTTGAAGCCTGCAGCTTGCCCCTTGTGTCCCATGAGCTTCTAACAAACATGTCTAGTGAGGATGTTCGTAACTTTATCTGCAGGCAGTGAGGAACTGGGAAGGACCGTTTCAGCTCATCTCTGAGAGGGATGTTCTGCAGAGAGAGAGCTTTCAGCTAGTTATTCAGGTTTGGAAGTTAGTATGTAGCTCCCATCTGAGGGAGGAATTCCTCAGAAGTTGCTGGATTGAACTAAGACACTTTTGCCTCTCGCAAAACTTGCATCCCGTATCGAAAGAAATCCTTTGGAAGCGAAGTGTACACGCGGTGAGCATGTGGAGGTTCAAGTCCTAAGCTCAATCCATTGGAGTGATCATGCCTTGGAGGCAGCTGTGGGCTAGGCTCGAAATTGACAAGGCAGACACTTGGTTCTCACTCTGCTACTCTCCCGCATACAATGAAATGCTGTGGAAGCGAAACGTACAGGCAGTCAGGATGGCCGAGGTAGAGGCCATAGCTCAACTCTCAGAAGTGTGTATGCTTTGCAGGCCGATGTCTGCCAGACATTTATTGAGGCGAGGTATACCCCAGCTGCACTCTAATTGAAGAAGGACATTGGCAATCGCTGTATTGAACTCAGATACACGTGAGTAGAGTCCTGACACTTCCACTCGCATTTCTCCAACCTCTCCCAGCACCTCACTTAAGGATGTTAGCAGCTATGACTATGGGCAGGCAGGATGGGGGAGAGTCTTGCCCTGAGCTCTGCTCTTACAAGAGAGCATGCTTAGAAGCCAGCTTTCAACCAGCTGCGTTCTAATGGCTGTGAGACTAAAGCAGTCTTCTAACTCAGGAGGTTCGAAGAATACCACTCTATTGCACCTGGAGACACCTTCCAGGCCTGCATTATTCCACTTGTGTCTCACAAGCTTCTGACAAACGTCTCAGGTGTAGATTTTTAAAACTCATTCTGCAGGCAGTGTGGAACTGTGAGGGACTGGGTGTGAGCTCAACTCTCAGAACAGAGATGCTGTTGGACTCGGGGTTCAGCTAGCTTCTCTCGTATGGAACTTACTATGTAGCACCTGTCTAAGACAGGAATTACTGGGAATCGCTGGATTGAGCTGGGAGGCACTAGTTTTGTGTGCCAAGACTTTCCACTTACCTCTCACAGCACTTCAGCCACTCATCGAGCCTAGGCCTGTTACCAGTGCAGTGTACTTGGAGGAGGATGTGGGAAGTACAGGCCATAAGCTCAACTCTCAAAAGTGTGTACGCCTGGGAGGCAGATGTCTGCTACCCACTCGTACATGGGAGTTAGAAACTAGCTACACTCTTTGAAGAAGGCTGTTTGAAATCGCTGTATTCAACTCAGATAATCGTGAGTACAGGCCTGACACTTTCACATGCATTTCGCCACCCTCTCCCAGCACGTAACATAAGGATATTAGCAGTTACGTCTACGGTCAGGCAGGATGCAAGATGGTCCTGCCCTGAACTCAGCCTCAGAAGGAAGCATGCCTAGAAGCCAATTTTCTACTAGCTCGTTCTGATGGCCATGAGAACGTAGCAGCATTGTAAGGTGGGATGTTCCATGACTACCGCTCTACTGCACCTGGAGACACAACCATTGAAGCCTGCCGGTGGCCCTTGCGTCCCATGAGCTTCTGACAAACATGTCTAGTGAGGATGTTCGTAACTGTATCTGCAGGCAGTGTGGAACTGGGAAGGACCATGTTTCAGCTTATCTCCGAGCGGGAAGTTCCCCAAGAGAGAGCTTTCAGCTACGTTCTCAGGTTGGAAGTTAGTATGTAGCTCCCATCTTAGGGAGGAATTCCTCAGAAGTCACTGGATTGATCTAAGATACACTTGGCTCTTGCAAAAATTGCATCCCGAATCGAACGAAATCCTTTGGAAGTGAAGCGTACAGGTGGTCAGCATGTGGAAGGTACAAGCCATAAGCTCAAGCCAAAGGAGTGTGCATGCCTAGTAGGCAGCTGTCCACTAGGCGCGATATTGACAAGGGAGACACTTGGTTTATACTCCGCTTCTCTCCCGTATACAACGAAATGCTGTGGAAGCCGAACTTTCAGGCAGTCAGGATTGGGGAGGTACATGCCATAAGCTCAACTCTCAGCAATGTGTATGCTTTGCAGGCTGATGTCTGCTAAACACTTATTGAAGCAAGGTATAGCCAAGCTACACTCTAATTGAACAAGGACGTTGGCAATCGCTGTATTGAAGTCAGATGCACGTGAGTACAGTCCTGGCACTTCCACTTGCATTTCTCCAACCTCTCCCATCATCTCACTTAAGGATGTTAGCAGATATGACTATGGGCAGGCAGGATGCGGGAGGGTCCTGCCCTGAGCTCAACTCTCACAATAGAGCATGCCTAGAAGCCAGCTTTCAACTGGCTGCGTTCTAATGGCCGTAAGATCATAGCAGTCTTCTAACTCAGGAGGTTCGAAGAATACCACTCTACTGCACTTGGAGACACCTTCCAGGCCTGCATTATTCCACTTGCTTCTCAGAAGCTTCTGACAAACCTCTCTGGTGAAGATGTTCAAAACTCATTCTACAGGCAATGTGGAACTGTGAGGGTTTGGGTGTGAACTCAACTCTTGGAAGAGAGATGCTTTTGGACTTGGGGTTCAGCTAGCTCTCCCGTATGGAACTTAGTATGTAGCACCTGTCTAAGACATGAATTACTAGGAAATCGCAGGATTGAGCTTCGAGGCCCTAGTCTTGTGTGCTGGGACTTTCGTCTTATCTCTCACAACACTTCAGTCACTCATCGAGCCTAGGCCTGTTACCAGTGCAGTGTACTTGGAGGAGGATGTGGGAAGTACAGGCCATAAGCTCAACTCTCAAAAGTGTGTGGGCCTGGGAGGCTGATGTCTGCTACCCACTCGTACATTGGAGTTAGAAACTAGCTACACTCTGATTAAAGAAGGCCGTTTGAAATCGCTATATTCAACTCTGATAATGGTGAGTACAGGCCTGATACTTCCACATGCAAATGGAATCAAAACAAATAGAATCACATCGAATAGAATCGAAAAGAAAGAATCGGAAACTATTGTATCGATACAAAAAAAATGGAATTGAATCGAATCGAATCCAAAAGGATCGAATCGCATCGAATTGAAAAGAATCGAATTGAATCGAAAGTAATTGAAACAAATCAAATAAAAAGGAATTGAATTGAAAAAAATCGAATCGAAAAGAAATGAATTGAATCGAATCGAAAAGAATCGAATTGAAAAGAATTCAATCGAAGAGTTTCCATTCGAATTGAATTGAATCGAAAAGAATCTAATCGAACCAAAAAGATACGAATGGAATCAAAAAGAAACGAATCAAAAAGAATCGAATCAATTCGAATCCAAATGAATCTAACCGAGAAGAATGGAATCAAAAAGAATCGAATTTTTTCAGAAAAAACGAATCGAAGTGAATCTCAAATTTGAATCGAATTGATTTTAAAAGAAAGGAATTCGAAATCGACGATCGAAAAGAAACTAATCGAAAACTATCATATCGAAAAGAAAAAAATCGTATCGAATCAAAAAAATCGAATCGAATTATATCGAAAAGGATCTAATCAATTCTAAACGAATCAAAAAGAATCGAATTGATCAAAAGAATCGAATCGAATAGGAAACAATCGAAATAAATCAAATAAAAAAGAATCGCATAGAAAAAATCTAATCGAATCGAAAAGAAAAATCCGAAAAGAATAAATCGAATCGAAAACAATCGAATCCAATCGAATCAAAAATAATTGAATCGAAGAGTTTTGAATCGAATCGAATTGAATCGAAAAGAATCTGATCGAACCGAAAAGATTCGAATGGTTTCAAAAAGAAACGAATCAAAAAGAATTGAATCGAATCGATTCGAAAAGAATCGAATCTAATCGAATCAAAAACTATCGAATCCAAATGAATCTAATCGAAAAAAGTGGAATCAAAAAGAATCGAATTGTTTCAGAAAAAACGAATTCGATTTTAAAAGAAAGAAAAGACTCGAATCAGAAGAATCGAATCAAATCTAATCGAAACAAAAAGAATCGAATCGAATAGAATCGAAAAGAAACTAATCGAAAACTATCATATCGAAAAGAAAAAAATCGTATCAAATAAAAAAATCGAATTGAATCGAATCGAAAAGGATCTAATCAATTCTAAACGAATCAAAAAGAATCGAAACGAATCGAAAAGAATCGAATCGAATAGAATAGAAAATAATTGAAACAAATCAAATAAAAAAGAATCGAATAGAAAAACATCGAATCGAATCGAAAAGAATCAAATCGAATAGAAAAGAATTGAATTGAATGGAATCGAAAACAATCGAATCCAATCGAAAACAATCGAATCGTAGAGTTTCAAATCGAATCGAATTCAATCAAAAAGAATCTAATCGAACCAAAAACATTCAAATGGAATCAAAAAGAAATGAATTAAAAAGAATCCAGTCGAATTGAATCGAAAAGAATCGAATCGAATCGAAAATAATCGAATCCAAATGAATCGAGTCGAAAGGAGTGGAATCGAAAAGAATCGAATCGTTTAGAAAGAAACAAATCGAATTGAATTGAATCAAATAGAAAATAATCGAATCAAATCGCACCAAATCAAAGAATTGAATCGAATGGAAGTGAAAATAATCGAATCAAATCGAATCAAATCAAAATAATCGAATCGAATCGAATCGAATCGAATCGAAAAGAATCGAATCGATTCAAAAAGAAAGGAATTCAAATCAAAAACATTCGATTAGAAAGATTCGAATCGAATCGAATTGAATAGAAAAGAATAGAATCAAATCAAATAGAAAAGAAACGAATAGAAAACTGTCGAATGGAAATGAAAAAAATCGAATCGAATCGTATCGAAGAGAATCAAATCGAATCGAAAAAGATCGAAAGGAATCGAATATAAGAATCTAATCGAATCGAATCAAAAAGAATCGAATCGAATCGAATCGAATTTTATCGAATGGAAAAGAATCAAATCAAATCGAAAAGAATCGAATCGAATCGAAAAGAATCGAATCGAATTGAATCGAAAAGAATCAAATCAAATCGAAAAGAATCGAATCGAATAGAAAAGAATCGAATCAAATCAAATCGAAAAGAATCGAATCAAATTGATTCAAAAAGAAAGAAATTCATATAGAAGAGGCTAGAATCGAAAAGAATCGAAACGAATCGAATCGAAAAATATCGAATTGAATCGCACCATATCAAAAGAATCGAATCGAATGGAAGTGAAAATAATCGAATTGAATTTAATCGAATAAAAAAGAATCGAATCGAATCGAATCAAAAAGAATTGAATCGAATCGAATCGAAAAGAATCAAATCGAATCGATTCGAAAAGGAATTCAAATCAAAAACACTCGAATAGAAAGATTCGAATCGAATCGAATCGAAAAGAATCGAATCGAATAGAAAAGAAACTAATAGAAAACTATCGAATGAAAATGAAAAAAATCGAATCGAATCGGAGAGAATCGAATTGAATTGAAAAAGATCAAATCGAATAGAATATAAGAATCGAATCGAATCAAATTGAAAAGAATCCAATCGAATCGAAAAGGATCGAATCGAATTGTATCGAATAGAAAAGAATCAAATCAAATCTAAAAGAATCGAATCGAATAGAAAAGAATCGAAAAAATCTAATAAAAAAGAATCGAATCGAATCGAAAATATCGAATCGAATGGAAAAGAATCGAATCGAATCGAAAAGAATCTAATCGAATCGAATCGTTTCGTAAAGAAAGGAATTCGAATAAAAAAGACTCGAATCATAAGATTCTAACCGAATCGAATCAAAAAGAAACGAACCAAAAACTATCGAATCGAAACGAAAAAAATCGAATCTAAACGAATCGAAAAGTATTGAAGAAATCTAATAAAAAAGAATTGAATCGAATCGAAAATATCGAATCGAATGGAAAAGAATTGAATCAAATCGAATTGAAAATAATCGAAACATCAAATAAAAAGAATCGAATGGAAAAAATCGAAAAGAATTGAATCGAAAAGAATTGAATTGAATCGAATCGAAAACAATCGAATCGAATCGAATCAAAAAGAATTGAATCTAAGAGTTTCGAATCGAATCGAATTGAATCAAAAAGAATCTAATCGAAACGAAAATATTCGAATAGAATCGAAAAGAAACGAATCAAAAAGAATCGAATCGAATTGAAAAGAATAGAATCTAATCGAGTCGAAAAGAATAGAATCCAAATAAATCAAGTCGAAAGGAGTGGAATCGAAAAGAATTGAATCGATTTGAAAAAAACGAATCAAATTGAATCTAATCGAATCGAAAATAATAGAATCAAATCCAATTGAAAAGAATACAAAAGAATCGAATCGAATCGGAAAGAATCGAATCGAAGCGAACCGAAAAGAATCAAATCGAATCGAAAAGAATCAAATCGAATTGAACCGTAATGAAAAGAATCGAATCGAAAAGAATTGAATCGAATGCAATCAAATCGAAAAGAATCGAATCGAATTGAAAAGAATCAAATCGAATTGATTGAATCAAAAAGAATCGAAACGAATCGAATCGCATCGAATCGAAAATAATTGAAATGAATAAAAAATAATCGAATCGAATTGAATCGAAAATAATTGGAATTGAATTGAATCGATAATCGAATCGAATCAAATCAATTCGAAAAAAATCGAATCAAATTGCATCGAATCAAAAGTAATCGAATCGTATTGAATCAATTCGAATTGAAAAGAATAAAATCAAATCGAATCGAAAAGAATCAAATCGAATCGAATCAAAAAGAATCGAATCCAAAGAATCGAATTGTAGAGAATCTAATCGAAATGAAAAGATTCGAATCGAATTGAAAAGAATCAAATCGAATGGAAAAGAATCGAATAGAAAAGAATCAAATCGAATCGAAAAGAATTGAATCGAAAAGAATCGAATCAAATCAAATCGATTGAAAAGATCGAATCAAAAAAATCAGAGAAACGAAACGAATCAAAACGAATCGAATCGAATCGAATTGAAAAGAATCATATTGAATCAAATCGAAAAGAATCTAATCGAATCGTATCGAATCAAAAAAAATCAAATCGAATCAAATCGAAAAGAATAGAATCGTATTTAATTGAATCAAAATAATCGAATCGAATTGAATCGAAAAGAATCGAATTGAATCAAAACGAATCAAATCAAATCGAAAAGAATCGTATTGAATCGAATTGAATCGTAAAGAATCCAATCGAACGTAATTGATTCGAATTGAAAAGAATCGAATTGAAAATAATCAAATCGAACCGAAAAGAAAGGAATCGAATCTAATAGAATCGAATCGAAAGGTATCATTGAATCAAAAAGAATCGAATCATATCGAATTGAATTGAAAAGAATCAAATCGAATAGAATCGAAAAGATTCGAATCGAATCAAAAAGAATCGAATCGTATCGAATCAAATCGAATAGAATCGAGTCGAATACAATGAAAAGAATCAAAACGAATCGAAAAGAATCGAATCAAATCGAATCAAATATTATCGAATTGAATCGAAAAGAATCGAATTGAATAGCATCGAAATGAATTGAATCGAAAAGAATCAAATTGAATAGCATCGAAACGAATCGAATCAAAATGAAAAGAATCGAATCGAATCGAAAAGAATCTAATCGTATCGAATGGAATTGAAAAGAATCGAATCATATCGAATTGAATCGAAAAGAATCGAATCATATCGAATGGAATCGAAAAGAATCGAATCATATCGAATTGAATCGAAAAGAATCGATTCCAATTGAATTGAATTGAAAAGAATCGAATCGAACAGTACCGAATCGAATTGATAAGAATCTAATAAAATAAAATCAAAAAGAATCTAATTGAAACGAAAAGAGTCGAATCGAATTGAGAAGAATCGAATCGAAAAAATCGAATCGAATAGAATCGAGTTGAGTTGAATCGAATAGAAAAGAATCGAATCGAATCATATCGAATTGAAAAGAATCGAATCGGGATCCCTGGGTGGCGCAGCGGTTTGGCGCCTGCCTTTGGCCAAGGGCGCGATCCTGGAGACCCGGGATCGAGTCCCACGTCAGGCTCCCGGTGCATGGAGCCTGCTTCTCCCTCTGCCTGTGTCTCTGCCTCTCTCTCTCTCTCTCTGTGTGTGACTATCATAAATAAATAAAATTTTTTTTTTAAAAAAAGAAAAGAATCGAATCGAATTGAATTGAAAAGAATCGAATCGAACTGAATCGAAAAGAATCGAATCGAAATGTAACAAATTGAATCCAAATGATCGAATCGAATCAAATCGAAGAGAATCTAATCGAAACGAAAAGAATCAAATCGAATCGAAAAGAATAGAATCAAAACGAAAAGAGACAAATTGAATCAAATCGAAAAGAATCGAATAGAAAAAAATCGAATCGAATTGAATTGAAAAGAATCGAATTGAAAAAGAATAGAATCGAAAAATTCGAATCAAATCAAATCGAAATGAATCGAATCGAATTAAATTGATTGAAACGATCAAATCAAAAAACATCAAAGAGAATCGAAACGAATCGAAACGAATCGAATCAAATTTAAAAGAATCGTATCAAATCAAATCTAAAAGAATCGAATCGAATCGAAAAGAATCGAATCGAATTTAATTGAAAAGACTTGAATCGAATTGAATTGAGTCGAAAAGAATTGAATCGAACAGTATCAAATCAAATTGAAAAGAATTGAATCAAATCGAAAATAATCGAATCGAAACGAAAAGAATCGAATTGAATTGAAATGAGAAGAATCGAATCAAATTGCATCGAAACGAAAATAATTGAATCGAATTGAATAAAAAATAATCGAATCGAATCGAAAATAATTGGAATTGAATCAAATCGAATCAAATCGAGTCAAATCGAAAATAATTGAATCGAATCAAATGGATTCAAAAACAATTGAATTGAATCGAATCGAAAAGAATCGAATTGAATCAAAAAGAATCAAACCGAATCAAAAAGAATCGAAAAGAATTGAATCAAGAAGAATTGAAATGAATTGAATCGAGTAGAATCGAATCGAAGCTAGGGGAAAAGAATTGAATCGAATCAAAAATTATCTAAATGAATCCAATTAAATCCAAAAGAATTGAATTGAATCGAATCGAAAAGAATCTAATCGAAATGTAACAAATCGAATCCAAATGATCGAATCGAATCAAATCAAAAAGAATCGAATCGAAAAGAATTGAATTGAATTGAATCGATTCGAGAAGAATTGAATTGAATGGTATCGAATCGAAAAGAATTGAATTGTATCAAATCGAATCGAATCGAAAAGAATCGAATCGAAGAGAATCTAATCGAAACGAAATGAATCGAATCGAATCAAATTGAAAAGAATCGAATCGAATTGAAACGAAAAGAATCAAATCGAAAAGAATGGAATTGAAAAGAATGGAATCGAAAAAATCGAATCGAAAAGAATCGAATCAAATGGAATCGAATCAAATGAATCGAAAAGAATCAATTGAATCGAATTGAATAGAAAAGAATCGAATAGGGGATCCCTGGGTGGCGCAGCGGTTTAGCGCCTGCCTTTGGCCTGGGGCGCAATCCTGGAGACCCGGGATTGAATCCCACATCAGGCTCCCGGTGCATGGAGCCTGCTTCTTCCTCTGCCTGTGTCTCTGCCTCTCTCTCTCTCTCTCTCTGATGACTATCATAAATAAATAAAAATTTTTAAAAAAATGTTTTAAAAAAAGAATCGAATAGATTCGAATCGAAACGAATCGAAAAAATCGAAATGAATGGAATCATATCGAATGGAAAAGAATCCAATCGAATTGAAAAGAATCGAATCGAACGTAATCGAAAAGAATCGAATCGAAATGTAACAAATTGAATCCAAATGATCGAATCGAATCAAATCCAAAAGAATCGAATCGAAACGAAAAGAATCGAATAAAATCGAATTGAAAACAATCGAATCGAATCGAATGGAATAGAATCGAACAGAATTGAATCAAACGAAAAGAACCTTATCGAATCGAATCGAAAAGAATCAAATCGAATCGAATGGAGAAGAATCAAATCGAATCGAATCGAAAAGAATCGAATCAAAAAGAATCTAATCGAAACGAAAAGAATCAAATCGAATCGAAAAGAATCGAATCGAAACGAAGAGTCGAGTCGAATCGAATCGAAAAGAATCGAATAGAAAAAAATCGAATCGAATCGAACCGAAAAGAATCAAATTGAAAAGAATAGAATCGAAAAATTCGAATCGAATCGAATCGAAATGAATCGAATCGAATTAAATTGATTGAAAAGAACGAATCAAAAAACATCAAAGAGAATCGAAACGAATCGAATCGAATCAAATCGAATTGAAAAGAATCGTATCAAATCAAATCTAAAAGAATTGAATCAATCTAATCAAAAAGAATGGAATCGAATTGATTCGCATCGAAAAGAATCAATCGAATTGTATTGAATCGAAAAGAATCGAATCGAATCGAAAAGAATCGAATCGAATGGACTCAAATCGAATCGAAATTAATCAAAAAGAATCGAATCGAATCGAATTGAATCGAAAAGAATTGAATCGAAGAATATCAAATCGAATTGAAAAGAATTGAATCAAATCGAAAAAAATCGAATCGAAACGAAAAGAATCGAATCGAATCGAATTCGAAAGAATCGAATTGAATTGAAATGAGAAGAATCAAAGCAAACTGCATCGAATCGAAAATAATTGAATCGAATTGAATAAAAAATATTCAAATCGAATCAAATCGAAAATAATTGTAATTGAATCGGATCGATAATCGAATCGAATCAAATCAAGTCGAATCGAAAATAATCGAATCAAATCAAATGGATTCAAAAACAATTAAATCGAATCGAATTGAATCGAAAAGAATCGAATTGAATCGAAAAGAAACAAACCGAATCAAAAAGAATCGAAAAGAATTGAATCAAGAAGAATCGAAATGAATTTAATCGAGTAGAATCAAATCGAAGCTAGGGTAAAAGGATCGAATCGAATCAAAAATTATCTAAACGAATCCAATTAAATCCAAAAGAATTGAATTGAATCGAATCGAAAAGAATCGAATCAAAATGTAACAAATCGAATCCAAATGATCGAATCGAATCAAATCAAAAAGAATCGAATCGAAAAGAATTGAATCGAATCAAAAAGAATCGAATTGAATCGATTCGAGAAGAGTCGAATCGAATGGTATCGAATCGAAAAGAATCCAATCGTATTGAATCGAATCGAAAAGAATAGAATCGAAGATAATATAATCGAAATGAAAAGAGTCGAATCGAATCGAATCAAAAAGAATCGAATTGAAACAAGAGGCGAAGCGAACCAAATCAAATCAAAAAGAATCGTATCGAATCAAATCGAATTGAATCGAAAAGAATCCGATCGAATCTTCTATACTTGAATCAAAAAGATTCGAGTCGATTCGAATCGAAAATATCAAACCGAATAGAAAAGAATCGAATCGGGATCCCTGGGTGGCGCAGCGGTTTGGCGCCTGCCTTTGGCCCAGGGCGCGATCCTGGAGACCCGGGATCGAATCCCACGTCAGGCTCCCGGTGCATGGAGCCTGCTTATCCCTCTGCCTATGTCTCTGCCTCTCTCTCTCTGTGACTATCATAAATAAATAAAAAAAAATAAAAGAATCGAATCGAATTGAAAAGAATCGAATCGAAAAATCGAATCAAAAAGAATCGAATCGAAAAATCGAATCAAAAAGAATCGAATCGAATCGTATCGAATCGAAAAGAATCGAATCGAATCGAAAAGAATCGAATCGAATCGAATCGAATTGATCGAAAAGAATCGAATCGAATTGAATAGAAAAGAATCGAATAGATTCGAATCGACATGAATTGAAAAAAATCGAAACGAATCTAATCATATCAAATCGAAAAGAATCGAATCGAACTGAATCGAAAAGAATCGAATCGAACAGACCGAAAAGAATCGAATCGAAAAGAATCGTATCGAATCGAATCAAATAGAATCGAAAGAATCGAATCGATTCCAATCGACTTGAATCAAAAAGAATCGAATCGAACAGTATCGAATCTAATTGAAATGAATCGAATCAAATAAAATAGAAAAGAATCAAATCGAAACGAAAGGAATCGAGTCGAATCGAATTGAAAAGAAATGAATCGAAAAGAATCGAATCGAAATGAAAAGAATAGAATCGAATCGATCGAAATGGTCGAATTGAAAAGTATCGAATTGAATCGAATCAAATTGAAAAGAATCAAATCGAATCGTATGGAATAAAAAAGAATCAAATCAAATCGAATCGAAAAGAATAGAATCGTATTTAATTGAATCGAAAAGAATTGAATCGAAAAGAATCGAGTCGAATCAAAATGAATCGAATCAAATCAAAAAGAATCGTATCGAATCAAATCGAATTGAATCGAAAAGAATTGGATCGAATCTTATATACTTGAATCAAAAAGATTCGAGTCGATTCGAATCGAAAATATCAAACCGAATAGAAAAGAATCGAATCAGGATCCCTGGGTGGCGCAGCGGTTTGGTGCCTGCCTTTGGCCCAGGGCGCGATCCTGGAGACCCGGGTTCGAATCCCACGTCAGGCTCCCGGTGCATGGAGCCTGCTTCTCCCTCTGCCTGTCTCTACCTCTCTCTCTCTCTCTGTGACTATCATAAATAAATACAAATTTAAAAAAAATTTAAAAAATTTAAAAAATAAAAAAAGAAAAGAATCGAATCGAAAAGAAAAGAATCGATTCAAATCGAAAATAATCAAAATGAATCAAAATGATTCGAATCGATACGAAACGAATCAAATCGAAAATAATAGAATCGAATCGAACCGAATCGAAATGAAAATAATCAAATTGAATCGAATTGAAAATAATCGAATCAAATCAAATCGAAAATAATTGAATCGAATCTAATAGAAAATAATCGATTCGCATTGAATTGAATCGAAAATAATCGAATTGAATTGAATTGAAAATAATGAAATCGAATCGAAAATAATCGAATCGAAAGTAATCTTATCGAATCGAAAATAATCGAATCGAATCGAATCGAAAATAATTGAACCGAATCGATCGAATTGAGTTGAAAATAATCGAATCGAACCAAATTGAATCGAAAATAATTGAATCGAGGGATCCCTAGGTGGCGCAGCGGTTTGGCGCCTGCCTTTGGCCCGGGGCGTGATCCTGGAGACCCGGGATCGAATCCCACGTCGGGCTCCCGGTGCATGGAGCCTGCTTCTCCCTCTGCCTGTGTCTCTGCCTCTCTCTCTCTCTGTGACTATCATGAATAAATAAATAAAATCCTTAAAAAAAAAAAAGAAAATAATTGAATCGAATCAAATCGAAAAGAATCGAATGGAAACAAAAAGAATCGATCGAATCAAAAATAATCGGATCAGGGATCCCTGGGTGGCACAGCGGTTTAGCGCCTGCCTTTGGCCCAGGGCGCGATCCTGGAGACGCGGGATCGAATCCCACATCGGGCTCCCGGTGCATGGAGCCTGCTTCTCCCTCTGCCTATGTCTCTGCCTCTCTCTCTCTCCCTGTGTGACTATCATAAATAAATAAAAATTAAAAAAAAAAAAAAAAAAAAAAACAAAAATAATCGGATCAAGTCGAAAATAATCGAATCGAATCCAATCAATTCGAATCGAAAATAATCAAATTGAATTCAAATGAATCGAAAATAATCGAATCGAACCGAAATGAATCGAATCAAATAAAAAATTATCGAATCCAATTGAATAAAAAATAATCAATTCTAATGCAATCGAATTGAATCAAAAATATTCGAATAGCATCGAATTGAATCGAAAATAATCGAATCGAATCGATAAGAATCGAATCAAATCAAATCGAAAATAATCGAATCAAACCATCGAATTGAGTCGAATCAAAAATAATCGAATCGCATAGAAAAGAATCAAATTGAATCGAATTGAATTGAATCGAATTGAAAAGAATCGATCAAATCGAAAAGAATCGAATCGAATCGAAAAGAATAGAATCGAATCAAAAAGAATAGAATAGAATCGAATTGAAAAGAATAGAATTGATTCAAAAACATTCGAATCGAATTGAATCAAACCGAAAAGAATCCAATCGAATCGAAAAAAATCGAATGGAATCGAAAAGAATCGAATCGAAACAAAAGATTTGAATCGAATTGAATCGAATCAAAAGGAATCGAATCGAATCGAAAAAATCGAATCGAATCGAAAAGAATAGAATCGAATTGAATCGAAGAGAATCAAATCGAAAAGAATAGAATTGAATCGTATCGAAAGGAATCGAATCAAATCGAATGGAAAAGAATCGAATCGAAAAAAAAAAATCGAGTCGAATTGAAAAGAATCGAATCGTAAAGATCGAATTGAATCACATCAAAAAGATTTGAATCGAATTGAACTGAAAAGAATCGAATTGAAACGAATCGAATCAAAAAGACTCGAATCAGGGGATCCCTGGGTGGCGCAGCGGTTTGGCGCCTGCCTTTGGCCCAGGGCGCGATCCTGGAGACCCGGGATCGAATCCCACATCAGGCTCCCGGTGCATGGAGCCTGCTTCTCCCTCTGCCTATGTCTCTGCCTCTCTCTCTCTCTGTCTCTCTGTGACTATCATAAATAAATAAAAATTTAAAAAAAAAAAAATTTAAAAAAAAAAAAAAAAAAAAACAAAAAGACTCGAATCAAATCGAATCGAATCTAAAAGAATCGAATCGAATAAAATTGAATCAATAGAAAATAATCTATCTAATCGAAAAGAAACAAATCGATAGAATCTAATTGAAAGAATTGAATCGAATCGATTCGAATCAAAAACAATTGAATCAAATCGAATCGAATCGAATCGAAAAGAATCGAATCGAATCAAATCCCTAACCTTAACCCCTAACCCCTAACACTAAACCTATCCTAACCCTAAGCCTTAACCCTAACACTTAACCCTAACCCTAACCCTAACCGTAACGCTAACCCTAACCCTAACCCCTAACCCTAACCCTAACCCTACCCCGAACACTAACCCTAAACTTAACCCGTACCCTAACCAAACCCGTACCCTAACCCTAACAGGTACACTAACACTAACCTGTACCCCAACCATAACCCGGACCCTAACCCGTACCCTAACCCGTACACTAACCCGTCCCCTAAACCTAACCTAACCAGTACTCTAACACTAACCTGTACCCTAACCCGTACCCTAACCCGTATCCTAACCCTAACACTAACACGTACCTAACCATAACCCTAACCCTAACCCCAACCCTAATCCTAACACCTAGCCCTAACACTAACCCCTAACCACTAACCATAACCCTAAACCAAAACCTAACCCTAACCCCTAACCCTAACCTTAACCCCTACCCCTACCCCTAACCACTAACCCTAAACCTAACACTAACCTTTAACCCTAACCCTTAACCCTAACCCTAACCCTAATCCTAACACTAACCCAAACCCAACCCAAAACACTAACCCTAACCTTAACCCCTAACCTTAACCCTAACACTAACACTAACACTAACCCTAACAACTAACCACTAACCCTAGCCCTACCCCTATCCGCTAACCCCTAACCCTACCCCTAACCCTAACCCTAACCCTTAACCCTAACCCTTAACCCAAACCCTAACCCTAAGCCAAAACCTAACCCCTAACCCTAACCAAAACCCGTAACCCCTAACCCTAACCCTAACCCTTAACCCTACCCTTAACCCTAACTCTAACCCAAACACTAACCCTAACCCCAAACCCTATCTGTAAACCCAAACCTTAACCCTAACCCTAACGCTAAAACTACCCCTAACCCTAACCCCTAACCCCTAACCCTAACCTCTAATGCTCTCCGTAACCCTTAAACTCAACACTTAACCCTAAACCTAACCCTAACCCTACCCTAACCTGTATCCTAAACCCAACCGAACCCTAACCGTAACCCGTACCCTAACCCTAACCCGTACCCTAACCCTGAACCATACCCTAATCCCAACCTTAACCTGTACACTAACCCTAACCCATATCCTAACACTAACCCATACCCTAACCGTAACACGTAACCTAAATCTAACCCTGACCCTAACCCAAACAATAACCTAACCCTAACCCTAACCCGTGCCCTAACCCTTACGCTAACCCCAACCCTAACGCTAACCCGTACACTAACCCTAAATGGTACCCTAACAATAACCCTAACCCGTACCCTAAACCTAACCCTAAAATTAACCCTAACCCGTACCCTAACCCTATACCATACCTTACCCTAACCCTAAACATAACCCGTACCCTAACACTAAAACTACCCCTAAACCAAACGCTAACTCTAATCATAACCCTAACCCTATCTCTAAACCTAACCCTAAACCTAACCTAACCGTAACCCTCACCCTAACCGTATCCCTAACACATAAACTAACCCTAACCCTAACCCTAACCCTAACCCATAAACTAAACCTAACCCTAACCCTAACCCTAAACAGTGCCCTAAACCTAACCCTAACATGTACCTTAACCCTAACCCTAACCCTAAACCTAACCCTAAGCCGTACCCTAACCCTAACCCTAATCCGTACCCTAACCAATACCGTGACCCTAAACCTAACCCGTACCCTAAACCTAACCTGAACCCTAACTCTAACCTGTACCCTAACCCTAAACCGTAACGTAACCTGTACCCTAACCCGTACCCAAACCCTAATCCTCCCGTTCCCTAACCCAAACCCTAACACTAACCCGTACACTAACCCGTAACCGTACCCATACCCTAACCCATAAACAAACCTATACCCTACCACTAACCCTAACCTGAACCCGTACCCTAAGCCTAACCCTAACCCCAACCCTAACCCATTCCCTAACCCTAACCCAAAACGTATCCCATACCCTAACCCGAACCCTAACCCTAACCCATAACCTAACCCTAACCCTAACCCGTAACCTAAACCTAACACTATACCTAACCCTAAACAGTACCCTAACCCTAGCCCTAACCCTAAAGACTAACCCTACCCCTAATCCTAACCCTAACCGAAACCTAACCCTAACACTAACCCTAACTGTAACCTACCCTAACCCTAACCCTAACCCTAACCCGTACCCTAACCCAAACCCTAACACCGTAAACCTAACCCTATCCTGTACCCTAACCCTAACCCTAAACCTAACCCAACCCTAACCGTTACCAGTACACTAACCCATACCTTAACCCGTACCGTAATCCATACCATATCTCTAAACCGTACCCTAACCCTAACCCGTACCCGAACCCTAATCTGTACCCTAACCTAAGCCTAAACCGAACCCTAATCATAACCCTAACACTAACCCTAACCCGTAGCCTAACCCTAACCCGAACCCTAAACATAACCCAAACTCTAACTCTAACCCTAACCCGTACTCTAACCCTAACCGTAACCCTAACCTGTAACCTAACCCTAAACCTAATGCTGAACAGTACCCTAAACCTAACCCTATCCCATACACTAACCCTAAACCTAACCCTAAACCTAACCCTAAACCTAACCTTAACCCGTACCCTAACGCTTACTCTAAGCCTCACCCGTACCCTAACCCAAACTCTAACCCATACCCTAACCCTAATCTTACCCCAACCCTAAACCTAACGAAACCCAATCCCTAATCCTAACCTTAACCCTAACCTAATCCTAACCTTAACACTTACCCTATCCCTAACCCTAACTCGTAACCTAACCCTAACCCTAAACAGTACCCTAACTTTAACCCTAACCCGTACCCTAACCCTAACCCTAACCATAAACCTAAACCGAACCCTAACCCGTACCCTAACCCTAACACTAACCCATACCCTAACCCGTAACCTAACCCGTAACCTAACCCTAACCCTAACCCTAATCCTAACCCGTAGCCTACCCCTAACCCTAACCTGAACCCTAACCCTAACCCTAACCCTAAGCTTAAACAGGACCCTAACCCTAACCCTAACCCGTAACCTAACTCAAACTTTACAGCGTTGGAAGTCAGGTCATTCCATGAATAAAGCTCTACTGCACCTGGAGACACAACCTTGAAGCCTGCAGCTTGCCCCTTGCGTCCCATGAGCGTCTGACAAACATGTCTAGTGAGGATGTTCGTAACTCCATGTGCAGGCAGTGTGGAACTGGGAAGGACCACGTGTCAGCTCATCTTTCAGAAGGAAGTTCCCCAGAGAGACAGCTTTCAAATAGGTACTCAGGTTTGGAAGTTAGTATGTAGCTCCCTTCTGAGGGAGGAATTACTCAGAAGTTGGATTGGGCTAGGAGACACTTGCCTCTCACAAAACTTGTGTCCCGTATCAAACGACGTCCTTTTGAAGTGAAAGGTACAGGCGGTCAGCATGTGGGAGGAACAAGGCATAAGCTCATCCAAAGGAGTGTGCATCACTTAGAGGAAGGTGTCCGGTAGTCGTGAATTGACAATGCAGACACTTGGTTCTCACTTGGCTACAATCCCGCATAGAACGGAATGCTGTGGAGGCGATCCGTACAGGCCGTCAGATTGTGGGAGGTACAGGCCATAAGCTCAACTCTGAGAAGTGTGTATGCCTTGCAGGCTCTGCTAGCCACTCTTTTATGGGAGTTAGAACCTAGCTACACTTTAATTGAACAAGGCTGTTGGAAATCGCTGTATTGAACTCAGTTACAAGTGACTACAAGCCTGAAATGTCTACATGCTTTTCACAACCTCTTCCAGCACCTAACATAAGGATGTTAGGACCTATGTCTACAGGCAGTCAGGTTGCGGGAGGGTCTGCCCTCACCTCAAATCTCACAAGGAAGCATGTCTAGAAGCCAGCTTTCAACTAGCTGCATTCTTCTGGCCCTGAGAATGCAGCAGTATTCTAACTCAGGAGGTTCCAAGAATACCACTCTACTCCACCTGGAGACACCTTCCAGGCTTGCATTATTCCACTTGCGTCTCACAAGCTTCTGACAAGCTTCTCTGGTGAAGACGTTGGAAACACATTCTGCAGTCAGTGTGGAACTGTGAGGGACTGCGTGTGAGCCCAACTCTCGGATGTAAGTTGTCGTTGGATGCAGGGTTCAATTAGCTAGTATGGAACTTAGTATGTAGCACCAGTCTAAGACAGGAATTACTAGGAAGTCGCGGGATTGAGCTTGGAGGCACTACTCTTGTGGGCCTCACCTGGACGAGGTGACTGGTTCCCACCTGGGACTCAACTGGACCTGATAACTTTGCTCCACACTTTGGCCTCACCTGGCCCTGATGACTCTGGGCCCCCGACCTAGGCCTCAATCTGGACTTGGTGACTGTGGTCCCCACCTGGGTCTCACCAGGACCTGGTGACTCTCGTTCCCACATGACCCACACCTGGACCCGGTGACTGTGGTGTTCTTGTAGACTCACATTTACCTGGTGACTCCAGTCCCCACCAGGGCCTCCCCTGGATCTGGTGACTCTGGCCTGCAGGTTTGCCTCACCTGGACCTGGTGAGTGGGGTTGCCACCTGGGCCTCACCCATACCTGGTGACTCAGGTTCCTACGTGGGCCTCACTTGGACCTGGTGAATCTGGTCCTTACCTGGTCCTCACCCAGACCCGGGGACTCTGGTCACCACTTGGGCCTCACCTGTACCTGGTGAATCTGGTCTCCATCTGGACCTCACCAAGTCCTGGTGACTTTGTTCCCCACCTGGACCTGATTGCTGTGGACTCCTTCTTGGCCTCACCTGGAACTGGTGACTCTGATCCTAACTGGGCTTCACCCAGATCTGGTGACTCTGGTCCTCACCTGTGGACGATTATGACCTGGATACTCTGTTCCACACCTGAGCCTCACCTGGACATGATGACTCTGGATCCCCTCTGGGCCTCACCCTGACAGGATGACTCTGGTCCCCATCTGGATGTCACATGGACCAGGTGAATCTGGTACCCCTCTAGGCCTCAACTAGACCTGGTGACTCTGGTCCTCAACTGGGCCTCACCGGGACCTAGTGAATATGCTCCCCACCTGCGCCTCATCTGGACCTGGTGACTCTGGTTCTACCTGGGCATCATCGGGACATGGTTACTCTATTCCCCACTGGGACTGACCTGATCCTGGTAACTCTGGTCCTGATTTTGGCCTCTTCAGTACCAGGCGACTCTGGCTCCACCTGGGCCTCACCTGGAACTGGTGACTCTGATCCTCAGCATGGCCTCACCTGACCTGGTGACTGTGGTTCCCATCGGGACCTCACCTGGACCTCATGTCTCTGGTCCCACCTGGGCCTCACCAGGACCTGGTGTCTCTGGTACCCACCTGGGTAGCATCAGGATATGGTTACATTGTTCACTAACAGTGACCCAGCTGGACCTATTAACTCTGGTCTTCACCTGGGCCACACCTGGACATTGTGACACTGGTTCCCACCTGGGTCTCACCTGGACCTGGTGAGTCGGATCCCCACCTGGGCCTCACCTGTAACTGGTGATTCTCGTTCCCATATGGACATCATGTGGACCTGGTGGCTGCAGTGTTTCTAGCTTCTCATGTACTTCATGACTCTGGTCCCCACCAGGGCCTCACAGGGACCTGGTGAGTGTGGTTGCCACCTGCAACTCACCTGGACCTGGTGATTCTGGTCTGCACCTGAGACTACCCTGGATCTGGTGACTGTGGTCCCCACCTGGGCTTCACCTGGATTTGGTGACTTTGGTCCCCCTCTGGGTCTCACCGTGCCCTAGTGACTGTGAACCCCACTTTGGCTTGACTTGGACCTGCTGACCCTGGTTGCCACCTGCGCCTGACCTCGAACTGTTGACTCTGGTTCTTTCAAGGGGCTCCCCTGTACCTGGTGATCCTGGTCCCCACCTGGGCCTCACCTGGACGTGGTGACTCTTGTCACCACCGGGGACTCACCTGGACCTGGTTACTGTGTTCCACACCTGGGCCTCAAGTAGACCTGTTGACCATGGTCCCCAAGCCGGCCTCACATGGACCTGTTGTCTCTGATCCCCACCGGGGCCTCACGTGTACCTGGTAACTCTGGTCCTCACCTGGATCTCAGCTGGACCTAGTGACTCTGGTCCCCACCTGGGCTTCACCTGGATCTGGTGACTCTGGTCCCCACCTGGGCTTTACCTGGATCTGGTGACTCTGGTCCCCACCTGGACCTCTCCTGGACCTGGTGACTCTCTTTCCAACATGGACCTCACCTGGATCTGGTGACTCTGGTCCTCAGTTTGGCCTAACCTGGACCTGGTGTCTCTCGTCCCCACTTTGACCTAACTCAGAACTGCTGAATCTTGCCCCACCTAGGCCGCACCCAGACCTGGTGACTCTTGTCCCCAGCTATGCCTCAATTCGACCTGATGAATCTGGTCCTCTCGTGGGCCTCACATGGACCTGAGACTCAGCTGGATAGATGGCTCTTGTTCCCACAAGGGGCTCACCTGATACTGGTGACTGTGGTCTTATTCTATGCCTCACCAGGACCTAGTGATTCTGATCCCCATCTGGGCCATGCATGGCCCTAGTGACTCTGGTCCTCACCCAGGCATCATTGGGACCTGGATACTCTATTCCACACCTGGGTCTCACTTTGACCAGGGACCTCTGGTCCCATTCTGGGCCTCAAACTAAAATGGTTACTCTGGTTCCTCCTCTGGGCCTCACCCTTACCTGGTGACTCTGGTCACCCCTTGGGCTTCACTTGGACCTGGTGAATCTGGTCCTTAGCTGGTCCTCACCTGGATCTGGTGACTGGTCACCACCTGGGCCTCACCTGGACTTGGTGAATCCTGTTGTCACCTGAGCCTCACCTGGACCTTGAGACTCTGGTCCCACCTGGACCTCACCTGGATCTGGTGGCTCTGGTTCCCATATGGGGCTCTCCTGGACCTGGTTCCTGGGGTCTCCATCTGGCCTCACCTGGAACAAAATGACTCTGATCCATATTTGGGCCTCACCTGGACCTGTTGACTCTGGTCCTTACCTGGGCATCATTGGGACCTGGTTACTCTCTTATATACCTGGGCCTCACCTGGACCTGGTGACTCTGGTCCCCCTCTGGACCTCACCCTGACCTGGTGACTGTGGTCTCACCTGGGCTTCACCTGGATGAGGTGACTGGTTCCCACAGGGACCTCACCTGGACCTGGTGATTCTCGTCCCCCTCTGGGCCTCACCCTGACGTGGTGACTCTGGTCCCCACCTGGATATCACCAGAACCGGGTGACTCTGGTCCCCCTCTGGGACTCACCCGGAGCTGGGGACACTGGTCCTCAACTGGGCCTCAACAGGACCTGGTGAATCTACTCCTCACTTAGGCCTCGTCTGGACCTTGTGACTCTTGTCCCACCTGGCATCAATGGGACATGGTTACTCTGTTCCACACCTGGGCTTCACCTGGACATGATAACTTTGCTCCACACTTTGGCCTCACCTGGCCCTGATGACTCTGGGCCCCCGACCTAGGCCTCAATCTGGACCTGGTGACTGTGGTCCCCACCTGGGTCTCACCTGGACCTGGTGACTCTCGTTCCCACATGAACCACACCTGGACCTGGTGACTGTGGTGTTCTTGTAGACTTAAATTTACCTGGTGACTCCAGTCCCCACCAGGGCCTCACCTGGATCTGGTGACTCTGGCCTGCAGGTTGGTCTCACCTGGACCTGGTGAGTGGGGTTGCCACCTGGGCCTCACCCATACCTGGTGACTCAGGTCCCCACGTGGGCCTCACTTGGACCTGGTGAATCTGGTCCTTACCTGGTCCTCACCCAGACCCGGGGACTCTGGTCACCACCTGGGCCTCACTTGGACCTAGTGAATCTGGTCCCCATCTGGGCCTCACCCAGTCCTGGTGACTTTGTTCTCCACCTGGACCTGATTGCTGTGGACTCCTTCTTGGCCTCACCTGGAACTGGTGACTCTGATCCTATCTAGGCGTCATCCAGATCTGGTGACTCTGGTCCTCACCTGGGCATCATCGGTACCTGGTTACTCTGTTCCACACCTGAGCCTCACCTGGACTTGATGACTCTGGAACCTCTCTGGGCCTCACCCTGACCTGGTGACTCTGGTCCCCATCTGGATGTCACCTGGACCAGGTGATTCTGGTACCCCTCTAGGCCTCAACCAGACCTGGTGACTCTGGTCCTCAACTGGGCCTCACCTGGACCTAGTGAATATGCTCCCCATCTGGGCCTCATCTGGACCTGGTGACTCTGGTCCCTACCTGGACATCATCGGGACATGGTTCCACTGCATGGCCTGCAGGTTGGCCTCACCTGGACCTGGTAACTCTGGTCCGTACCTGGGCATCATCGGGACATGGTTCCTCTGCATGGCCTGCAGGTTGGCCTCACCTGGACCTGGTAACTCTTGTCCTCACTTTGGCCTCTTCTGTACCAGGTGACTCTGGCCCCACCTGGGCGTTACCTGGAATGGGTGACTCTGATCCTCAGCAGCATGCCTCAAATGCACCTTTCCACTAGCTGCGTTCATATGGCCGAGAGAATGTAGCTACATTGTAAGTCAGGAGGTTCCATGTATACCGCTCTACTGCACCTAGAGACACAAACATTGAAGCCTGCAGCTACCTCCTTTTGTCCTATGAGCTTCTGACCAACACGTCTAGTGAAGATGTTTGAAATTTCATCTGAAGGCCATGTGGAACTGTGAGGGACTGGAGGTGAGCTCAAGTCTCAGAAGAAAGTACCCTTTGGACACTGCGTTCCACTAGCTTCTCATATATGGGACTTACTATGTAGCACCAATCGTAGAGTGCAGTTCCTCACATATCTCTGGATTGGGCTTGGAGACACTAGGCGTGTGGGCCGGCACCTTGCACTAACCTCTCACAACCCTTCTGTCACGATTCAAGCCTAGGCTTGATAGGAGCGAAGTGTACCTGCAGTCAGCATGTGGGAGGTACAGGGCATAATTTCAACTCTCAGAAGTGTGTATGCTTTACAGGCAGATGTCTGCTAGACACTTATTGATGGGAGGTAGAACCGAGGTACACTCTAATTAAATAAGGACGTTGGCAATCGCTGCATTTAACTCAGATATACGTGAGTCAGGCCTGTCACTTCCACATGCTTTTCACACAACCTCTTCCAGCACCTAACATAAAGATGCTAGGACTTATGTCTACAGGCAGTCAGGATGCGGGACGGTCCTGCCCTGACCTCAGCTCGTACAAAGAAGCATGCCTAGAAGTCAGCTTTCAACTAGCTGCGTTCTTATGGCAGTGAGAATGTAGCAGTATTCTAATTCAGGAGGTTCCAAGATTACCACTCTACTGCACCTGGAGACCCCTTCCAGGCCTGCATTATTCCACTTGCGTCTCACAAGCTTCTGACAAATGGCTCTGGTGAAGATGATCAAAACTCATTCTGCAGGCAGTGTGGAACTGTGAGAGACTGGGTGTGAGCTCAACTCTCAGAAGAGAGACTCTTTTGGACTCGGGGTTCAGCTAGTTTCTCACGTATGGAAATTAGTATGTAGCACCTGTCTAAGACAGGAATTACTAGGAAGTCGCTGGATTGAGCTTGGAGGCACTAGTCATGTGTGCCGGGACTTTCCACTTACCTCTCACAACACTTCGGTCATGCATCGAGCCTAGGCCTTTTAGCAGCAAAGTGTACCTGCAGGCAGGATGTGGGAAATACAGGCCATAAGCTCAACTCTCAAAAGTGTGTAAGCCTGGGAGGCAGATGTCTGCTACCCACTCGTCCATGGGAGTTAGAAACTAGCTACACTCTTTGAAGAAGGCCGTTTGAAATCGCTGTATTCAATTCAGATAATCGGGAGTACGGGCCTGAAACTTCCACATGCATTTCACCGACCTCTCCCAGCACCTAACATAAGCATATTAGCAGGTATGTGTATGGGCAGGCACGATGCGGGAGGGTCCTTCCATGAGCTCAGCTCTCAGAAGGAAGCATGCCTAGAAGCCAGCTTTTTACTAGCTCGTTCGGATGGCCGTGAGAACGTAGCAGCATTGTAAGGCAGGACGTTCCATGAATACTGCTCTACTGCACCTGGAGACACAACCATTGAAGCCTGCAGCTGGCCCTTGCATCTCATGAGCTTCGGACAAACACGTTTAGTGGGGATTTTCATAACTGCATCTGCAGGCAGTGTGGAACTGGGAAGGACCGCGTGTCAGCTCATGTCCGAAAGGGAAGTTCCCCAGAGAGAGAGCTTTCAGCTCGGTACTCAAGGTTTCGAAGTTAGTATGGAGATCCCATCTGAGGGAGGAATTCCTCAGAATTCGCTGGATGGAGCTAAGAGACACTTGCCTCTCACAATACTTGCATCCCGTATCAAACGAAATCCTTTAGAAGCATAGCGTACAGGCGGTCAACCTGTGGGAGGTTCAAGTCCTAAGCTCAATCCAAAGGAGTGTGCATCCTGGGAGGCAGCTGTCCGCTAGGCGCGAAATTGACAAGGCAGACACTTGGTTCTCACTCCGCTCCTCTCCCGCATACACCGAAATGCTGTGGAAGTGGAACGTCCATGCAGTCAGGATGGGGGAGGTACAGGCCATAAGCTCAACTCTCAGTAGTGTGTACGCTTTGCAGGCCGATGTCTGCTAGACACTTATCGAGGCGAGGTATACCCGAGCTACACTCTAATTGAACAAGGACGTTGGCAATCCCTGTATTGAACTCAGATACACGTGAGTAGAGTCCTTACACTTCCATTGGCATTTCCCCAAACTCTCCCAGCACCTCACTTAAGGATGTTAGCAGCTATGACTATGGGCAGCCAGGATTCGGGAGGGTCCTGCCCTGAGCTCAGATCTCACAAGTGAGCAAGGCTAGAAGCCAGTTTTCCACTAGCTTCGTTCTAATGGCCGTGAGACCATAGCAGTCTTCTAACACAGGAGGTTCGAAGAATACCACTCTCCTGCACCTGGAGATACCTTCCAGGTCTGCATTATTCCACTTGCGTCTTATAAGCTTCTGACAAACGTCTCAGGTGAAGATGTTCAAAACTCATTCTGCAGGCAGTGTGGAACTGTGAGGGACTGGGTGTGAACTCAACTCTCGGAAGAGAGATGCTTTTGGACTCAGGGTTCAGCCAGCTTCTCATGTATTGAACTAAGTAGGTAGCACCTGTCTAAGACAGGAATTACTAATAAATCGCTGGATTGTGCTTGGAGGCAGTTGTCTTGTGTGCCAGGACTTTCCACTTACCTCTCACAACAATTCCGTCACGCCTCGAGCCTAGGTCTGTTTGCAGCGAAGGGTACCTGCAGGCAGGATGTGAGAAATACAGGCCATAAGCTCAACTCTCAATAGTGTGTACGCCTGGGAGACAGATGTCTGCTACCCAGTTGTACATGGGAGTTAGAAACTGGCTACACTCTTTGAAGAAGCCCGTTTGAAATCGCTGTATTCAACTCAGATAATCGTGAGTACAGGCCTGACACTTCCACAAGCATTTCACCGCCCTCTCCCAGCACCTAACATAAGCATATTAGCAGTTACGTCTACAGGCTGAAGGATGAGGGAGGGTCCTGACCTGAGCTTAGCTCTCAAAAGGAAGCATGCCTAGAAGCCAGCTTTCTACTAGCTCGTTCTGATGGCCATGAGAACGTGACAGCATCGCAAGGCGGTACGCTTACAATGAATACCGCTTTACTGCACCTGGAGACACAACCTTGAAGCCTGCAGCTGGCCCTTGCATCCCATGAGCTTCTGAAAACCTGTCTAGTGAGGATGTTCATAACTGCATCTGCAGGCAGTGTGGAACTGGGAAGGACCGTGTGTAAGCTCATCTCGCAGAAGGAAATTCCGCAGAGAGAGAGCTTTCAGCTAGGTACTCAGGTTTGGAAGTTAGTTTGTAGCACCCCTCTGAGGGAAGAATTCCTCAGAAGTCTCTGGATGGAACTAAGAGACACTTGCCTCTCACAAACCTTGTGTCCCGTATTGGACGATATCCTTTGGAAGTGAAGCATACAGGCCGTCAGCATGTGGGAGGTAGAAGCCATAAGCTCAATCCAAAGGAGCGTGCATGCCTTGATGGCAGCTGTCCGCTACGCACAAAATTCACAAGGGAGACACGTGGTTTTCACTCTGCTACTGTCCCGGATACAACGAAATGCTGTGGACGTGGAACATACAGGCAGTCAGGATGGGGGAGGTACAGGCCATAAGTTGAACTCGCAGAAGTGTGTTTGCTTTGCAGGCCGATGTCTGCTAGACACTTATCGAGACGACGTATACAGGAGCTACACTCTAATTGAACATGGATGTTGGAAATCGCTCTATTGAACTCAGATACATATGAGTACAGTCCTGACACTTCCACTGGCATTTCTCCAGCCTCTCCGAACACCTAATATAAGGATGTTAGCAGCTAGACTACGGGCAGGCAGGATGCGGTAGGCTCCTGCCCTGAGCTCAGCTTTCAAAGGAGGCACGCCTGGAGGCCAGCTTTCTACTAACTGCGTTCTGATGGGCATGAGAACGTGGCAGCATTGTAATTCATGATGTTCCATGAATACCGGTTTACTGCACCTGGAGACACAACCTTGAAGCCTGCAGCTTGCCCGTTGCATCCCATGAGCTTCTGACAAACATGTATAGTGAGGATGTTTATAAGTGTATCTGCAGGCAGTGTGGAACTGGGAAAGACCACATTTCAGCTCATCTCCGAGAGGGAAGTTCCCCAGAGTGAGCTTTCAGGTAGGTTCTCAGGTTTGGAAGTTAGTATGTAGCTCCCATCTGAGGGAGGAATTCCTCAGATGTTGCTGTATTGAAAAGAAAGAAAAGAAAGAAAGAAAAAAGAAAGAAAGAAAGAAAGAAAGAAAGAAAGAAAGAAAGAAAGAAAGAGAAAGAAAGAAAGAAAGAGAAAGAAAGAAAAGAAGGAAGGAAGGAAGGAAGGAAGGAAGGAAGGAAGGAAGGAAGGAAGGAAGGAAGGAAGGAAGAAGAAAGAGTGGCACCTGTGTGGCTCTGTCAGTTAAGCTTCTGCCTTAGGCTCAGATCATGATCCAGGTCCCAAGGAAGGCTCCCTGTTCAACAGAGAACCTGCTTCTCCCTCTCCCTCTTCCCCTCTCGCTCATGCTTTATCTCTACTCTCTCTCTCAAATAAATAAAAAACATCTTTGAAAAAGAAACAAACAAATCCACAAGGAAGAGAAATTGCCCATGTAGAATAATTTCAAACAATTTGTGAAGACATTCCACCCTCAAGTTCATGAGCATAGCTTCCCACTCTTAAGTGTGGAATACACATAGTAACTTCCTTCTACAAAATATAATATGAAAACCTTAAAATAATAATGATAATATAATAATAATAATTAATAATAATAATAATAAAGAATCAGTTTACTACTGAGAAAGCTGACAAACACTACTTCAGCAAGATGATCAGATCGATACCAAGACTGATAAATCATGTTGATAGTATCCATCCTTTATATGATATAATGAAAATGGCAGTATATCTCTGTATATAATCCACAAAAACAGTTCAGTCATGAGATAAACAACAGACATGTCCCAACTGAGGGAAATTTTACAAAATACTCTACTTGTCAAAGTGTTCCAGTTCAACAACAAGAAAAGGCTGAAAGACTGTCACAATCCAGATGAGCCTAAGGAAAGAGGACAAATGGAATGTGATTTGAGGATTGATAACTTAGCAAAAACAAAGGAAATCTGAATAAACTATGGTCTTTGTTTTTTTTGTCTTTGTTTAGTGCGAATTTTTTAATATTGATTCATTAGCTCATATTTGTACCGTACTAATATAAGATATCAATAATTGGAGAAATTGAGTGCAAGTGCATGCGAATGCTCTGTACTATCTTCTCAGTTTCCCTATAAATCTTTGTTTTTTTCCTAATAAATAAGATTTATTTTGAAAATTGACTTAAATGAATCAGGCTCCAAGTGTGAAGACATTTTAAGAATTGTTGAATTAACTTTTGCCTTATTCTTAAAGAGTTCCTTTGATGGAAACAATTAAGAATTTTAGATCAAAGGAAAGAAAAACACTTAAGAACACGTATAATGCCTCCTCAACCTGAAAAGCAGGAAAGGATAATAAATAGCAAAAATCAGATAAAAATACTTCTATTATAATAGACACCATATTGCAAGTACATTTAAAATTAGCAATGCATAACATTTATTTCCTTGACATTTGACTTCCAAAGAGTTCACAGTGTTTCAGTGTCAGTTGAAACGGGAAGAATCTCAGGGAAGGATCCTTCACATAAATAATAGGACCATTGGTAATAATGTCTCTCAGTTCTTTCCAAATCGATAAAGATGCATTTCCTGATAAGTGACTGAGCTGTGAAGAAAGAGATGAGAAACCCTCATCCCTCTGAATTACTTGTGTCAGAATATTTTGACCATAGTACCACGGATAGTAAATTATCCTTATTAACAGGAAATATGTCTCAGATTGGAATCTGAGCAATCAGATGGGCAGAGAAAAAATGCTTTGACTCGCTCTTCATCTTTTAAAGACAAAGGAGAGCTTTTTTTTAATTTATGATAGTCACAGAGAGAGAGAGAGAGAGAGAGAGAGGCAGAGGCACAGGCAGAGGGAGAAGCAGGCTCCATGCACCGGGAGCCCGATGTGGGATTCGATCCCGGATCTCCAGTATCGCGCCCTGGGCCAAAGACAGGCGCCACACCGCTGCGCCACCCAGGGATCCCAAGGAGAGCTTTTTTATGTACAAAGTCTATTGTCAAGCTAGCCTTAGGGAATAAGAGTCTGCAGCATCGAATCCCCCTGCACAACTGGGAAGCCCGTGCCCCAGGTCTTCCTGATTCGAAATCCCTGGGCCTGTCTCCCAACACAGGCTGCCATGCTGAGGTCATTTACAATTGCTCTCTTAGGAGCTCCGGGGAAGGGAGAAGGAGCTAGATAGGATGTGACTGGAAGCGTGGAGGCCTAGAAAATTAAGGCCATTCCAATTTAAATTCAGTGTTAGCACAAGTCCAGCCATCCCAGGTCCCTGTGAAGAACAGCTGAAATTAACATTACTTCAGTTACCGGAAAAAGCAAAAGTTTACAGCTTAATGTCCTAGAAAGTCTCACAATAGAAACAAAACTGAGTCAAGGCCAAGGACAGGAAGCCTCTATTAGAATGAGAACAGAGCTCAATGCCCTTGAATGTCCCATATCAAAATGTAAACAGAACTTGAGGAATTGCTCCACCCCTTCTGGAGGTCCCTGAGACCAGCCCTTAAAACTAAGCTAAAACCCACCTCGGGGTCCAAGTCCCTGCTCCACTCTGTCCGGTATACTTGCACACAAGCTCTAGCTTGTAAATAAACCCTCATGTGTTTGCATCAGTGTCAGCTTCTCGGTGGTTTCTTGGATTCACAATCTTGGGCACAACACTCTGAGATAAAAAAAACGAAGCCAAAAGAAGCTCAGACGCAGGTAGAGTAAATGCAGGGTTCTGAGAGAATCGGCGGAGACCCAGGGGCTTGGGAGCTCTTCTGTGGAGGCCCATGCAGACTGGGGGGCAGGATGCTCAGCCCCAAAGCCAGAGGACCCAGAGACCCCACCCGCATCCGGCCCATCAGGGGGGGTCTCAAGGAGCAACACTGTGCTGCTCACGGGAGGCCAGAGGTGCTGATGCCCACCCCACCTCTGACCCCGCAGGTGCATCTACCACACAGATGTGCACCTGATAATCAGCGCCAGAGCCCATCCCCAGACCCTGCACAGACCACTCACTGCCACCAATTTGTCGGACCACAGAGGATGCATAGATTCAGCTCTGCCTGGAAAGTAGGATATAGCTTCCTTTGTACTTTGTGCTTTATTGTCATTTATTTTCCTTGATTTTTTTCTTAATTGACTTATTTTAATTTTATGTATGTACCTTATAGATTTCTTTCTTTCTTTTTTTTACCTTATATATTTCTTAATTTTACTTTCATGGTACTTTAATTGTGTTTCATATTTGGGGTTTAGAATCTTTTGAAATGCAGGCCAAAATAATCTGGTGTTTTTTTTGGAGAGCAGTTGTTATTGTTTTCCCTGGTTTTTCTTTTTCTTCCCTCTTTCTTTTCTGGAAAAGGTAATGAGATGGAGAAATTCACCTCCATAAAATAACGTGAGATAGTACTCACAGCCAGGAAGTCCATCAATACACATATATGATGTCTAACTACATTTTAAAACAATGATTATAAAGATAGCAGCTGGGCTTGATAAAGAGCACAGAAGAAAACTAGAGAATCCCTTACTGTAGAAGTAAAACAACTAAAATCTAGTCAGGCCAACGTTAAAAATGCTATAACTGAGATGCAGTCCCACGTGGAAGCCATAAAAACAAGAAAGGTTATGGACCACAGAGACAGACATAGGGAAGTCATCCACTTATTAAAAAATAACATTCATATCTTAGGAGACTAGAAGATGAAGAGAGAGAACAGATGGGCCTTGCTCAGCCATTAGAAATGACAAATACCCACCATTTGCTTCAACGTGAATGGAACTGGAAGGTATTATGCTGAGTGAAGTAAGTCAATCAGAGAGGACAAACATTGTATGTTCTTATTCATTTGGGGAATATAGATAATAGTGAAAGGGAATATAAGGGAACGGAGAAGAAATGTGTGGGAAATATCAGAAAGGGAGACAGAACATAAAGACTCCTAACTCAGGGGATCCCTGGGTGGTGCAGCGGTTTAGTGCCTGCCTTTGGCCCAGGGTGCGATCCTGGAGACCCGGGATCGAATCCCACATCGGGTTGCCGATGCATGGAGCCTGCTTCTCCCTCTGCCTATGTCTCTGCCTCTCTTTCTCTCTCTGTGTGTGTGTGACTATCATAAATAAAATTAAAAAAAAAACTCCTAACTCAGGGAAATGAATTAGGGGTGATGGAAGGGGAGGAGGGCGGGTGGTGGGCGTGAATGTATGATGGGCACTGAGGGGGGCACTTGACGGGATGAGCACTGGGTGTTATTCTGTATGCTGGCAAATTGAACACCAATAAAAAAATTATTATTAAAATAAAAGAAAGAAAGAAATAAAGAAGAAAGAAATAGAAAGGAAGAAAGAAAGAAAGAAAGAAAGAAAGAAAGAAAGAAAGAAAGAAAGAAAGAAGAAAGAAAGAAAGAAAGAAAGAAAGAAGAAAGAAAGAAAGAAAGAAAGAAAGAAAGAAAGAAAGAAAGAAAGAAAGAAAAGAAAGAAAGAAAGAAAGAAAGGAGTGGCACCTGGGTGGCTCAGTCAGTTAAGCTTCTGCATTAGGCTCAGATCATGATCCAGGTCCCAAGGCAGGCTCCCTGTTTAGCAGGGAACCTGCTTCTCCCTCTCCCTCTGCCCCTCTCGCTCATGCTTTTTCTCCTCTCTCTCTCTCTCATATAAATAAATAACATCTTTGAAAAAGAAACAAACAAACTCAGAAGGAAGAGAAATCTCCCATGTAGAAGAATTTCAAACAATTCGTGCAGACATACCACACTCAAGTTCATGAGCATAGCTTCCCACTCTTATGTGTGGAAAACATATAGTAACTTCCTTCTGCAAAATATATTATGAAAAACCTAAAATAATAATGATAATATAATAATAATAATAATAATAATAATAATAAAAGAATCACTTTACTATGGAGAAAGCTGACAAACACTACCTCAGCAAGATGATCAGATCGAGACCAAGACTGATAAATCATGTTGATAGTATCTATCCTTTATATGATATAATGAAAATGGCAGTATATCTCTGTATATAATCCACAAAAACAGTTCAGTCATGAGATAAACAACAGACATGTCCCAACTGAGGGAAATTTTACAAAATACTCTACTTCTCAAAGTGTTCCAGTTCAACAACAACAAGGAAAGGCTGAAAGACTGTTACAATCCAGAGGAGCCTAAGAAAACAGGAGGACAAATGGAATGTGATATGAGGGATGGTAACTTAGCAAAAGCTAAGGAAATCTGAATAAAGTATGATCTTTGGTTAATGCGAATATTTTAATATTGATTCATTAGCTCATATTTGTACCGTACTAATATAAGATATCAATAATTGGAGAAATTGAGTGCAAGTGCATGCGAATGCTCTGTACTATCTTCTCAATTTCCCTATAAATTCCCTCAATTCCCTATAAATCTTTGTTTTTTTCCTAATAAATAAGATTTATTTTGAAAATTGACTCATTTCTTGATGAGTGACTGAGCTGTGAATAAAGAGATGAGAAACCCTCATCCCTTTGAATTACTTGTGTCAGAATATTTTAACCATAGTACTACGGATAGTAAATTATTCTTAGTAACAGGAAATACGTCTCAGATTGGAATCTGAGAAATTAGATGGGCAGAGAAAAATAACTGACTCGCTCCTCATCTTTTAAAGATAAAGGACAGCTTTTCTATGTACAAAGTCAGTTGTCAAGATAGCCTTAGGGAATAAGAGTCTGCAGCATGGAATCCCACTGCACAGTTGGGACGCCCATGCCCCAGGTCTTCCTGATCCCAAATCCCTGGGCCTGTCTCCCAACACAGGCTGCCAAGCTGAGGTCATCTGCAATTGCTCTCTTAGGAGCTCCAGGGAAGGGGAAAGAGCTAGATAGGATGGGACTGGATGCAAGGAGGCCGAGAAAATGAAGGCCTTTCTACTTTAAGTTCAGTGTTCGAACAAGACCAGCCATCCCAGGCCCCTGTGAAGAAGAGCTGAAATTTACATTACTTCAGTTACAGGAAAAAAAAAAAACAAAAGTTTACAGCTTAATGTCCTAGAAACCCCCACAATAGAATGAAACTGAGCCCATGCCAAGGGCTGGAAGCGCCTATTAGAATGAGAGCAGAGTTCAATACCCTTGAAGGCCCCATAACAAAATGTAAACAGAACTTGAGGAATTGCTCCAGCCCTTCTGGAGGACCCCGAGACAAGCCCTTAAAACTAAGCTAAAACCCACCTCGGGGTCCAAGTCCCTGCTCCGCAGTGTTGGGTGTACTTGGACGCAAGCTCGAGTTGGAAATCAACCCTTGTGTGTTTGCATTGGTGTCAGCTCCTTAGTGGTTTCTCGGATTCGCAATCTTGGGCACAACACCCCCATGTCCCCTCCCACCTTGGTTGAACCGCTATCCCCTCCCACCCAGGGTGACACTCAGTCACCTCCCTCCCTACAACAGCTGGGCACAGGCCGTCACACAGGTCCCATGGGCACGGTGGGCACTCTCACCGTCCCTGGCCTCCCAGAGGAAGGAAGGAGGTTTTGACAGTACCCACTCCATGGTGGCCCCAGGGCTCCCTGCCCAGGACAGACAGGTTAGGGTCTGTGTCCCTGACGCCAGCTCCTCCTTCCCGGTTTTCCCACAGGAAATGAAGGAGGAGGCCCTGGTCTCCTCTAGGGACATCACGCTGGGGGACCTGGACGTCAACAGGATATTCAGCAGTCACGTCATGTTTTGGGACTACTATGGGTTAGGGTGAAGCTGAGGGGCCAGGGGGATCGGGACCTGGGAGGACCGGGGGCTTCTGGGTAGGGAACATGGGGCTTCAGAGCCTGGGAGAAGAACAGCAGCCAACAACACACGGCTGCATGGTAGGTTGTTGGGGATGAACACCGTGCCCCCACCCTCGGGGTCTCAGGGATGAGGAGGCCACTAGGACGGGGCCTCCAGGGATTGCCATGTTAGCTGAACCCCAAAAGGGTGAGGGACAGCCCCGTGAAAAGCAGGGGGCTGGGGTGGGGGCCGTCAGGCAGGTAAGGGGACCTGGGGGCAGGGTGCATGGCCGTGACTGGAGGAAGACACACATCGATCTGATGAGGGTCGGAAGGGTCAGGGTGATACCCAACCTCAGGACTTCATATATTTCTAAATTCTATGCATTAAATTTGAGACAATTTGAAATTTGTAAACATACATTTTATGATGACCCCCAGATAATGCCCCTGGTCCAGCCAGGGCCCTGTACTCACCACATGGGGCCCCAGGGGCAGGTGTCACAGCATACCCCAGACTGGCGTCACCTTTATCTGTGGACGTCTCAGTGTGTATCTTAGAGAAAGAGGATGCCCTGTGTCCGCCGGCCCGCCACACCATCCTCCCATTCCCCAGACCCACACCATCCCCTAACATCATCATCCCCCATGGCATAGCCCCTACACCATCCCCCTCACAGAACCACAGCCTCACACAATCCCCACCCACACTATACCCAAACACCATCCCCCCTACACCATCCCCCACACCCCACCACCATCATACCCATGCCCCACACCATCCACCCGCACACCATCGGCCCCCAGCAAGGACCCAGTGCAGCTTCACTCTGTGGGATATGCTCAGACTCCCTGGGGTTCTCTGGATACCCTGCTCCCATCAGAAGCCTGGGTGTCCCATTGAGTACCAGGGGTTGCAGGGAGGAGGGAAGGCAGGGAGCCCCGGACAGTGTGTGTGCAGGAGAGTGGTGCAGAGGACACACTGTGCCCTGCCTCCACCCTCTGTCCCTCCTGGAGGGTGGGACACCCTGCACAGGACACCAGGCCCTAACCCAGAGGGACCTGGGCTGACTTGGGCCCAGGCTCTGTGGGGGCTGGCTTGATTTGAGCCCACACCAGTCCCAACTCAAAGACTAATGGAATCAGGCCCCATGGCCCTCGAAACCCTGGATTCTGGCGCCGGGCTCAGCGAGCCCTCTCAAAGCTGGATGTGGCCTACTGGGCCCTGGGCATGTCACACAGATACAGGTCGCTTATCTAGGGCAGCCCTGGGGATCCCAGGACACACCAGTGTGGGGAGTGGAGGGGTAAGCCGGTGGGCCACACCCGCACCCACACCATGAGGCAGGCTCCTCCAGGTGCTGGGACCCTAGAGGGCCGGAGGCTGGGGTCCAGCTTCCCTGCGGGGACCCAGAGCAGGAGCCCATGAGCTACAGGTCCAGGTCAGCTCTGCTGTCCGCGGAACCGTCACTCAGGCTGAAACCTCAGGACACACGCCCCCACCCGGAGTCCACACATGCTCCCAGGTGGGGGACTCCAGCACCAGCCCACCCCCCCCCGTGTGATTCTTGCCCCCACTTAAAGGACAGAAAGGTCTCCTTCCCCAGGGGAAGGCACGCACCCACGGCTCTGAGCCCGTTTGCTGTAGAAAGTCAATAAAGTGATGTGGTGTGAAAATGCACAGCCAGCCCATTTTTGTGTCTCCCAGAACTCTGTGCACGGGGCGTAGAGAGACCCCCAGAGAAGAGGAGGGGGCACCACCTAGGCCCCAACCAGCCCCTGCAGGGGCACCACCAGGCAAACACAGCTGACGTCCCCACGTGCCTTTCAGGGAAGGCCTGACCCACTGCCGGAAATGGGAATGTGGCCGAGCCGGAACTTCCAGCTCAGCTGACCCTCCAGCTGAAAGTTCCTGCACGAGTTAGCCCCGGCGTAGCCAGGAGAGCTCAGCTAGCCGCCAAGCGCCAGCATCAGAAATGATATTCTGCCAACCATTTTGGGGTTTTGGGTGACCCAGACAGAGGATCCGATAGCTGCATGGGATAGCTGCATGTGATAGACACACATGCACCTCAAAACCAACAAAAGTCAGAATCCCCCCAATGTTGTCAAACAGCAGCCAGATGGTTACATACACTAAGCCGTGGTCCCCAATAGGATACATGGAAAACGCTATAAGCCATGACTGCAGAGGTGCTGGAGGCACCTAGATGTGCCTGCTTGTGTTCCAACAAGGAGGGCAGAGGGGCAGGAAGCATCCTCCGGATGGGGGGCACTCCTAGGAAAGGACACCAGGTCCCTATGAAGGCTACGGAGGGAGAAATCTGTCCTCCTCTCTTTCTGCTTCTGGTTTTCCTCCTAAATGCCATTTTCCTCAATCATATTAGCAAGAATTTTTTTGTTTTTAAATTTCTTTTTATTGGAGTCTAATTTGTATGAATTCTTTCTTCAGCAAGTGTGTCATTCAGGAGGGAAAGAGAGATAAAGATTTTCCCAGACAGGCAACATATAAAGGAGTTCAGGACCACTTAACCAGTCCAGTAAGGAATTTTAAGATGGACTCTTCTAATGGGGGAAAAAAAGAGACCAAAAGCAGCAAAGACTAGAAAGGCCCAGAGAACGTCACCAGAAACACCAACTCTTCCGGTAACACAAATGCACAAAGTTCATATCTTTGAATAATCACTCTGAATGCTGATAGACTAAATGCTTCAATCAAAAGATATAGGGGGGATCCCTGGGTGGCGCAGCGGTTTGGCGCCTGCCTTTGGCCCAGGGCGCGATCCTGGAAGCCCGGGATCGAATCCCACGTCGGGCTCCCGGTGCATGGAGCCTGCTTCTCCCTCTGCCTGTGTCTCTGCCTCTCTCTCTCTCTCTCTCTCTGTGACTATCATGAATAAATAAATAAAATCTTTAAAAAAAAAAAAAGATATAGGGTATCAGAGTGGCTTAAAAAGCAGGATCTGGGATGCCTGGGTGGCTCAGGGTTTGACCCTCTGCCTTTGACTCAGGGTGTGATCCTGGAGTCTGGGATCAAGTCCCATATTGGGCTCCTGGTGGGGACCCTGTTTCTCTCTCTGCCTAATTTTCAGCCTCTCTCTCTCTCTCTCTCTCACACACACACACACACACACACACTATCATAAATAACATTATTATTAAAAAACAACATCCATCTGTACGCTGCCTACTAGATGCTCACCTTAGACCTATAGACACCAACAGATTGAAAGTCAGGGGACAGAAAATCATTTATGACGCTAATAGATATCAAAAGAAAGATGGAGGACCCATACTTATATCAGACAAACGAGATTTGAAACCAAACCCTGGGGGACACCTGGTGGCTCAGTGGTTGAGCATCTGCCTTTGGCTCAGGGTGTGATCCTGGGATCCCAGGATCGAGTCCCACATCAGCCTCCCTTTGGGGAGCCTGCCTCTCACTCTGCTATGTTCCTTCCTCTGCTTCTCTGTGTATCTCTCATGAATAAATAAGTAATTTAAATTTCAAAAAAGAAAGAACAAATACTGTAAGAAGAGATGAAGAAGGGCATTATTTCATAATTAAAAAGACTCTCTATCAAGATCAAACAACTAAATATTTATGCTGCCAACATGGGAGTATCTAAATATAGAAACCGCTGTTGGTGGGAATGTGAACTGGTGCAGCCACTCTGGAAAACTCTGTGGCGGTCCCTCAATGAGAAAAAGATAGACCTGCACAACGACCCAGAAATTGCACTGTTGGGAATTTACCCCAAAGATTCACATGCAATGAAACGCCGGACACCTGCACCCTGATGTTTATATTAGGAATGTCCACAATAGCCAAACTGTGGAAGGAGCCTTGCTGTCCATCAAAAGACAAATGGATACAGAAGATGTGGTTTATGTATACAATGGAATATTACTCAGCCATTAGAAATGACAGATACCCACCATTTGCTTCAATGTGGATGGAACTGGAAGGTATTATACTGAGTGGAGTAAGTCAATCGGAGAAGGACAGTGTGTGTTCTCATTCATTTGGTGAATATAAATAATACTGAAAGGGAATATAAGGGAATGGAGAAGAATTGTGTAGGAATTATCAGAAAGGGAGACAGAACATAAAGACTCCTAACTCTGGGAAACGAACTAGGCGGCCTGGGAGGGGAGGAGGGCGGAAGTGTGGGTGAATGGGTGATGGGCACTGAGGGGGACACTTGATGGGATGAGCACTGGGTGTTATTCGGAATGTTGGTCAATTCAACATCAATACAAAATAAATTTATTTTTAAAAAAAAGATCCAACAACTAAATATTTATGCTGCAACATGGGAGTACCTAAATATAGAAACGAATTAACAACAAACATACAGGAACTCACTGATAATAATACAATGACAGGGGTTTAACACCCACTTATGGCAATGGACCGATCGTCTATGCAGAAAATCAACAGGGGAACAACAGCCTTGACACACTGGACCACAGGGACTCAACAGATATAGTCTGAACATTTCTTTCTAAAGCAGAATACACATTCCTTTCACGTGCACATGGGACATTCTCCAGAACAGATCATATCATGGGCCACAAATCAGCCCTCAACAGGTACAACAGGTACAAGAAGGTTGATATAACATGCTGTACATTTTCGGAACACGATGCTATGAAACTCGATGTTGACAGTAAGAAAAAAAATTGGACAGACCAAAAATACATGGAGATTATGAACATCCTACTAGAGAATGAATGGATCAACCAGGAAATTAAACAGGAAATTTAAAACAAATGAAAATGAAAATATGTTTTTCCAAAATTCTGGGATGTAGCAAAGGCAGTCCTAAGAGGGAAATACATAGCAATACAGGACTACCTCAAGAATTAAGAAGTCTCCAATACACAACCTAACCCTACACCTAAAGGAGCTGGAAAAGAAATAGCAAACAAAGCCTAAAGACTACAGAAGAAGGGAAAAAATAATGATGAGAGCAGAAATAAACAATACAGAAACAACAAAACAGTAGAATGGAATAACGAAATTAAGAGCTGTTTCTTCAAAATAATTAATAAAATGGATCAAGTCCTAGCCAGCTTTATCAATGAGAAAAGAGAAAAGACCTAAATAAATAAAATAAAAGATGAGAGAAGAGAGATCACAATCAACACCAGCAAAATTAGACAATTATAAGGGAATACTATGAAATTATATGCAAACAAACTGGAAGACCTGGAAGAAATGGACAAATCCCTAGAAATGTGCAAACGAGCAGAACTGAAACAAGACCCATCACTAATCAAAAACCAAACACAAACCCCAAGACCAAAACACATTCACTAAACCTTCATGCCAAC
Source organism: Canis lupus baileyi (assembly GCF_048164855.1). Classification (NCBI taxonomy): domain Eukaryota; kingdom Metazoa; phylum Chordata; class Mammalia; order Carnivora; family Canidae; genus Canis; species Canis lupus. The sequence goes on along the minus strand of NC_132848.1, from coordinate 1,364,872 downwards.
CCTCACCCTAACTCCTAAACCTATTCTAAACCCTTAAGCCTGACCCCTAACTTAAATCTAAACCTAAGCCTACCCTCTAACCCTAACCTTAACTTAATATACTCAAATACTATTCCTAACCTTAACCAGTACCCTAACCCTAACACTCTAATACTAATCCTATCTCATACCCAAACTGTACCCTAACCCGTACCCTAAAACTAACCCCTAACCCACTCCCTAACCGTATCTCTTACCCTTTTCCAAATCCGTACCCTGACCCTGACCTGAACCTAAACCTAACCCATAACCAAACACTAACCCTAACCCTAGCCCTAATCCCTATCCTAACCCTAACCCTAACCCTCGCCCTAACCCTAAACCTAGCCCTTCTTTAACTCTAACCCCTAACCCTTAACCCTCACCCTAACTCACACCCTAACCCCTAACCTTAAATGCAAACCTAAGCTCAACCCTAACTCTAACCATAACCCTAACCCCAACTCCAAACCTCCTGCCCTAATCCCTAAAGTCTAAACCCTAACCCTAACTCTAAATCCTGTCCCTAACCCTAACCCCCATCCTAACTCTTAACTACTGACCCTTACACTTATGCCTCACCTAACCTCTAATCTGTAACCATAAGCATAATCATAACTCCTAACATCTAACCTAAGCCTAACCACCAACTGCCTCCCCTCCCCTGAACCTACCATTTATTCTACCCATTCACTTACCCTATGGTTGTGAGTAGTCCCTTCTGATATGGACGTGGCCCCCAATGGCGCCTCCAGAGTCCTCCACGGGGTCCTGAGTAATCCAGGCTCATGTGAGTGCGGACGTGGCCCCACATGTTCCTTAGTCATAGTCAGCAGGTCCTGAGGACGCTGGGTCTCCTATCACTGTGGACTATGCCTCACATCCTCTGGAACCCTCACAGCAGGTCCTTAGGAGGCCGGGGGTCCTGTCAGCCTGATCATGGCCCCACGTCCCCCAGAAAACTCACGGCAAGTCCTGAGGAAGGGCTCCTATCAGCATAGACACATCCCCATATGTCCCAAAGCCAAAGTGCAGGTGCTGAGGATGATGGGGGTCCTGTCACTGTGAATGTGGCACCCAGCTTCCAGAAGCCTCAACTTATGTTCGGAGGGGGCCTGGAGCTCCTACCAGAGTGGAAGCGGTGCCACATCTTCCTGAAGTGTCCCCGTGGGTCCTGAAGCAGCTCAGGGGCTCCTGTCAGCATAGATGCGGGCCCACAATTTCCTGAAGCCTCCCCGCAGGACCTGAGGCGGCCCAGGCCTCCTGGCAGCGTGATGCGGGCCCACATCTTCCTGAACCTCACTGCTGGTCCTGAGGAGACCAGGGCTCCTGTCAGCATGAACGCGGCCCAATTTCCTCATGAGAATTCCCGCGGGTCCTGAGGAGGCTGGGATTCATCAGCGTAGACTCGTCCCCATGTCCTCCTCAGGCCTCCCCAGCACAGGCTGGCTCCTGTTAGTGAAGGCAGAGGAGGCCTACTGCACATGTGCACACCTGGGTGGGGCCTGGGGTCGGGCGCCCCCTGCGGGATGCTCAGGCGCTGCAGGAGGCCATGCAGGAAGAGTCGGGTGCTCCAGAGGCCACACCTGCCTCATCCAGGTTCCAGCTGTGGCCGGTTAGCTTCGGAAATATCTCACTGAAATGGAGCCCAACACCCGGATTCCCCAGAAATACTTAAGGACAAGGAATTGCAGCCACAGGACATGAAATGAAATGTAGACCAGACTTTTACCACGTCCTGCAAAACTCACTCAACCCTCTTCCACTGTGGGTGGGACTGCGGGCTAGTGTAGCCGCCCTGTACAGTGTGGAGGCTCCTCAGGATGTTACAAATAGAGCTGCCCTGCGACCAGCAGGTGAACGGCCTGGAGCTCACACCGAAGATACAGATGCAGTGAGACTCGGGACACCTGCACCCCAATTTCCACTGCAGCCGGGTCCACAGTAGCCACACTGTGGGAGGAGCCTTGGTGCCCTCGGACAGATGATGGATAAAGAGGACGGGAGATAGATGATGGTCATAGAGAGAGGAATGGTACTCAGGTATCAAAGAGAAGGAAATCTTGCCATTTGCAATGATGTGGATAGAACTAGAAGGATCATGTTAAGTGAAATAAATCAGTCGGGAAAGAGAATGACCGTGTGGTGTCATTCATAGGTGGAATTAAAGAAGCAAAGCAGATAACAACTGTAAAGGGAAGGAAAAACAAATATGATAAAAACAGATGCAGGAAATACAGACTCTTAATGAAAGGAAACAAACTGAGGGCCACTGGAGGTTGGGGATAACAGGGGACCGGCATGAAGGAGGGCACGTGATGTCATGAGCACTGCTGTTATCTCCAACTGGTGAATCCCTGAATTCTTCCTCTGAAAGTATAATACACTATACATTAATTAATTGGGTTTAAATTAAATTAAGTTAAAAAATCATTTGTATCAGAGCACATTTCCTTCTAGACTCTCAGTTTTGCTCATTCAGCTTATACCGGGACCACCCACCGTGGGTCTGGTTTGTCTAAATAGGCTCCATGCCTCATCCATGGCCCAGCCCAGGGCTAGAACTCATGACCCCTGAGATCAGGACCGGAGGTGAGGTCAGGAGTCGGATGCTTAACCAACAGAGCCAGCTGGGGGCCCAAGAACCACACTGCTTTATCCTCTGTCTCTGTGACATCATTTGAAATAGGAAAGTGCTGCGTTCTGCTCTCTCCTGCTTCTCCAATACTGATTTGCTGTCCGGGGTCATTTGTGGGGGCGGATGGATGTTATGGGTTTTTTTTTTTTTACTATTTTGAAGATCTGCCACCATGATTTTGATAGGAATGACATTGAATCTGAGGATGGATTCAGGAACTGCGGACATTTTCACAAGATGAGGCTCTCACCCCACAAGCCCAGGACGGCCTCCCAGAGCCTGGTATGGCTCAGTGCAGAAGTCTTGTGCTCCTTTGGTTCAGTCTCATTATTAATTCTCCTTGATGCTCCTGAGAAGGGAGTCACATACTTCATTTTTTTCCTGAGTGCTCATTGTCGGGACACAGCAAGGCTACTCTGCTCTGTAGGGTCAGTTTGTGTCCGTGACTTTACTGAACTCACTCCTTATTTCTAACAGGTTTTGGTGGAGGCTCTCGGGTTTCCTTCTTCTAGCACCGCATCTTCAGCATATAGGGACTGTGTACGTCCCACTTCCAGGTGTGGAACCTTTGCTGTTTACAGTTTAATGTCCTAGAAATACCCACAATAGAATCAAAACGGAGCCCAGGACAAGGACAGGAAGGCCCTATTAGAATGAGAACAGAGCTCAATGCCCTTGAAGGCCCCATATCAAAATGTAAACAGAACTTGAGGAATTGCTCCAGCCCTTCTGGAGGTCCCCAAGACCAGCCCTTAAAACTAAGCAAAAACCCACATCGGGGTCCAAGTCCCTGCTCCACTCAGTCGGGTATACTAGGACACTAGCTTGATCTTGTAAATAAACCCTCATGTGTTTGCATTCGTGTCGGCTTCTCAGTGGTTTCTCGAATTCGCAATCTTGGGCACAACAGACTGAGATAAAAAACAAAACCAAAAGAAACTCGCATGAGGGCAGAGTGAAAGCAGGATTCTGAGAGAAGTAGCAGAGACCCGGGGGCTTGGCAGCTCTTCTGTGGTGGGCCTGCAGACTGGGGGGCGGGATGCTCAGCCCCAGAGCTAGAGGACCCAGCGTCCCCACCCGCATCCCTCCCATTAGCACGGAGTCTCAGGGAGCAGCACAGTGCCACCCGCTGGAGGCCAGAGGCGCTGAATCCCACCCCACCTCTGACCCCACAGGTGCATCTCCCAGGCAGATGTGCACCTGACAATCAGTGCCATGGGCCATTCCCAGACCCCGCACAGATCACTTGCTGCCAACGTTGTTGGACCGCAGAGGCTGTAAAGCTTCAGCTCTGCCTGGAAAGTAGGGTCTAGCTTCCTTTGTACTTTGTGCTTTATTTTCATGTATTTTCTTTGATTCTAGTTTATAAATTGCCTTATTTTAAATTTTATGTATGTACCTTATATATTTCTTATGTTTAGTTTCATGGTACTTTAATTGTGTTTCTTATTTTGGGATTTAGAATCTTTTAACAAGCAGGCCAAAATAATGTGGTGTTCTTTTAGGAGGGCAAATTTATTGTTTTTCTTGGTTTTTCTTTTTCTTCCTTCTTTCTTTTTTGGAAAAAATAATGAGATGGAGAAATTCACCTTCATAAAATAACATGAGGTAGTACTCACAGCCAGGAAGTTCATCCATTCACATATATGATGTCTAAATACAGTTTAAAACAATGATTATAAAGATAGCTGCTGGGCTGGAAAAAGAGCACAGAAGAAAACTAGAGAATCCCTTACTGCAGAAATAAAAGAACTAAAATCTAGTCAAGCCAACGTTAAAAATGCTATAACTGAGATGCAGTCCCAAGTGGAAGCCTTAAAAACAAGGAAGGTTATGGACCACAGAGGCAGACATAGGGAACTCAGCCACTTATTAAAGCAATAAGATTCATATCATAGGAGACTCAGAAGATGAAGAGAGAGAAAAGGTGGGCCTTGATCAGCCATTATAAATGACAAATACCCACCATTTGCTTCAAGGTGGATGTAACTGGACGGTATTATGCTGAGTGAAGTAACTCAATCGGAGAAGGACAAACATTGTATGTTCTCATTCACTTGGGGAATATAAATAATAGTGAAAGGGAATATAAGGGAAGGGAGAAGGAATGTGTGGGAAATATCAGAAAGGGAGACAGAACATAAAGACTCCTAACTCTGGGAAACGAACTAGGGGTGATGGTAGGGGAGGAGGGCTGGGGTGGGGGTGAATGTGTGATGGGCACTGAGGAGGGCACTTGATGGGATGAACTCTGGGTGTTATTCTGTATGTGGGCAAATTGAACACACACACAAAAATAAATTTATTATTAAGAAAAAAAAAGAAGGAAGAAAAAGTGGCACCTGGGTGGCTCAGTCAGTTAAGCTTCTGACTTAGGCTCAGAGCATGATCCAGGTCCCAAGGAAGACTCCCTGCTCAGCAGGGAACCTGCTTCTCCTTCTCCCTCTGCCCCTCTCGCTCATGGTTTTTCTCTCCTCTCTCTCTCAATTAAATAGCGTCTTTGAAAAAGACACAAACAAACCCAGAATGAAGAGAAATCTCCCATGTAGAAGAATTTCAAACAATTTGTGCAGACATTCCACCCTCAAGTTCATGAGAATAGCTTCCCACTCTTATGTGTGCAATACACATAGTAACTTCCTTCTACAAAATATATTATGAAAAACTTAAAAAATAATGATAATATAATATTAATAATAATAATAACAATAACAATAAAGAATCACTTTACTATGGAGAAAGCTGACAAACACTACATCAGCAAGATGATCAGATGGATACCAAGACTGATAAATTATGTTGATAGTATCTATCCTTTATATGATATAATAAAAAAGCAGTATATCTCTGTATATAATCCACAAAAACGGTTCAATCATGAGATAAACAACAGACATGTCCCAACTGAGGGAAATTGTACAAAATACTCTACTTCTCAAAGCATTCCAGTTCAACAACAACAAGGAAAGGCTGAAAGACTGTCACAATCCAGAGGAGCCTAAGAAAACATGAGGACAAATGGAGTGTGATATGAGGAATGGTAACTTAGCAAAAACTATGGAAATCTGAATAAAGCATTGTCCTTGGTTAATGCAAATATTTTAATATTGATTCATTAGCTAATATTTGAACCATACTAATATATCAATAATTGGAAAAATTGAGTGCAAGTCAATGAGAATTCTCTTACTATCTTCTCAATTTCCCTATAAATCTTTGTTTTTATTTCAATAAATAAGATTTATTTTGAAAATTGAGTTAAATAAATCAGGCTCCAAGTGTGGAGACATTTCAAGAATAGTTGAAGTAACTTTTGCCTTATTCTTAGAGAGTTCCTTCATTGGGAACAAAGTAAAAATTTTATATCAGAAGGAAAGAAAAACACTTATGAACACGTACAATGCCTTCTCAACCTGAAAAGCAGGAAAGGATAATAAATAGCAAAAATCAGATTAAAAAACTTCTATTATAATAGACACCATATTGCAAGTGCATTTAAAATTAGCAAGGCATAACATTTATCTCCTTGACATTTGTCTTCCAAAGAGTTCACAGTGTTTCAGTGTCAGTTGAAACAGGGGAAGAATTTCAGGGAAGAATCCTTCACATAATAATAGGACCATTGGTAATAATGTCTCTCAGTTATTTCCAAATCCATAAAGATGCATTTTCTGATGAGTGACTGAGCTGTGAAGAAATAGTTGAGAAAGCCACATCCCTCTGAATTACTAGTGTCAGAATATTTTAACAATACTACTACGGATAGTACATTCTCCATATTAACAGTCAATACGTCTCAGATTGGAATCTGAGCAATCAGATGAGCAGAGAAAAAACGCTTTGACTTGCTCCTCATCTTTTAAAGGCAAAGGAGAACTTTTCTATGTACAAAGTCAGTTGTCAAGATAGCCTTAGGGAATAAGAGTCTGCAGCATCAAATCACGCTGCATAGCTGATACGCCGATCTCCAGGTCTTCCTGATCGCAAATCCCAGGGCTTGTCCCCCAACACAGGCTGCCACGCTGAGGTCATTTGCAATTGCTCTCTTAGGAGCTCCAGGGAGGGCGGCAGGAGCTAGAGAGTATGGGACGGGACGTGTGGAGGCCGAGAACATTACGGCCATTCCACTTTAAGTTCAGCATTTGCACACGTACAGCAATCCCAGGCCCCTGTGAAGAAGAGCTGAAATTTACATTCCTTCAGATACAGGAAAAAAACAAAAATTTACAGCTTAAAATCCAGAATGCCCCAGAATAGAATAAAAACTGAGCCGAATCCAAGGGCTGGAAGCCCTTTTAGAATGAGAAGAGTGCTCAATGCCCTTGAAGGCCCCATATCAAAAAGTGAACAGAACTTGAGGAATTGCTCCAGCCCTTCTGGAGGTCCCCGAGACCAGGCCCTTAAAAGTAAGTTAAAACCGTCCTCGGGGTCCAACTCCCTGCTCTACTCTGTGGGGTATACTTGGACCCATGCTCCAGTTTGTAAAACACCCCTCGTTTGTTTGCATCAGTGTCGGCTCCTTAGTGGTTTTTCGGATTCGCCATCTTGTGCACAATACCCCCATGTCCCCTTCCCACCTGGACTGACCCCCTGTCCCCTCCCACCCAGGCTGACCCTCAGTCACCTCCCCGCCCACAACAGCTGGGCACAGGCCCTCACACAGGTCCATGGGCATGCTGGGCACTCCCGCCGTCCCCAGCTTCCCAGGGGAAGGAAGGAGGATTCGGCAGGACACAATCCCATGGTGGCCCCTGAGCTCCCTGCCCAGGATGGCACCTGGTGACATGTCGGGGTCTGAGTCCCTGATGCTGGCTCCTCCTCCATGGTATTCACACAGGAAATGAAATAAGAGGCCCTGGTCTCCTCCAGGGACATCAAGCAGGTGGACCTGGACATCAACATGATGTTCAGCAGTCACATCATGTTTTGGGACTACTACGGGGTAGGGTGAGGCTGAGGGGCCAGGGGGGATTGGGACCCGGGGGAGGACTGGTGGCTTCTGGGAAGGGAACATGGGGCTTCTGAGGCCAGGGGAAGAACAGCAGCCAACAAAACACAGCGGCATGTTAGGGTGCTGGGGATGACCTCCGTGTCTCTACCCCTGGTGTCTCAGGGATGAGGAGGCCACTAGGATGGGGCCTCCAGGGGTTGCCATGTGAGCTGATCCCCAAAGGGGTGACGGATGGCACCCTGAAAACCAGGTGCCTGGGTGGGGGCCATGGGGGGCATTAAGGGGACCTGGGGGCAGGTTGCATGGCTGTGACTGGAGGAGGACACACATTGATCCGATGAGGGTCTGAAGGGTCAGAGTGACACCCACCCTCGGTGCTTTATATATTTCGAAATTCTATGCATTTAATTTGAGACAACTTGCAATTTGTAAACATACATAGTATGATGACCCCCAGATAATGTGCCCAGTCCAGCCAGGGCCCTGAACTGACCACACGGGGCCCCTGAGGCAGGTGTCACAATAAACCTAAGACTGTGGTCGCCTTTATCTGTAAATGTCTCGGTGTGCATCTTAGAGAAAGGGGATGCCCTGTGTCTGCAGGCCCCCCACGCCATCCCCTTCATTCCCCACCCACACACTAACCCCCTACATCATTATCCCTCATGGCATCCCCCCTACACCATCCCCCTCAAACCCACACACCCCCACACAAACCCCACCCACACTATACCCCAACACCATCCCCCCTACATCATCCCCCTCAATCCACCACCATCATACCCCTGCCCCCACACCATCCACTCACACACCATCACCCCTCAGCAAGGACCCGGTGCAGCTGCCCCCTGTGGGACATGGTCAGCCTCCCCATGGTTCTCTGGACAGCCTGCTACCATCAGAAGCCCGGTATCCCATAGAGTGTCCAGGGGTTGCAGGGAGGAGGAAAGACAGGGAGCCCCCGACAGGGTGGATGCAGGTGCATGGAGCAGAGGAAGCACTGTGCCCTGCCTCCTCCTACTCTTCCTCCAGGAGGGCGGCACAACCTGCACAGGACACCAGCCCCTAACCCAGAGGGACCTGGGCTGACTTGGGCCCAGGCTCTTGGGGCTGGGTTGATTTGAGCCCACACCAGTCCCAACTCAAAGACTAATGGAATCAGGCCCCCATGGCCCTGGCCAGCCCTGGATTCTGGCCCTGGGCTGAGTGAGCCCTCTCAGAGCTGGATGTGGCCTCCTGGGCCCTGGGCGTGCCCCACAGATCCAGGTCGCTGATCTAGGGCAGCCCTGGGGATCCCAGGACATACAAGTGTGGGGAGAGGAGGGGTAAGCCGGTGGGGCCCACCCACACCCACACCAGGAGGCAGACTCCTCCAGGTGCTCCAGCCCCAGAGAGCCTGAAGCCGGGGTCCTGATGCCCTGCGGGGACCCAGAGCAGGAGGCCATGAGCGACAGGTCCATGTCAGCTCTGCTGTCCTCAGAACCGTCAATCAGGGTGAAACCTCAGGATACTTGCCCCCACCCGGAGTCTACACATTCTCCCAGGTGGGGGACTCCAGCACCAGCCCACCCCCCCCCGTGTGATTCTTGCCCCCCCTTAAAGGACAGAAAGGTCTCCTTCCCCAGGGGAAGGCACGAAATCATGGCTCTGAGCCTTTGCTGTAGAAAGTCAATAAAGTGTTGTGGTGTGAAAATTCAGAGCCAACCCATTTCTGTGTCTCCCAGAACTATGTGCACGGGGCATGGAGAGACCCCAGAAAGGAGGAGGGAGCACCACCTAGGCGCCAACCAGCCCCTGCTGGGGCACCTCCAGGCACACACAGCTGACCTCCCCACGTGCCTTCTAGGGGAGGCCGGACCCACTGCTGTACATGGGAATGTGGCTGAGCCAGAACTTCTAGCTCTGCTGACCCTCCAGCTGAAAGTTCCTGCACGAGTGAGCCCCAGCATGGCCAGGAGAGCCCAGCTAGCCGCCCAGCGCCAGCACAAGAAATGATGTTCTGCCAACCATTTCGGGGTTTTGGGTGACACAGCCAGAGGATCTGATGGCTGCACGGGATAGCTGCATGTGATAGACACACACGCAGCTCAAAACCACAAAAGTCGGAATCCCCCCAATGTTGTCAAACAGCAGCTAGATGGTTACATACACTACAATGTTGTCCCCAATAGGATATTTGGAAAACGCTATAAGCCATGACTGCAGAGGTGTTGGAGGTACAGAGATGTCTTTGCTGTGTTCCAAAAAGGAGGACAGAGGGGCAGGAAGCATCCTCCGGAGGCGGGGGGCCCTCCTAGGAAAGGAAACCAGGTCCCTATGAAGGCTACGGAGGGTGAAATCTTTCCTCCTCTCTTTCAGCTTCTGCTTTTCCTCCTAAATGCCATTTTCCTCAATCATAATAACAAAAATTTATTTTATGTTTTTAAATTTCTTTTTATTGGAGTCCAATTTGTATGAATTCTTTCTTCAGCAAGGGTGTCATACAGGAGAGAAGGAGGGAGAAAGATTAACCCAGACAGGCAACATATAAAGGAGTTCATGACCAATTAACCAGTCCAGTACGGAATTTTAAGATGGACTCTTCTAGTGGGGGAAAAAAAGAGACCAAAAGCAACAAAGACGAGAAAGGCCCAGAGAACATCACCAGAAACACCAACTCTTCCGGTAACACAAATGCACAAAGTTCATATCTTTGAATAATCACTCTGAATGCTGATAGACTAAATCCTCCAATAAAAAGATATATGGTATCAGAGGGGCTTAAAAAACAGGATCCGGGATGTCTGGGTGGCTCAGGGGTTGAGCCTCTGCCTTTGAATCAGGGTGTGATCCTGGAGTCTTGGAATGAGTCCCATATTGGGCTCCTGGTGGGGAGCCTGTTTCTCTCTCTGCCTAATTTTCTGCCCCTCTCTCTCTCTCTCTCTTGCTCTCTCTCACACTATCATAAAGAAAATTATTATTAAAAAAACAACATCCATCTGTACGCTGCCTACAAGATGCTCACCTTAGACCTATAGACACCAACAGATTGAAAGTCAGCGGATAGAAAAGAATCTATGACGCTAATGGATATCAAAAGAAAGATGGAGGACCCATACTTATATCAGACAAATGAGATTTGAAACCAAACCCTGGGGGACACCTGGTGGCTCAGTGGTTGAGCATCTGCCTTCGGCTCAGGGTGTGATTCTGGGATCCCAGGATCAAGTCCCACATCAGCCTCCCTTTGGGGAGCCTGCCTCTCACTCTATGTTCCTTCCTCTGCTTCTCTGTGTAATTCTCATGAATAAATAAATAAATATTTTAAATTTCAAAAAAGAAAGAACAAATACTGTAAGAAGAGATGAAGAAGGGCATTATTTCATAATTAAAAAGACTCTCTATCATGATCAAACAACAAAATATTTATGCTGCCAACATGGGAGTACCTAAATATAGAAACCACTGTTGGTGGGAATGTGAACTGGTGTAGCCACTCTGGAAAACTCTGTGGAGGTTCCTCAATGAGATAAAAATAGAATGGCACAACGACCCAGAAATTGCACTGTTGGGGATTTACCCCAAAGATTCAGATACAATGAAATGCCGGGACACCGGCACCTCGATGTTTATATTAGGAATGTCCACAATAACCAAACTGTGGAAGGAGCCTCGGTGTCCATTGAAAATTGAATGGATAAAGAAGATGTGGTTTATGTATACAATGGAATATTACTCAGCCATTAGAAATGACAGATACCCACCATTTAATTCAACATGGATGGAACTGGAAGGTATTATGCTGAGTGAAGTAAGTCAATCGGAAAAGGACAAACAGTGTATGTTCTCATTCATTTGGTGAATATAAATAACAGTGAAGGGGAATATAAGGGAATGGAGAAGAATTGTGTAGGAAATATCAGAGAGGGAGAGAGAACATAAAGACTCCTAACTCTGAGAAATGAACTAGGGGTGCTAGAAGAGGAGGAGGGCGGGAAGTGGGGGTGAATGGGTGATGGGCACTGAGGGGGACACTTTATGGGATGAGCACTGGGTGTTATTCGGTATGTTGGTAAATTCAACACCAATAAAAAATAAATTTATTTAAAACAAAGATCCAACAAATAAATATTTATGCTGCCAACCTGGGAGTACCTAAATATAAAAACCAATTAACAACAAACGTACAGGAACTCACTGATAATAATACAATGACAGGGGATTTTAACACCCACTTATGGTAATGGACCGATCGTCTATGCAGAAAACCAACAGGTGAACAATAGCCTTGACACACTGGACCACAGGGACTCAACACATATAGTCTGAATATTTTTTCCTAAAGCAGAATACACATTCCTTTCAAGTGCACATGGGACATTCTCCAGAACAGATCAAATCATGGCCCACAAATCAGCCCTCAACAGGTACAAGAAGGTTGATATCACACGCTGTACATTTTCGGACCACGACGCTATAAGATTTGAAGCCAACAGTAAGAAAAAAAATTGGACAGACCAAAAATACGTGGAGATTATGAACATCCTACTAGAGAATGAATGGAGCAACCAGGAAATTAAAGAGGAAATTTAAAACAAATGAAAATGTAAACATGTTTCTCCAAAACTCTGGGATTTAGCAAAGGCAGTCCTAACTGGGAAGTACAAAGCAATACAGGCCTACCTCAAGAAACAAGAAGTCTCCAAAACACAACCTAACCCGATACCTAAAGGAGCTGGTAAACGAATAGCAAACAAAGCCTAAAGCCTACAGAAGAAGGGAAAAAATAAAGATGAGAGCAGAAATAAACAATACAGAAACAACAAATCAGTAGAATGGAATAACGAATCTAAGAGCTGGTTCTTCAAAATAATTAATAAAATGGATCAAACCATAGCCAGCCTTATCAATGAGAAAAGAGAAAAGACCTAAACAAATAAAATCACAAATGAGAGAAGAGAGATCTCAATCAACAGCAGAAAAATTAGACAATTATGAGGGAATACTATGAAATTATACGCAAAGAATTTGGGAGACCTGGAAGAAATGGACAAATCCCTAGAAATGTGCAAATGAGCAAAACTGAAATAGGAAGAAATAGAAAATGTGAACAGACCCATAACTAGCAAAGGAATTGCTAGCTAGGAATTGCACCTAGTCACCTAGGTGCCTCAGTGGTTGAGCATCTTCTTTGGCTCAGGTCATGTTCCCAGGGTACTAGGGGATCACATCACACATCAGGCTCCCTGCATGGAGCCTCATTTTCCCTCTACCTATACCTCTGCCTCTCTGTGTTTCTCATGAATAGATAAATAAAATCTTTAAAAAAGAAAAAAGATAAAAAGATGAGAAAGGACCCAAATAAAATCACAAATGAGAAAAGAGAAATATCAACCAACACTACAGAAAAACAAACGATTATAAGAGAACATTAAGAAAAATTATATGCCAGCAACCCAAAATCTGGAAGAAATAGATCAATTCCTGGAAATATATAACATAGCAAAAATGAAAAAGGAAGAAATAAGAAACTTGAACTGACATATAACCAGCAGAGAAATTGAATTAGCAATCAAAAATCTCCCAACAGGAGACACTTAGATCAATAGAACAGAATGGAAAGCCGAAACAAGATAGAAACCTGTAACTCTATGATCCATTAATCGACAACGAGGCAGGAAGGAATATACAAAGGCACAAAGACAGTCTCTTCAAGAAACCCTAAACCTGACCCCAGGATAAGAACAAATGGTGTTGGGAAAACCAGGCAGCCACATGCAGAAGAATGAAACTGGACCACTTTCTTACACCATCTATATAAAAAATAAATTCAAAATGGATGAAAGACCTAAATGTGAGACCTGAAATCATACAAAGAAGAAAAGATAGGCAGCAACGTCTTTGACACTGGCCATTGGATCTTCTTTCTAGATATTCCTCTGAGGTGAGGGAAACAAAGCAAAAATACTATTGGGACTTCATCAAATTGAAAAGCTTCTGCAAAGTGAAGGAAACAAACAAAGCTAAAAGGCAACATACAGGAGGAGGGGCAAGATGGCGGAAGTGTAGAGTCCCCAAATCACCTGTCCACACCAAATTACCTAGATAACCTTCAAATCATCCTGAAAATCTACGAATTTGGCCTGAGATTTAAACAGAGCCCAGATCGAATGCTACAGTGACAAAAGTTCGTGATTCTATCAAGGTAGGAAGACGGGAAAAAGAAATAAAGAAACAAAGGCATCCAAGTGTGAAGGGCCCTGAGAGGAGCCCGGCTAAGGCCGGGGTGAGTGTCCACAGGACAGAAGAGCTCTGTCCTGGGAGAAGGAGGAGCTGCACCAATCTTTCAGGGTGGAATGGCACCTTCAAGGAGTCAGAGAAGAACCCCAGGAGGGCGGGGATGCTGTAGAGCTCCCTGGGACACTAACAGAGACCTGCACTCCAGGAGAGTGCACCGAGCTCCCTAATGGCTGCAGGGCACATGCATTGACCAGGGAGTAGCACTGAGGGGCTCCGGCGGTGGCTCTGCGTGTAGGGGTTTGAGCGGCCCCGGAAGCACCTTGGCGGTGGCGCCTCCTGCAAAGGAAGAAGCGCCGTGTGGAGGGGGCTGCGTGGCTCCAGGAGGAAATCAGAGGGGCTCGGGCGGTGGCTGTGCAGTGAGGCAGCTGTATGGCCAGGAGCGAGAATCCAACAGCGCAGGCCCCGGAGCACAGGGCGCCAGGACACAGCCCAGGATTTGGCCTCTGCTGGGACAGGCAGAGGCACGGAGGGCCCAGGATAGCAAGGACGCTCCTGCTCAGAGCTGAGCAGATCAGCGGCCCTGCCCAAGAGCCTCCAGGCCCTGCAGATGGACTGCTCCTGAGTTACTGCGGGGGCTGAATAGAGGTTTCCAGAGCTGACCGCTGCCACTGGCGTTGTTCCTCCTGGGGCCTCACGGGGTAAACTAACTGCACTGAGCCCTGCACCAGGCAGGGGACAGAGCAGCTCCTCCACGTGCTAACACCTGAAAATCAGCACAACAGGCCCCTCCCCCAGAACACCAGCTAGACGGACAAGTCCAAGGGAGGTCAAGGGACTTAAAGTATACAGAATCAGAAGATACTCCCCCATGTTTTTTTTTTATTTCTGATTGCTTCCCCCACCCTCTTTCTCCACTTTCTTTCTTTTCTTTCTCTTTTTATTCTCTTTTTTCCTTCTTTCTTCCTTTATTCTTTTTCCTTTTTCTCTTTTCTTTCCTTCTTTCTCTCCTCTCTTTTTGTCCTTTTCCCAATTCAATTTGTTTTTGGCCACTCTGCACTCAGCAAAATGACTAGAAGGAAAACCTCACCTCAAAATAAAGAATCAGAAACAGTCGTCTCTCCCACACAGTTACAAAATCTGGATTACAATTCAATGTCAGAAAGCAAATTCAGAAGCACTACTATACAGCTACTGGTGGCTCTAGAAAAAAGCATAAAGGACTCAAGAGACTTCATGACTGCAGAATTTAGATCCAATCAGGCCGAAATTAAAAATCAATTCAATGAGATGCAATCCAAACTGGAAGTCCTAACGACGAGGGATAACGAGTTGGAAGAACGAGTGAGTGACATAGAACACAAGTTGATGGCAAAGAAGGAAACTGAGGAAAAAAGAGACAGACAATTAAAAGACAAGGAAGACAGATTAAGGGAAATAAACGACAGCCTGAGGAAGAAAAACCTACGTGTAATTGGGGTTCCCGAGGGTGCCAAAATGGACAGAGGGCCAGAATATGTATTTGAACAAATCCTAGCTGAAAACATTCCTAATCTGGGAAGGCAAACAGGCATTCAGATCCAGGAAATAGAGAGATCCCCCCTAAAATCAATGAAAACTGTCCAACACCTCGACATTTAATAGTGAAGCTTGCAAATTCCAAAGATAAAGAGAAGATCCTTAAAGCAGCAAGAGACAAGAAAATCCTGACCTTTATGGGGAGGAGCATTAGGGTAACAGCAGACCTCTCCACAGTGACCTGGCAGCCCAGAAAGGGCTGGCAGGATATATTCAGGGTCCTCCATGAGAAGAACATGCAACCGAGAATACTTTATCCAGCAAGGCTCTCATTCAAAATGGAAGGAGAGATAAAGAGCTTCCAAGACAGGCAGGAACTGAAAGAATATGTGACCTCCAAGCCAGCTCTGCAAGAAATTTTATGGGGGACTCTTAAAATTCCCCTTTAAGAAGAAGTTCAGTGGAACAATCCACAAAACAAGAGCTGAAAAGATATCATGATGACACTAAACTCATATCTGTCGATAGTAACTCTGAACGTGAACAGGCTTAATGACCCCATCAAAAGGCGAAGGGTTTCAGACTGGATAAAAAAGCAGGACCCATCTATTTGCTGTCTACAAGAGACTTATATTAGACAGAAGGACACCTACAACCTGAAAATGAAATGTTGGAGAAAAATTTACCATTCAAAGGGTCCTCAAAAGAGAGCCAGGGTAGCCATCCTTATATCAGATAAACTAAAATTTACCCAGAAGACTGTAGAGAGAGATGGAGACGGACACTAAATCATACTTAAGGGATCTATCCAACAAGAGGACTTTACAATCCTCAATATATGCCCAGAATGTGGGAGCTGCCAAATATTTAAACCAAGTAATAACCAAAGTGAAGAAATACTTAGATAATAATACACTTATACTTGGTGACTTCAATCTAGCTCTTTCTACCCTCGATAGGTCTCTAAGGACAACATTTCCAAAGAAAGAAGAGCTTTAAATGATACACTGGAGCAGATGGATTTCATAGAAATCTACAGAACTTTACATCCAGACTCAACTGAATACACATTCTTCTCAAGTGCACATGGAACTTTCTCCAGAATAGACCACATACTGGGTCACAAATAGGGTCTGAACCAATACCAAGGGATTGGGATCATCCCCTGCATATTCTCAGACCATAATGCATTGAAATTAGAACTAAATCACAACAAGAAGTTTGGAAGGACCTCAAACATGTGGAGGTGAAGGATCATCCTGCTAAAAGACAAAAGGTTCAACCAGGAAATGAAGGAAGAATTAAAAAGATACATGGAAACTAATGAGAATGAACATACAACCGTTCAAAATTTTTGGGATGCAGCAAAAGCAGTCCTAAGGGGGAAATACATCACAATACAAGAATCCATTCAGAAACAGGAAACTACTCAAATACAAAAGCTAACCTTATACATAAAAGGGCTAGAGGAAGAAAAAGCAGATAGATCCTACACCCAACAGAAGAAGAGAGTTAATTAAAATTCGAGCAGAACTCAAGGAAATCGAGACCAGAAGAACTGTGGAACAGATCAACGGAATGAGTAGTTGGTTCTTTGAACGAATTAAGAAGATAGATAAACCATTAGCCAACCTTATTAAAAAGAAGAGAGAGAAGACTCAAATTAATAAAATCATGAATGAGAAAGGAGAGGTCACTACCAACACCAAGGAAATACAATCGATTTTAAAAACATTATGAACAGCCATACGCCAATAAATTAGGCAATCTAGAAGAAATGGACGCATTCCTGGAAAGACACAAACTACCAACTGGAACAGGAAGAAATAGAAAACCTGAACAGGCCAATAACCAGGGAGGAAATTGAAGCAGTCATCCAAAACGTCCCAAGACACAAAAGTCCAGGGCCAGATGGCTTCCCAGGGGAATTCTATCAAACGTTTAAAGAAGAAACCATACCTATCCTACTAAAGCTGTTTGGAAAGATAGAAAGAGATGGAGTCCTTCCAAATTCGTTCTATGAAGCCAGCATCATCTTAATTACAAAAACAGACAAAGACCCCACCAAAAAGAATTATAGATCAATAGCCCTGATGAACATGGAGCAAAAATTCTCAACAAGATACTAGCCAATAGGATCCAACAGTACATTAAGAAAATTATTCACCATGACCTAGTAGGATTTATCCCCGGGACACAAGGCTGGTTCAACACTCGTAAAACAATCAATGTGATTCATCATATCAGCAAGAGAAAAACCAAGAACCATGTGATCATCTCATTAGATACAGAGAAAGCATTTGACAAAATAGAGCATCCATTCCTGGTCAAAACACTTCAGAGCATAGGGATAGAGGGAACATTCCTCGACATCTTAAAAGCCATCTATGAAAAGCCGACTACAAATATCATTCTCAATGGGGCAGCACTGGGAGCCTTTCCCCTAAGATCTGGAACAATACACGGATGTCCACTCTCACCACGGCTATTCAACATAGTACTGGAAGTCCTGTCTCAGCAATCAGACAACAAAAAGAAATAAAGGCATTCAAATTGGCAAAGAAGAAGTTAAACTCTCCCTCTTCACCGATGACATGATATTCTACATAGAAAACCCAAAAGCCTCCACCCCAAGGTTGCTAGAACTCATACAGCAATTTAGTAGCATTCAAGGATACAAAATCAATGCCTGGAAATCAATGGCATTTCTATACACTAACAATGAGACTGAAGAAAGAGAAATTAAGGAGTCAATCTCATTTAAAATTGCACCCAAAAGCATAAGATACCTAGGAATAAACCTAACGATGGAGTTAAAGGATCTATACCCTAAAAACTGTAGAACACTTCTGAAAGAAATTGAGGAAGACACAAAGAGATGGAAAAATATTCCATTCTCATGGATTGGCAGAATTAACATTGTGAAAATGTCAATTTTACCAAGGCAATGTTCACCTTTAATGCAAACCCTATCAAAATACCATGGACTTTCTTCAGAGAGTTTGAACTAATTATTTTAATATTTGTGTGTAATCAGGATCCCTGGGTGGCGCAGCCATTTGGCACCTGCTTTTGGCCCAGGGCACGATCATGGAGACCTGGGATAGAATCCCATGTCAGGCTCCTGGTGCATGGAGCCTGCTTCTCCCTCTGACTGTGTCTCTGCCTCTCTGTGTGTGTGTGTGTGTGACTATCATAATAAAAAAAGATTGTGTGGAATCAGAAAAGACCCTGAATAGCGAGGCGAATTTTAAAAAAGACAGCCATATCTGGGGCTTCACAATGCCAGATTTCGGGGTGTACGACAAAGCTGTGGTTCAAGACAGTGTGGTACTGGCACAAAAACAGACTCATAGATCAATGGAACAGAAGAGAGAACCCAGAAGTGGAACCTGAACTTTATGGTCAACTAATATTCAATAAAGGTGGAAAGACTATCGATTGGAAGAAAGACAGTCTCTTCAATAAATGGTGCTGGGAAAATGGATATACACATGCAGAAGAATGAAACTAGACCACTCTATTTCAGCATACACAAAGATAATCGCAAAATGGATGAAAGATCTAAATGTGAGACAAGAGTCCATCAAAATCCTAGAGGAGAACACAGGCAACATGTTTTTTGAACTTGGCCACAGTAACTTCTTGGAGATACATCCACAAAGGCAAAAGAAACAAAAGCAAAAATGAACTATTGTGATTTCATCAAGATAAGAAGCTTTTGCATAGCAAAGGATACAGTCAACAGAACTAAAAGACAACCTAAAGAATGGAGAAGATATTTGCAAATGACGAATCAGATAAAGGGCTAGTTTCAAAGATCGATAAAGAACTTCTTAAAATCAACAACAAAGAGACAAAGAATCCAATCATGAAATGGGCAAAAGACATGAAGAGAAATATCACAGAGGAAGACATTGCCATGGCCAACATGAACATGAAAAAGTGCTCTGCATCACTTGCCATTAGGGAAATACATATCAAAACCACAATGAGAACCACCTCACACCACTGAATGGGGATAATTAAGGCAAGAAAAAACAAATGTTGGAGAGGATGCGCAGAAAAGGGAAGACTCTTAATCTTTTGGTTGGAATGGGAACTGGTGCAACCACTCTGGAAAACTCTGTGGAGGTTCCTCAAAGAGTTAAAAATAGACCTGCCCTACGACCCAGCAATTGCACTGTTGGGGATTTACCTCAAAGATTCAGATGCAATGAAACGCGGGGACACCTGCACCCCGATGTTTATAGCAGAAATGTCCACAATAGCCAAAATGTGGAAGGAGGCTTGGAGTCCTTTGAAAGATGAATGGATAAGGAACATGTGGTTTATGTATACAATGGAATATTACTGAGCCATTAGAAACGACAAATACCCACCATTTGCTTCAACGTGGATGGAACTGGAGGGTATTATGCTGAGAGAAGTAAGTCAATCGGAGAAGGACAAACATATGTTCTCATTCAATTGGTTAATATAAATAATAGTGAAAGGGAATATAAGGGAATGGAGAAGAAATGTGTGGGAAATATCAGAAAGGGAGACAGAACATAAAGACTCCTAACTCTGAGAAAGAAACAAGGGATGCTGGAAAGGGAGGAGGGCAGGGGGTACGGGTGAATGGGTGATGGGCATTGAGGGGGGCACTTGCCTAGATGAGCATGGGTGTTACTCTGCTTGTTGGTAAATTGAACACCAATAAAAAATAATTAAAAAAAAAAAGTCCAAACAACTAAATATTTATGCTGCCAACATGGGAGTACCGAAATATAGAAACCAATTAACAACAAACGTACAGGAACTCACTGATAATAATACAATGACAGGGGATTTTAACACCCACATATGGCAATGGACCGATCGTCTATGCAGAAAATCAACAGGGGAACAACAGCCTTGACACACTGGACCACAGGGACTCAACAGATATAGTCTCAACATTTATTCCTAAAGCAGAATACACATTCCTTTCAAGTGCACATGGGACATTCTCCAGAACAGATCATATCACGGCCCACAAATCAGCCCTCAACAGGTACAACAGGTACAAGAAGGTTGGTATCACATCATATACATTTTTGGACAATGAGGCTATGAAACTCGAAGTCGACAGTAAGAACAAATTTGGACAGACCAAAAATACGTGGAGATTATGAACATCCTACTAGAGAATGAATGGAGCAACCAGGAAATTAAAGAGGAAATTTAAAACAAGTGAAAATGAAAACATGTTTCTCCAAACCTCTGGGATGTAGCAAAGGCAGTCCTAAGAGGGAAGTAGATAGCAATACAGGCCTACCTCAAGAAACAAGAAGTCTCCAATACACAACCTAACCCTACACCTAAAGGAGCTGGTAAAGGAATAGCAAAAAAAGCCTAAAGCCTACAAAAGAAGGGAAAAAATAAAGATGAGAGCAGAGATAAACAATACAGAAACAACAAAACAGTAGAATGGAATAGTGAAACTAAGAGCTGGTTCTTCAAAATAATTAATAAAATGGATCAAGCCCTAGCCAGCCTTATCAACGAGAAAAGAGAAAACCTAAATAAATAAAATCACAAGTGAGAGAAGAGAGATCACAATCAACACCAGAAAAATAAGACAATTATAAGCGAATACTATGCAAGATTATACGCTAACAAACTGGGAGAACTGGAAGAAATGGACAAATCCCTAGAAATGTGCAAATGAGCACATGTGCAAAACTGAAATAGGAAGAAATAGAAAATATAAACAGATCCATAACTAGCAAAGGAATTGAATCAGCAAGGCACCTGGGTGCCTCAATGGTTGAGCATCTGCTTTGGCTCAGGTCATGATCCCAGGGTCCTGGGGAATCAAGTCACACATCAGGCTCCCCGCATGGAGCCTCATTTTCCCTCTGCCTATACCTCTGCCTCTCTGTGTCTCTCATGAATACATAAATAAAATCTTTAAAAAAGACAAAAAGACATAAAGACAAAAAGATGAGAAAGGACCCAAATAAAATCACAAATGAGAAAAGAGAAATAACAACCAACACTAGAGAAATAGAAACGATAAGAGAATATGATGAAAAATTATATGCCAACAACCGAGAACCTGGAAGAAATAGATCAATTCCTAGAAATATATAACATAGAAAAAATGAAAAAGGAAGAAACAAGAAACTTGAACAGACAGATAACCAGCAGAGAAATTGAATCAGCAATAAGGGATCTCCCAACAGGAGATGCTTAGATCGATAGAACAGAATGGAAAGCCAAAAAAAGATAAAAACATGTAACTCTATGATCCATTAATGGACAACAAGGCAGGAAGGAATATCCAATGGCACAAAGACAGTCTCTTCAAGAGACCGTAAACCTGACCCCAGGATAAGAACAAATGGTGTTGGGAAAACCAGGCAGCCAAATGCAGAAGAATGAAACTGGACCACTTTCTTACACCATCTATATAAAAAATAAATTCAAAATGGATGAAAGACCTAAATGTGAGACCTGAAACCATACAAAGAAGAAAAGATAGGCAGCAACATCGTTGACATTGGCCATTGGATCTTCTTTCTAGATATGCCTCTGAGGTGAGGGAAACAAAAGCAAAAATACTATTGGGACTTCATCAAATTGAAAAGCTTCTGCAAAGTGAAAGAAACAACCAAAGCTAAAAGGTAACATACAGGAGGAGGGGCAAGATGGCGGAAGAGAAGGGTCCCCAAGTAACCTGTCCCCACCAAATTACCTAAATAACCTTCAAATCATCCTGAAAATCTAGGAATTTGACCTGAGATTTAAACATATACCAGCTGGAATGCTACAGTGAGAAAAGTTTGTGCTTCTATGAAGGTAGGAAGATGGGAAAAAGAAATAAACAAAAGGCATCTAAGGGGGAGAGGCCACCGAGGAGCCAGGCTAAGGCCAGGGCAAGTGTCCCCCGGTCAGGAGAGCTCTGTCCCAGAGAATTAGGAGCTGCACCAATCTTCCAGGGTGGAATGGCGCTCGCAACAATTCAGAGCAGGACCCCAGGAGGGTGGGGAACCCTTGAGGTCCATGGAACACTAACAGACACCTGCACTCCTTGGAGAGTGCACCGAGCTCCCTAAGGGCTGCAGGGCACATGCATTGACCCAGGACCAGCTCTGAGGGGCTCGGGTGGCAGCTCTGTGCGGAGGGGGCTGTGGGTCCCTGGGAGGAGCTAGGTGGCAGCACCTAGGGCAAAGGAAGAGGCTCCGTGTGGAGGGGGCTGCGCGGCTCCTGGAGCAGCTCAGAGGGGCTAGGGCGGCGGCTCTGTGGAGAGGTGGCTGCACGGCGGGGAGCGAGAATCCAACAGCGCTGGCCCCAGAGCATAGGGCGCCGAGACACAGCCCAGGATTCGGCCTCCCCCGGTACAGGCAGAGGCCCGGAGGGCCCAGGACAGCAAGGACGCTCCTGCCAAGAGCTCAGCAGACCAGCAGCCCCACCCCGGAGCCTCCAGGCCCTGCAGATGGATATCTCCGGAGTTACTGCAGGGCTGAATACTGGTTTTCAGACCTGGCCACTGCCACTGGGGTCGTTCCTCCTTGGGCTTCACGGGGTAAACAACCTCCACTGAGCGCTTCACCAGGCAGGGGGAGAGGAGCTCCCCCAAGGGCTAACACCTGAAAATCAGCACAACAGGCCCCTCCCCCAGAAGACCAGCTAGACGTACAACTTCCAGGGGAAGTCAAGGGACTTAAAGTATACAGAATCAGAAGATACTCCCCCACGTTTTTTTTTATTTCTGATTGCTTCCCCCACCCTTTTTCTCCCCTTTTCTTTCTATAATTTCTCCTTTTATTCTTTTTTTGCTTTTTTTCTTCCTTTTTACTTTTTTGTTTTTCTCTTCTCTTTCCTTCTTTCTCTCCTCTCTTTTTTTCTTAAGCCCAATACAACTTGTTTTTGGCCACTGTGCACTGAGCAAAATGACTAGAAGGAAATGCTCACCTCAAAAGAAAGAAACAGTCCTCTCTCCCACAGAGTTACAAATCAGGATTACAATTCAATGTCAGAAAACCAATTCAGAAGCACTATTATACAGCTACTGGTGGCTCTAGGAAAAAGCATAAAGGACTCAAGAGACTTCATGACTGCAGAATTTTGATCCAATCAGGCCGAAATTAAAAATCAATTGAATTAGATGCAATCCAAACTAGAAGTCCTAATGACGAGGGATAAGGAGGTGGAAGAACGAGTGAGTGACATAGAAGACAAGTTGATGGCAAAGAGAGAAACTGAGGAAAAAAGAGACAGACAATTAAAAGACCAGGAAGACAGATTAAGGGAAATAAACGACACCCTGAGGAAGAAAAACCTATGTGTAAATGGGTTTCCTGAGGGCGCTGAAAGGGACAGCGGGCTGGAATGTGTATTTGAACAAATCATACCTGAAAACTTTCCTAATCTGGGAAGGGAAACAGGCATTCAGATCCAGGAAATAGAGAGATCCCCCCCTAAAATCAATAAAAACTGTCCAACACCTCGACATTTAATAGTGAAGCTTGCAAAATCCAAGGATAAAGAGAAGATCCTTAAAGCAGCAAGAGACAAGAAAATCCTGAACTTTATGGGGAGGAGCATTAGGATATCAGGAGATGTCTCCAAAGCGACCTGGCAGGCCAGAAAGGGCTGGCAGGATATATTCAGGGTCCTCCATGAGAAGAACATGCAACCAAGAATACTTTATCCAGCAAGGCTCTTATTCAAAATGGAAGGAGAGATAAAGAGCTTCCAAGACAGGCAGGAACTGAAAGAATATGTGACCTCCAAACCAGCTCTGCAAGAAATTTTAAGGGGGACTCTTAAAATTCTCCTTTAAGAAGAAGCTCAGTGGAACAATCCACAAAAACAAGACCTGAAAAGATATCATGATGACACTAAACTCATATCTGTCGATAGTAACTCTGAACGTGAATGGGCTTAATGACCCCTTCAAAGGCGCAGGGTTTCAGACTGGATAAAAAAGTAGGACCCAACTATTTTCTGTCTACAAGAGACTCATATTAGACAGAAGGACACCTACAATCTGAAAATAATGTGTTGGAGAACCATTTACCATTCAAATGGTCCTCAAAAGAGAGCAGGGTTAGCCATCCTTATATCAGGTAAACTAAAATTTACCCCGAAGACTGTAGTGAGAGATCAAGATGGACACTAAATCATACTTAAGGATCTATCCAACAAGAGGACCTACCAATCCTCAATATATACGCCCTGAATGTGGGAGCTGCCAAATATTTAAACCAAATAATAACGAAAATGAAGAAATATTTAGATAATTATTATCTTATACTTGGTGACTTCAATCTAGGTCTTTCTACCCTCGATAGGTCTTCTAAGCACAACATCTCCAAAGAAACGAGATCTTTAAATGATACACTGGAGCAAATAGATTTCACAGATATCTACAGAACTTTACATCCAAACTGAATTGAATAAACATTCTTCTCAAGTGCACATGGAACTTTCTCCAGAATAGACCACATACTGGGTCACAAATCGCATCTGAAACGATACCAAAGATTCAGATCGTCCCCTGCATATTCTCGGACCATAATGCCTTAAAATTAGAACTAAATCACAACAAGAAGTGTGGAAGGACTTCACACACTGGAGGTTAAGGACCATCCTGCTTAAAGATGAAAGGGTCAACCAGGAAATTGAGGAAGAATTAAAAAGATTCATGGAAACTAATGAGAATGAAGACACAAATGTTCAAAATCTTTGGCATGCAGCAAGAGCAGTCCTAAGGAGGAAATACATCACAAAACAAGCATGCATTCAAAAACTGGAAAGAACTCAAATACAAAAGCTAACCTTACTCATAAAGGAGCTAGAGAAAAAAACAGCAGCTAGATCCTACACCCAACAGAATAAGAGAGTTAATGAAAATTTGAGCAGACCTCAAGGAAATCGAGACCAGAAGAAATGTGGAACAGATCAACAAAACCAGGAGTTGGTACTTTGAAAGAATTAATAACATACATAAACCATTAGCCAGTCTTATTAAAAAGAATAGAGAGAAGACTCAAATTAATAAAATCATGAATGAGAAAGGAGAGATCACTACCAACACCAAGGAAATACAATCGATTTTAAAAACATATTATGAACAGCCATACGCCAATAAATTAGGCAATCTAGAAGAAATGGACGCATTCCTGGAAAGCCCCAAACAACCAAAACTGGAACAGGAAGAAATAGAAAACCTAAACAGGCCAATACCCAGGAAGGAAATTGAAGCAGTCATCAAAAACCTCCCAAGACACAAAAGTCCAGGGCCAGATGGCTTCCCAGGGGTATTCTATCAAATGTTTAAAGAAGAAACTATACCTATCCTACTAAAGCTGTTTGGAAAGATAGAAAGAGATGGAGTCCTTCCAAATTCGTTCTATGAAGCCAGCATCACCTTAATTCCAAAACCAGACAAAGACCTCACCAAAAAGGAGAATTACAGACCAATAGCCCTGATGAACATGGATGCAAAAATTCTCGACAAGATCCTAGCCAATAGGATCCAACAATACATTAAGAAAATTATTCACCATGACCTAGTAGGATTTATCCCCGGGACACAAGGCTGGTTCAACACTTGTAAAACAATCAATGTGATTCATCATATCAGCAAGAGAAAAACCAAGAACCATATGATCATCTCATTAGATGCAGAGAAAACATGTGACAAAATAGAGCATCCATTCCTGATCAAAACACTTCAGAGCGTAGGGTAGAGGGAACAATCCTCGACATCTTAAAAGCCATCTATGAAAAGCCGACTACAAATATCATTCTCAATGGGGCAGCACTGGGAGCCTTTCCCCTAAGATCAGGAACAAGACAGGGATGTCGACTCTCACCACTGCAATTCAACGTAGTATTAGAAGTCCTAGCCTCAGCAATCAGACAACAAAAAGACATTAAAGGCATTCAAATTGGCAAAGAAGTCAAACTCTCCCTCTTCGCCGATGACATGATACTCTACCTAGAAAACCCGAAGCCCTCCCCCGCAAGATTGCTATAACTCATAGCAATTTGGTAGTGTTGCAGGATACAAAAATCACTGCCCAGAAATCAATGGCATTTCTTTTTTTTTTTTTAAAGTATTTTTTTTCAATTTTTATTTATTTATGATAGTCACAGAGAGAGAGTGAGAGAGAGAGACAGAGACACAGGCCGAGGGAGAAGCAGGCTCCATGCACCAGGAGCCCGATGTGGGATTCGATCCCGGGTCTCCAGGATCGCGCCCTGGGCCAAAGGCAGGTGCCAAACCGCTGCGCCACCCAGGGATCCCTCAATGGCATTTCTATACACTAACAATGAGACTGAAGAAAGAGAAATTAAGGGTCAATCTCATTTACAATTGCACCGAAACCATAAGATACCTAGGAATATACCTAACCAAGGAGGTAAATGATCTATACACTAAAAACTATAGAAAACTTCTGAAAGAAATTGAGGAAGACACAACGAGATGGAAAAATATTCCATGCTCATGGATTGGCAGAATTAATATTGTGAAAATATCAATGTTACCCAGGCAATGTACACGTTTAATGCAATCTCTATCAAAATACCATGGACTTTCTTCAGAGAGTTAGAACAAATTATTTTAAGATTTCTGTAGAATCAGAAAAGACCCCGAATAGTCAGTGGGATTTTATTTTTTTTAAGATTTATTTATTTATGATAGACATAGAGAGAGAGAGGCAGAGACACAGGAGGAGGGAGAAGCAGGCTCCATGCAGGAGCCTGATGTGGGACTCGATCCCAGGTCTCCAGGATCACGCCCTGGGCTGCAGGCAGCACTAAACTGCTGCGCCACTGGGGCTGCCCAGTCAGTGGGATTTTAAAAAAGAAAATGATATCTGGGGGCATCACAATGCCAGATTTCAGGATGTACTACAAAGCTGTGGTCATCAAGACAGTGTGGTACTGGCACAAAAACACACATAGACCAATGGAACAGAATACAGAACCCAGAAGTGGACCTTGAACTTTATGGTCAACTAATATTCGATAAAGGAGGAAAGACTATCCATTGGAATAAAGACAGTCTCTTCAATAGATGGTGCTGGGAAAATTGGACTTCCACCTTCAGAAGAATGAAACTAGACCACTCTCTTTCACCATAAACAAAGATAAACTCAAAATGGATGAAACATCTAAATGTGAGACAAGAGTCCATCAAAATCCTAGAGGAGAACACAGGCAACACCCGGTTTGAAATTGGCCACAGCAAGTTTATGCAAGGTACATCCATGAAGGCAAAAGAAACAAAAGCAAAAATGAACTATTGTGACTTCATCAAGATAAGAAACTTTTGCACAGCAAAGGATACAGTCACCAAAACTAAAAACAACCTTCAGCATGGGAGAAGATATATGCAAAAGGCGTATCAGATAAAGGGCTAGTTTCCAAGATCGATAAAGAACTTCTTAAAATCAACACCAAAGAGACATACAATCCAATGATGAAATGGGCAAAAGACATGAAGAGAAACCTCACAGAGGAAGACATTGACATGGCCAAAATGCACATGAAAAAATGCTCTGCATCACTTGCCATTAGGGAAATACAAATAAAAACCACAATGAGATACCACCTCACACCAGTGAGAATGGAGAAAATTAACAAGGCAGGAAACCGCAAATGTTGGAGAGGATGTGGAGAAAAGGGAACTCTCTTACACTGTTAGTGGGAATGTGAACTGGTGCAACCACTCTGGAAAACTGTGTGGAGGTTCCTCAAAGAGTTAAAAATAGACCTGCCCGACGACCCAGCAATTGCAGTGTTGGGGATTTATCCCAAATATTCAGATGCAATGAAACGCGGGGACACCTGCACCCCGATGTTTATAGCAGAATGTCCACAATAGCCAAACTGCGGACGGATCCATGGTGTCCATCGAAAGATGAATGGATAAAGAAGATGTGGTTTATGTATACAATGGAATATTACTCAGCCATTAGAAACGACAAATACCCACCATTTACTTCAAAGTGGATGGAACTGGAGGGTAGTATGCTGAGTGCAGTAAGTCAATCGGAGAAGGACAAACTGTATGTTCTCATTCATTTGAGGAATATAAATAATAGTGAAAGGGAATATAAGGGAATGGAGAAGAAACGTGTGTGAGATATCAGAAAGGGAGACAGATCATAAAGTCTCCTACCTCTGGGAAATGAACTAGGGGTGCTGGAAGGGGAGGAGGGCAGGGGGTGGGGGTGAATGGGTGACGGGCACTGAGGGGGACACTTGACGGGATGAGCACTGGGTGTTATTCTGTATGTTGGTCAATTGAACACCAATAAAAAATAAATTTGGGATTCCTGGGTGGCGCAGAGGTTTGGTGCCTGCCTTTGGCCCAGGGCGCGATCCTGGAGACCCGGGATCGAGTCCCACATCGGGTTCTCAGTGCATGGAGCCCGCTTCTCCCTCTCCCTCTGTCTGTGTCTCTGCCTCTCTCTCTCTCTCTCTCTCTCTCACTGTGTGCCTATCATAAGTAAATAAAAATAAATAAAAATAAAAAAATTTATTTAAAAAAAAGACCAAACAACTAAATATTTATGCTGCCAACATGGGAGTACCAAAATATAGTAACCAATTAACAACAAATGTAGAGGAACACACTGATAATAATACAATGATAGGGGATTTTAACACCCACTTATGTCATGGACCGATCGTCTATGCAGAAAACCAACAGGGGAACAACAGCCTTGACACACTGGACCACAGGGACTCAACAGATATAGTCTCAACATTTATTCCTAAAGCAGAATACACATTCCTTTCAAGTGCACATGGGACATTCTCCAGAACAGATCATATCACGGCCCACAAATCAGCCCTCAACAGGTACAACAGGTACAAGAAGGTTGGTATCACACCATATACATTTTTGGACAATGAGGCTATGAAACTCAAAGTTGACAGTAAGAACAAATTTGGACAGACCAAAAATACGTGGAGATTATGAACATCCTACTAGAGAATGAATGGAGCAACCAGGAAATTAAAGAGGAAATTTAAAACAAATGAAAATGAAAACATGTTTCTCCAAACCTCTGGGATGTAGCAAAGGCAGTCCTAAGAGGGAAGTAGATAGCAATACAGGCCTACCTCAAGAAACAAGAAGTCTCCAATACAACCTAACCCTACACCTAAAGGAGCTGATAAAGGAATAGCAAACAAAGCCTAAAGCCTACAGAAGAAGGGAAGAAATAATGATGAGAGCAGAAATAAACAATACAGAAACAACAAAACAGTAGAATGGAATAGCGAAACTAAGAGCTGGTTCTTCAAAATAATTAATAAAATGGATCAAGCCCTAGCCAGCCTTATCAACGAGAAAAGAGAAAACCTAAATAAATAAAATCACAAATGAGAGAAGAGAGATCTCAATCAACACCAGAAAAATAAGACAATTATAAGGGAATACTATGCAAGATTATACGCTAACAAACTGGGAGAACTGGAAGAAATGGACAAATCCTTAGAAATGTGTAAACGAGCAAAACTGAAATAGGAAGAAATAGAAAATATGAACAGACCCATAACTAGCAAAGAAATTGAATCAGCAAGGCACCTGGGTGCCTCAGTGGTTGGGCATGTGCTTTGGCTCAGGTCATGATCCCGGGGTCCTGGGGGAGCACGTCCCACATCAGGCTCCCCGCATGGAGCCTCATTTTCCCTCTGCCTATACCTCTGCCTCTCTGTGTCTCTCATGAATACATAAAGGTGCAGCCACTGTGGAAAACAGTCTGGAGGGTCCTCGAGAAGTTAAACATAGGGGATCCCTGGGTGGCACAGCCGTTTGGCACCTCCCTTTGGCCCAGGGCATGATCCTGGAGACCCGGGATCGAATCCAACATCGGACTCCCGATACATGTAGCCTGCATCGCCCTCTGCCTGTGTCTCTGCCTCTCTCTCTGTGACTATAACAAAAAAACTTAAAAAAAAAGAAGTTAAAAATAGAGCTACCCTACGATACCAAAATTGCACAGCTAGGTATTTACCCTGAGGATACAAAAGTAGTTTAGTAGATTTGAAGAGGAACACACAGCCTAGTGTTGGTAGCAGCGTTATCAACAACAGCGAAACTGTGTATACAGCCCAGGTGTCCATCGACAGATGAATGGGCAGAGACGATGTGGTAAATATACACACTGCGACATCACTCTGTCATCAGAAGGGATGAAAGGAAGCCATTTACAATGACGTGGGAGAAGTGGAAGGGACCTATGCTAAATGAACTCAGTCAGTCAGAGAAAGACAGATACAAAATACCATACAATTGCATTCACATGTGAATTTTAAGAAACCAAACAAACTGGCAAAGGGACCAAGGGAGGGATGAGAGATGCAAACCAAGAAACACATTTTAACCACAGTGAATAAACTAATAAATACTAGAGGAAGGAGGGGGGATGGGGAATCAGGGGATGGGGATAGTGGAGGTCACCTCTGACCAGAACCAGGCGTTGGATTCAAGGGTTGAATCACTATGTGTAAACCTGAAACTACATCATACTGTGTTTGTAAAGAGGAATTCAAATAAATCTTTAAAATAATAAATGGAAGTATAGAGGAAACATGTGCACACAAGAGATAAAGTCAGAAAGGCAACTGAAAATCCAAACAAAGAGTCCTTAGAGCCACAAATCCCCTCCTTAGCTCAGCTCAGGAGAAGCCTGCCATGCCTATTCTCACCCCAGCAGAAGCATGGATTTTGATTCAATGGGGAGACCACTGACTTGGTGGAGTCAGGCTATCTTTGAACCCAAAACCTAAATAGAGTGCATAAAACTAAACTGCCCAAGATGCTAGGAGTCCCAGTGCAGGCACATGCCAAGACACAAACTCTAACCATACACAGACATAAGCATAACCCTCCACTTAAGTCTAATGTTAACATAACCCTTCAACAAGGACTATCACTAATCAAAAACCAAACACAAACCCCAAGACCGAAACACATTCACTGAACCTCCCTGCCAACCCTCACCCTAACTCCTAAACCTATTCTAAACCCTTAACCCTGACCCTTACCTTAAATCTAACCCTAACCCTAACCTCTAACCCTAACCTTATCTTAATGTACTCAAATCCTATTCCTAACCTTAACCTGTACCCTAACCCTAACCCTCTAATACTAATCCTATCTCATATCCCAAAGTGTACCCTAAACCTACCCTAAAAGAAATCCCTAACCCACTGCCTAACCCTCTCTTACCCTTTTCCAAAACCGTGCCCTGACCCTGATTTAACCCTAACCATAACCCCTAATCAACACTAACCCTAACCCTAGCCCTAACCCCTATCCTAAAACTAACCCTCGCCCTAACCCTAAACCTAGCCCTAACTTTAACTCTAAACCCTAAACCTAACCCCTAACCCTAACTCACACCCTAACCCCTAACCCCAACTGCAAACCTAGCCTAAACCTAACTCTAACCATAACCCAAACCCCAACTCGTAACCTCCTGCCCTAATCCCTAAAGTCTAAACCCTAACCCTAACTCTAACTCCTGTCCCTAATCCAAACCCCGATCCTAATTCCTAACAACTGAACCTTACCCTTATCCCTCACCCTAACCTTTAATCCGTAACCATAAGCATAATCACTAACCCCTAACATCTAACCTAAGACTAACCATCAACTGCCTCCCCTCCCCTGTCTTACCATTCATTCTACCCATTCACTTACCCAGGGTTCTGAGGAGTCCCTTCTGACATGGACGTGGCCCCCAACGGCGCCTCCAGAGTCCTCCAGGGGGTCCTGAGGAAGCCGGGCTCCTGTGAGTGGGGACGTGGCCCCACGTGTTCCTGAGTCATAGTCAGCGGGTCCTGAGGACCCGGGTCTCCTGTCAACCTGGATTATGCCTCACATACTCTGGAAGCCTCACAGCAGGTTCTCAGGATGCTGGAGGCTCTTGTCAGCCTGGACATGGACCCACGTCCCCCAGAAAACTCACCGCGTATCCTGAGAAGGCTGTGGGTTCCTGTCAGCCTAGACGCAGCCTCATGTGTCCCGAAGCCAAAGTGCAGGTCCTGAGGAGGACATGGCCCCACATTTTCCTCTGCCTCACCATAAGACTTGAGGAGCCTGGGAGCTCCTGTCAGCACTGACGTGGCCCCAAATCATCCCGATCCTTCACAGTGTGTCCTGAGGAGTCTGGAGACTCCTGTCAGTGTGGATTCAGCATCCACATCTTCCTTAGGCCTCACCACAGGCTCTGACAAGGCTGGGGTCTTCTGTCTGCATGGACACATCCCCATATTTCCTGAAGACTACACCGGGTGTCCTGAGGACATCAGCGTCTGTTGTGTGGACGTGGCCCCACATCCTCCCAAAGCGACACCGCAGGTTCTGAATGGCTGGGGCTCCTGTCACTGTGGATGCTGCCCCCAGCTTCCAGAAGCCTCATCTTATGTCCTGAGGAGCCAGTTAGCTCCTGCCAGAGTGGACACAGCGCCACATGTTTCAGAAGCCTCCAGGCATGTCCTCAGGTGGCCCAGGGTCTCCTGTCAGCGTGGATGCAGGCCCACATCTTACTGAAGCCTCCCTGCGGGTCCTGAGGCAGCCCAGGGGCTACTGTCAGGGTGGGTGCGGGCCCACAATTTCCTGAAGCCTCCCTGCAGGGCCGGAAGCGGCCCAGGGTCTCTTGTCAGGGTGGATGTTGGCTCACATCTTCCTGAAGCCTCACCGTGTGTCCTGAAGAGACTGAGGCTCCTGTCATCATGAACGCTGCCCAATATCCCCCTGAAGACTCCGCGTAGTTTCTGAGGAGGCTGTGGCTCATCCACGTAGACGTGTCCCCACGTCTTCCTCAGGCCTCCCCAGCACAGGCTGGCTCCTGTTAGTGCAGGCAAAGGAGGCCTACTGTGCATGCGTGCCCCCTGGGCGGTGCCTGGGCTCGGGCACCCACTGCGGGATGCTCAGTCGCTACAGGAGGCTGTGCAGAAGGCAGCGTGCCCGTCTCTGGGCCCACCTCTGCCACCTTCCAGGCTCTAGCTGTGGCCTGTTATCTTCGGAAACATCTGCCTGAAAAAGAGCCCAACACCCGGCTTCCCCAAAAATACTTAAGGAGAAAGAATTAGAGCCCAAAGGATGCGAAATGAAATGTGGACCAGACTTTTACCACGTCCTGTAAAACTCACTCAACCCTCTTCCACTGTGGGCGGGACCGTGGGCTGCTGCAGGCACCCTGGAAACAGTGTGGAGGCTCCTCAGGAAGTTGCAAATAGAGCCGCCCTGCGACCAGCAGGTGTACGGCCTGGAGCTCACTCCGAAGATACAGATGCAGTGAGACGTGGGACAACTGCACCCCAATGTCCACAGCAGCGGGGTCCACATTGCCACACTGTGGGAGGAGCCTCGGTGCCCTGTGGCAGATGAGGGATAAAGAGGATGGGAGATAGATGATGGTCATAGAGGAATGGTACTCAGCTATCAAAGAGAAGGAAATCTTGCCATTTGCAATGTCATGCATAGAACTAGAGGGATCATCCTAAGTGAAATAGGTCATTTGGAAAACAGAATGACCCTGTGGTGTCATTCATAGGTGGAATTAAAGAAGCAAAGCAGAACATCTGTGAAGGGAAGGAAAAACAAATAAGATGAACACAGATGCAGGAAATACAGACTCTTAATTATAGGAAACAAACTGAGTGTTGCTGCAGGGGAGGGGACGGGGGAGAGGATAACAGGGGACTGGCATGAAGGAGGGCACGTGATTTCACGAGCCCTGCGGTTATCTCCAACTGGTCAATCCCTGAATTCTTCCTCTGAAAGTATAATACACTATGCGTTAATTAATTTGGTTTAAATTAAATTAATTTTAAAAAATCAGTTGTATCAGAGCACGTTTCCTTCTGGACACTCTGTTCTGCTCCTTCAGCTTATGCTGGGACCAACCCTCGTGGGTCTGGTTTGTTTAAGTAGGCGTCAGGCCTCATCCATGGACCAGCCCAGGGTTAGAACTCACGACCCCGTGATCAGGACCGGAGGTGAGGTCAGGAGCCGGATGCTTAACTTACAGAGCCAGGTGGGATCCCGAGGACAACACTGCTTTATCCTGTGTCTCTGTGACATCGTTTGAAATAGGAAAGTGTTGCGTCCCGCTCTGTCCTGCTTCTCCAATACTGATTTGCTGTCCGGGGTCATTTGTGGGGGCGGATGGATGTCACAGGGTTTTTTTTTTTTCCTATTTATAAGATCTGCCACCATGACTTGACAGGAATGACATTGAAATTGAGGGTGGCTTCAGGAACTGCGGACATTTTCACAAGATGAGGCTCCCAACCCACGAGCCCAGGACGGCCTCCCAGAGCCTGGTATGGCTCAGTGCACAAGTCTTGTGCTCCTTTGGTTCAGTCTCATTATTCTCTGTGATGTTCCTGAGAGGGAGTCATGTCCGTCATTTCCTTCCTGAGTGCTCATTGTCAGGACACAGCAAGCCCAACAGTAGAATAAAAACTGAGCCCAGGCCAAGGGCAGGAAGGCCCTATTAGAACAGCTCTCAATGCCCTTGAAGGCCCCATATCAAAATGTAAACAGAACTTTAGTAATTGATCCACCCTTCGGGAGTTCCCTGAGACCAGCCCTTAAAACTAAGCTAAAACCCACCTGGGGGTCCAAGTCCCTGCTCCACTGTGTCGGGTATACTTGGACACAACCTCGAGCTTGTAAATAAACCCTCATGTGTTTGCATCAGTGTCGGCTTCTCGATGGTTTCTCGGATTCACAATCTTGGGCTCAACAGTCTGAGATAAAAAAAAAAAAAACAAAAAACAAAAGAAGCTCGGACACAAGTCGAGTGAATGCAGGGTTCTGAGAGAAGAGGCGGAGACCCGGGGGCTTGGGGGCTCTTCTGTGGAGGCCCCAGCAGACTGGGGGGCGGGATGCTCAGCCCCAGAGCCAGAGGACCCAGCGTCCCCACCGGCATCCCGCCCATCAGGGCCGGGTCTCAGGGAGCAGCACAGCGCTGCCCGCTGGAGCCCAGAGACGCTGATGCCCACCACGCCTCTGCCCCCGCAGGTGCAACTCCCAGGGAGATGTGCACCTGACAATCAACACCACGGCCCATCCGCACACCCACACAGACCATTCGCTGCCACCAAGTTGTCAGACCACAGAGGCTGCAGAGCTTCAGCTCTGCCTGGAAAGTAGGGTCTAGATTCCTTTGTACTTTGTGCTCTATTTTCAATCATTTTCTTTGACTTTTTTATTAATTGCCTTATTTTAATTTTTATGTATGTACCTTAGATATTTCTAATTTTTACTTTCATGGTACTTCATTGTGTTTTTTTTTAATTTTTTTCAATTTATTTATAGACAGTCACAAAGAGAGAGAAAAAGAGAGAGAGAGAGAGAGAGAGGGGCAGAGACACAGGCAGAAGGAGAAGCAGGCTCCATGCACTGGGAGCCCGACGTGGGATTCGATCCAGAGTTTACAGGATCATGCCCTGGGCCAAAGGCAGGCGCTAAACCGCTGCACCACCCACGGACCACCTTAATTGTTTCAATTTTGGGATTTAGAATCTTTTAACAAGCAGGCCAAAATAATCTATTGGTTTTTTTGTGGGGGGGGGGAGGGCAGTTGTTATTGTTTTTCTTGTTTTTTCTTTTTTTTCCTTCTTTCTTTTCTGGAAGAAATAATGAGATGGAGAAATTCACCTCCATAAAATAACATGAGGTTCTACTCACAGCCAGGAAGTTCATCAATACACATATATGATGTCTAACTACAGTTTAAAACAATGATTATAAAGATAGCATCTGGGATGGAAAAAGAGCACAGAAGAAAACTAGAGAATCCCTTCCTATAGAAATAAAACAACTAAAATCTAGTCAGGCCAATGTTAAAAATGCTATAACTGAGATGCTGTTCCAAGTGGAAGCCTTAAAAACAAGAAAGGTTCTGGAGCACAGACACAGAAGTAGGGAAGTCAGTCACTTATTAAAACAGTAACATTCATACCGTAGGAGACTCAGAAGATGAAGAGAGAGAAAAGGTGGGCCTTGCTCAGACATTAGAAACGACAAATAACCACCATTTGCTTCAACATGGATGTAACTGGAAGGTATTATGCTGAGTGAAGTAAGTCAATCAGAGAAGGACAAACATTGTATGTTCTCATTCATTTGGGGAATATAGATAATAGTGAAAGGGAATATAAGGGAACGGAGAAGAAATGTGTGGGAAATATCAGAAAGGGAGACGGAACATAAAGACTCCTAACTTAGGGAAATGAACTAAGGGTAATGGAAGGGGAGGAGGGCGGGCAGTGGGGGTGAATGTGTGATGGGCACTGAGGGGGGCACTTGATGGGATGAGCACTGGGTGTTTTTCTGTAGGTTGGCAAATTGAACACCAATTCAAGAATAAAATTATTATAAAAAACGAGAGAAAGAAAGAAAGAAAGAAAGAAAGAAAGAAAGAAAGAAAGAAAGAAAGAAAGAAAGAAAGAGTGGCACCTGTGTGGCTCAGTTAGTTAAGCTTCTGCATTAAACTCAGATCATGATCCAGGTCCCAAGGCAGGCTCCCTGTTCAGAAGGGAACATACTTTGCCCTCTCCCTCTGCCCCTCTCGCTCATGCTTTTTCTCTCCTCTCTCTCTCAAATAAATAAAAAACATCTTTGCAGAAGAAACAAACCCACAAGGAAGAGAAATCTCCCATGTAGTAGAATTTTAAACAATTTGTGCAGACATTGCACCGTCAAGTTCATGAGCATAGCTTCCCACTCTTAAGTGTGGAATACACATAGTAACTTCCTTCTACAAAATATAATATGAAAAAGTTAAAATAATATTGATAATATAATAATAATAAAAATAATAATTAATAATAATAATAATAATGAATCAGTTTACTGTGGAGAAAGCTGACAAACACTACCACAGCAAGCTGACCAGATCGATACCAAGACTGCTAAATCATGTTGATAGTATCTATCCTTTATATGATATAATGAAAATGGCAGTATATCTCTGTATATAATCCACAAAACAGTTCAATTATGAGATAAATGAAAGACATGTCCCAACTGAAGGAAAGTTTACAAAATACTCTACTTCTCAAAGTGTTCCAGTGCAACAACAACAAGGAAAGGCTGAAAGACTGTCACAATCTAGAGGAGCCTAAGAAAACAGGAGGACAAATGGAATGTGATATGAGGGATGGTAACTTAGCAAAAACTAAGGAAATCTGAATAAACTATGGTCTGTGGTTAATGCGACTATTTTAAATTTGATTCCTTAGCTAATATTTGTACCGTAGTAATATAAGATATCAATAATTGGAGAAATTGAGAGCAAGTGCATGTGAATGCACTGTAATATCTTCTCAATTTCTCTATAAATCTTTGTTTTTTCCTAATTAATAAGATTTATTATGAAAATCGACTTAAATGAATCAGGCTCCAAGGGGGAAGACATTTTAAGAATCGTTGAATTAACTTTTGCCTTATTCTTAAAGAGTTCCTTTGATGGAAACAAAGTAAGAATTTCATATCAGAAGGAAAGAAAGACACTTATGAACACGTATAATGCCTCCTCAACCTGAAAAGCAGGAACAGATAATAAATAGCAAAAATCAGATAAAAATACTTCTAGTATAATAGACACCATATTGCAAGTGCATTTAAAATTATCAATGCATAACATTTATTTCCTTGACATTTGTCTTCAAAAGAGTTCACAGTGTTTCAGTGTCAGTTGAAACAGGGGAAGAATCTCAGGGAAGAATCCTTCACAAAATAATCGGACCATTGGTAATAATGACTCTCAGTTCTTTCCAAATCCATAAAGATGCATTTCCTGAGGAGTGACTGAGCTGTGAAGAAAGAGATTAGAAAGCCTCATCCCTCTGAATTACTTGTGTCAGAATACTTTAACCATAGTACTACGGATAGTAAATTATCCTTATTAACAGGAAATATGTCTCAGATTGGAATCTGAGCAATTAGATAGCCAGAGTAAAAACACTTTGACTCGCTCCTCATCTTTTAAAGATAAAGGAGAGCTTTTCTATATACAAACTCAGTTGTCTAGATAGCCTTAGGGAATAAGAGTCTGCAGCATGGAATCCCGCTGCACAGCTGGGACGCCCACGAGCCAGGTCTTCCTGGCCTGTCCCCCAACACACGCTGCCAAGCTGAGGTCATTTGCTCTCTTAGGAGCT
The DNA here is from genome assembly GCF_048164855.1 of Canis lupus baileyi. Lineage (NCBI taxonomy): Eukaryota > Metazoa > Chordata > Mammalia > Carnivora > Canidae > Canis > Canis lupus. The sequence continues at coordinate 1,326,347 of NC_132848.1, read as the reverse complement.
CCGGGGAAGGGGGAAAGAGCTAGATAGGATGGGAGGGAACGCAAAGAGGCCGAGAAAATGAAGGCCTTTCTACTTTAAGTTCAGTGTTTGAACAAGTCCAGCCATCCCAGGCCCCTGTGAAGAAGAGCTGAAATTTACATTATTTCAGTTACAGGAAAAAAACAAAGTTTACAGCTTAATGTCTTAGAAAGCCCCACAACAGAATGAAACCGAGCCCATGCCAAGGGTTGGAAGTGCCTATTAGAATGAGAGCAGAGCTTAATACCCTTGAAGGCCCCATATCAAAATGTAAACAGAACTTGAGGAATTGCTCCAGCCCTTTTGGAGGACCCCGAGACAAGCCCTTAAAACTAAGTTAAAACCCACCTCGGGGTCCAAGTCCCTGCTCCGCTGTGTTGGGTGTACTTGGTCGCAAGCTCGAGTTTGGAAATCAACCCTTGTGTGTTTGCATTGGTGTCAGCTCCTTAGTGGTTTCTCGGATTCGCAATCTTGGGCACAACACCCCCATGTCCCCCTCCCACCTTGACTGAACCCCTATCCCCTCCCACCCAGGGTGAAACTCAGTCACCTCCCTGCCTACAACAGCTGGGCACAGGCCGTCACACAGGTCCCACGGGCACGGTGGGCACTCCCGCCTTCCCTGGCCTCCCAGAGGAAGGAAGGAGGTTTCGGCCGGACACACTACCATGGTGGCCCCAGGGCTCCCTGCCCAGCACGGCACCTCGTGACAGGTCGGGTCTCTGTTCCTGACGCCTGCCGCTCCTCCCCGGTTTTCCCACAGGAAATGAAGAAGGATGCCCTGGTCTCCTCCAGGGACATCATGCAGGTAGACCTGGACGTCATCAGGAAGTTCAGCAGCCACATCATGTTTTAGGACTGCTAGGCGGACGGGTGAGGCTGCTGGGCCAGGGGGCTTCCGGGCCTCGGAGGCTTTTGGGTAAGGTAAACGGGGCCTCTGAGGCCAGGGGGAGCAATAGCAGCCAACAACACACGGCTCCATGGTAGGGTGATGGGGATGACCACACCCCCGGGGCCTCAGGGATGAGGAGGCCACAAGGATGGGGCCTCCAGAGGTTCCCATGGGAGCTGAACACCAAAGGGGGGAGGGACGGCCCCCTGAGAAGCAGGGGATGGGGTGGGAGACATGGGGGGTAGGAACCAGACCTGGGGGCCGAGTGGCATGTCCGCGGCTGGAGCAGGACACACATTGATCCCATGAGGGTCAGACGGTTCAGAGTTCACCCAGACGGTTGAACTGAGAGACGGTTCACCCACTCTCAGTGTTTTATATATTTCTAAATTCTGTGCATTTAATTTGAGACAATTTGCAATTTGAAAACATACATATTATGATGACCCCCAGATAATGCCCCTGGTACAGCCAGGGCCCTGCACTCACCACATGGGGCCACAGGGGCAGGTGTTACAACAAACCCCAGAATGGGGTCACCTTTAATTGTAGACGTCTCTGTGTGCATCTTAGAGAAAGTGGATGCCCTTTGTCTGCCGGCCCCCCACGCCATCCCCCCATTCCCCAGACCCACACCATCCCCCTACATCATCATCCCCCATGGCATCACCCCTACCCCATCCCCCTCAAACACACACAGCCTCACACAATACCCAACCACAGTATACCCCAACACCATCCCCCTACACCATTCCCCACATTCCACCACCATCATACCCATGCCCCCACACCATCCACCACCACACCATCGGCCCCGAGCAAGGACCCAATCTAGCTGCCCCCTGTGGGACATGATCAGCCTCCCCGGGGTTCTCTGGATACCCTGCTCCCCTCAGAATCCCGGGTGTCCCATAGAGTACCCAGGGGTTGCAGAGAGGAGGGACGGCAGGGAGCCCCTGACAGTGTGTGAGCAGGTGAGTGAATCAGAGGAACCACTGTGCCCTGCCTCCGCCCACTGTCACTCCTAGAGGGCAGGACACCCTGCACAGGACACCAGGCCCTAAACCAGAGGTACCTGGGCTGATTGGGCCCAGGCTCTGTGGGGGCTGGGTTGACTTGAGCCCCCACCAGTCTCAACACAAAGACTAATGGAATCAGGCCCCCATGGCCCTGGCCAGCCCTGGATTCTGGCCCCAGGCTGAGCAAGCCCTCTCACAGCTGGATGTGGCCTGCAGGGCCCTGGGCATGCCCCACAGATCCAGTTCGCTGATCTAGGGAAGCCCTGGGGATCCTGGGACACCCCAGTGTGGGGAGAGGAGGGGCAAGCTGGTGGGCCCCACCCACACCCACACCAGGAGGCAGGCTCCTCCAGGTGCTGGGGCCCAAAGAGGCTCCAAGGCCAGGATCCAGCTGCCCTTTAGGGACCCAGCACAGGAGCCCATGAGTTATAGGTTCAGGTCAGCTCTGATGTCCTCAGTACCATCACTCAGGCTGAAACCTCAGGACACACGCCCCCACCCGGAGTCCACACATGCTCCCAGGTGGGGGACTCCAGCACCTGCCCCCCCACCCCGTGTGATTCTTGCCCTCCCCTTAAAGGACAGAAAGGTCTCCCTCCCCAGGGGAAGACACACAACCACGGCTCTGAGCCCTTTGCTGTAGAAAGTCAATAAAGTGTTGTGGTGCGAAAATGCACAGGCAGCCCGTTTCTGTGTCTCCCAGAACTCTGTGCACGGAGCGTGTAGAGACCCCCAGAGGGAGGAGGGGGCACCACCTTGGCCCCAACAAGCCCCTGCAGGGGCGCCACCAGGCACACACAGCTGAAGTCCCCACGTGCCTTCCAGGAGTGGCCAGACCCACTGCCGGACATGGGAATGTGGCCGAGCTGGAACTTCAAGCTCAGCTGACCCTCCAGCTGAAAGTCACTGCACGAGCGAGCCCCGGCACTGCCAGGAGAGCCCAGCTAACTGCCCAGGGACAGGACCAGAAATGATTTTGTGCCAACCATTTCGGGGTTTTTTGGTGACCCAGCCAGAGGATCCGATTGCTGCACGGGATAGCTGCATGTGATAGAGACACACACACCTCAAAAGCAACAAAAGTCGAAATCCCCCCAATGTTGTCAGACAGCAGCCAGATGGTTACATACACAACACTGTGGTCCCCAATAGGATAAATGGAAAACGCTATAAACCACGACTGTAGAGGTGCTGGAGCTGTGCCTGCTATGTTCCAACAAGGAGGGCAGAGGGGCAGGAAGCATCATCCTGAGGGGGGGCCACTCCTAGGAAAGGAAACCAGGTCCCTGTGAAGGCTACGGAGGGTGAAATCCGTCCTCCTCTCTTTCTGCTTCTGGTTTTCACCCTAAATACATTTTCCTCAATTATATTAGCAAGAATTTACTTTATGTTTTTAAATTTCTTTTTATTGCCATCCAATTTGTATGAATTCTTTCTTCAGCAAGGGTGTCAACAGGAGAGATAAAGATTTTCCCAGCCAACATATAAAGGAGTTCATGACCACTTAACCAGTCCAGTAAGGAATTTTAAGAGGGACTCTTCTAGTGGGGGAAAAAAGAGACCAAAAGCAACAAATACTAGAAAGGACCAGAGAACGTCACCAGAAATACCAACTCTTCTGGTAACACAGAGGCACAAAGTTCATATCTTTGAATAGTCACTCTGAATGGTGATGGACTAAATGCTCCAATAAAAAGATATAGGGTGGGATCCCTGGGTGGCACAGCGGTTTGGCGCCTGCCATTGGCCCAGGGCGCATCCTGGAGACCCTGGATTGAGTCCCACATCGGGCTCCCGGTGCATAGAGCCTGCTTCTCCTTCTGCCTGTGTCTCTGCCTCTCTGTCTCCCTCTGTGTGACTATCATGAATAAATAAATAAATAAATCTTTTAAAAAAAGATATAGGGTATGGAGTAGTTAAGAAACAGGATCCGGGATGCCTGGGTGGCTCAGGGGTTGAGCCTCTGCCTTTAATTCAGGGTGTGATTCTGGAGTCTGGGATCGAGTCCCATATTGGGCTCCTGGTGGGGAGCCTGCTTCTCTCTCTGCATAATTTTCTGCCTCTCTCTCTCTCTCTGTCTCTCTGATAAATAAAATTATTATTAAAAAAACAACATCCATCTGTACGCTGCCAACAAGATGCTCACCTTAGACCTATAGACACCAACAGATTGAAAGTCAGGGGATGGAAAATCGTCTATCACGCTAATGGATATCAAAAGAAAGGTGGAGGACCCATACTTATATCAGACAAACGAGATTTGAAAACAAACCCTGGGGGACACGTGTTGGCTCAGTGTTTGAGCATCTGCCTTCGGCTCAGGGTGTGATCCTGGGATCCCAGGATCAAGTCATCATCGGCCTCCCTTAGGGGAGTCTGCCTCTCACTCTGCTATGTTTCTTCCTCTGCTCCTCTGTGTATCTCTCATGAATAAATAAATAAAATATTTAAATTTCAATAAAGAAAGAACAAATAGTGTAAGAAGAGATGAAGAAGGGCATTATTTCATAATTAAAAAGACTCTCTATCAAGATCAAACAACTAAATATTTATGCTGCCAACATGGCAGTACCTAAATATAGAAAACAATTAACAACACAGGAACTCACTGATAATAATACAATGAAAGGGGATTTTTACACCCACTTATTTCAATGGACCAATCGTCTACGCAGAAAATCAACAGGGGAACAATAGCCTTGACAAACTGGACCACAGGGACTCAACAGATATAGTCTGAACATTTCTTCCTAAAGCAGAATACACATTCTTTTCAAGTGCACATGGGACATTCTCCAGAACACATCATATCATGGCCCACAAATCAGCCCTCAACAGGTACAACAGGTACAAGAAGGTTGATATCACACCATGTACATTTTCAGAACACGACGCTATGAAACTTGAAGTCGACAGTTAGAAAAAAAATTGGACAGACCAAAAATACGTGGAGATTATGAACATCCTACTAGAGAATGAATGGAGCAACCAGGAAATTAATGAGGAAATTTAAAACAAATGAAAATGAAAACATGTTTCTCCAAACCTCTGGGATGTAGCAAAGGCAGTCCTAAGAGGGAAATACATAGCAATACAGGCCTACCTCAAGAAACAAGAAGTCTCCAATACACAACGTAACCCTACACCTAAAGGAGATGGAAAAGGAATAGCAAACAAAGCCTAAAGACTACAGAAGAAGGGAAAAAAAGATGAGAGCAGAAATAAACAATACAGGAACCACAAAACTGTAGAATGGAATAACAAAACTAAGAGCTAGTTCTTCAAAATAATTAATAAAATGGATCAAGCCCTAGCCAGCCTTATCAATGAGAAAAGAGAAATGACCTAAATAAATAAAATCACAAATGAGAGACGAGAGATCACAATCAACACCAGAAAAATTAGACAATTATAAGGGAATACTAAGAAATTATACGCTAACAAACTGGGAGACCTGGAAGAAATGGACAAATCCCCAGAAATGTGCAAACGAGCAAAACTGAAATAGGAAGAAATAGAAAATGTGAATAGACCCATAACTAGCAAAGGAATTGAATCAGCAAGGTACCTGTGTGCCTCAGTGGTTGAGCATCTGCTTTGGCTTAGGTCATGATCCCGGGGACCTGGGAGATCAAGTCGCACATCAGGCTCCCCGCATGGAGCCTTGTTTTCCCTCTGCCTATCCCTCTGCCTCTCTGTGTCTCTCATGAATCTATAAATAAAATCTTTAAAAAAGAAAAAGATAAAAAGATGAGAAAGGACCCAAATAAAATCACAAATGAGAAAAGAGAAATAACAACCAACACTACAGAAATACAAACGATTATAAGAGAACATTATGAAAAATTATATGCCAAAAAAAAAAAGAAAAATTATATGCCAGCAACCTAGAACCTGGAAGAAATAGATCAATTCCTGGAAATATATAACATAGCCAAAATGATAAAGGAAGAAATAAGAAACTTGAGCAGACAGAATACCAGCAAATAAATTGAATCAGCAATCAAGAATCTCCCAACATGGGATCCCTGGGTGGCGCAGCGGTTTGGCGCCTGCCTTTGGCCCAGGGCGCGATCCTGGAGACCCGGGATCAAATCCCACGTCGGGCTCCCGGTGCTTGGAGCCTGCTTCTCCCTCTGCCTATGTCTCTGCCTCTCTCTCTCTCTCTCTGTGACTATCATAAATAATAAATAAAAGGAAAAAAAAGCCCAAATTAAAAAAAAAAAAAAGAATCTCCCAACAGGGGGATCACTGGGTGGCGCAGCAGTTTGGCGCCTGCCTTTGGCCCAGGGCATGATCCTGGAGACCCGGGATCGAATCCCACGTCGGGCTCCCGGTACATGGAGCCTGCTTCTCCCTCTGCTTGTGTCTCTGCCTCTCTCTCTCTCTCTCTCTCTCTCTCTCTCTGTGTGTGTGTGTGTGTGACTATCATAAAAAAAAAGGATCTCCCAACAGGAGACGCTTAGATCAATAGTACAGAATGGAAATCCGAAACAAGATACAAACCTGTAACTCTATGATCCATTAATCAACAACAAGGCAGGAAGGAATATCCAAAGGAACAAAGACAGTCTCTTCAACAAACCCTAACCCTGACCCCAGGATAAGAACAAATGGTGTTGGGAAAACCAGGCAGCCACATGCAGAAGAATGAAACTGGACCACTTTCTTACACCATCTATATAAAAAATAAATTCAAAATGGATGAAAGACCTAAATGTGAGACCTGAAAGCATACAAAGAAGAAAAGATAGGCAGCAACATCTTTGACATTGGCCATTGGATGTTCTTTCTAGATATGCCTCTGAGGTGAGGGAAACAAAAGCAAAAATACTATTGGGACTTCATCAAATTGAAAAGCTTCCGCACAGTGAAGGAAACAACCAAAGCTAAAAGGCAACATACAGGAGGAGGGGCAAGATGGCGGAATTGTAGGGTCCCCAAATCACCTGTCCCCACAAAATTACCTAAATAACCTTCAAATCATCCTGAAAATCTACGAATTCAGCCTGAGATTTAAACAGAGACCAGTTTGAATGCTATAGTGGAAAAGTTCGTGATTCTATAAAGGAAGGAAGACGGGAAAAAGAAAGAAACAAAAGGCATCCAAGGGTGAGGGGCCCTGTGAGGAGCCTGGCTATGGCCGGGGCGAGTGCTCACAGGGCAGAGGAGCTCTGTCCTGGGAGAAGGAGGAGCTTCACCAATCTTCCAGGGCAGAATGGCCCCTTCAAGGAGTCAGAGCAGGACCCCAGGAAGGCGGGGATGCCCTAGGGCACCCTGGGACACTAATAGAAACATGCACTCCCAGGAGAGTGCAGCGAGCTCCCTAAGGGCTGCAGGGCACATCCATTGACCGGGGAGCAGCTCTGAGGGGCTCAGGTGGCGGCTCTGCACAGAGGTGTTTGCACGGCCCAGGAGCAGCTTGGCAGCGGCGCCTCCTGCAATGGAAGAGGCTCCATTCAGAGGGGGATGTGGAGCTCTGGGAGCAACTTGGAGGAGCTCGGGCGGTGGCTCCACAGTGAGGTGGCTGTACAGCCGGGAGCGAGAATCCAACAGTGCAGGCCCCGGAGCACAGGGCGCCGAGACACAGCCCAGGATTTGGTCTCCCCCGGGACAGGCAGAGGCCCAGAGGGCCTAGGACACCAAGGACGCTCCTGTCCAGAGCTGAGCAGATCAGCGGCCCAGCCCCAGAGCCTCCAGGACCTGCATTGGACTGCTCCCGTGTTACTGCAGGGGCTGAATACAGGATTCCAGAGCTGGTCGCTGACACTGGGGTTGTTCCTCCTGGGGCCTCACGGGGTAAACTACCCCCACAGAGCCCTGCACCAGGCAGGGGACAGAGCAGCTCCCCCACGTGCTAACACCTGAAAATCAGCACAACAGGCCCCTACCCCAGAAGGCCGGCTAGACGGACAAGTTCCAGGGGAAGTCAAGGAACTTAAAGTATACAGAATCAGAAGATACCCCCCATGTTTTTTTAATTTATGATTGCTTCGTCCTCCACTTCCCCCCTTTCTTTCTTTTTCTTTCTCTTTTTATTCTCTTTTTTCCTTCTTTCTTCCTTTATTCTTTTTCGTTTTCTCTTTTCTTTCCTTCCTTCTCTCCTCTCTTTTTCTCCTTTTCCCAATACAATTTGTTTTCGCCACTCATCACTCAGCAAAATGACTAGAAGGAAAACCTCACCTCAAAAGAAAGAATCAGAAACAGTCATCTCTCCCACAGAGTTACAAAATCTGGATTACAATTCAATGTCAGAAAGCAAATTCAGAAGCACTATTATACAGCTACTGGTGGCTCTAGGAAAAAGCATAAAGGACTCAAGAGACTTCATGACTGCAGAATTTAGATCCAATCAGGCCGAAATTAAAAATCAATTGAATGAGATGCAATCCAAACTAGAAGTCCTAACGACGAGGGATAACGAGTTGGAAGAACGAGTGAGTGACATAACACAAGTTGATGGCAAAGAGAGAAACTGAGGAAAAAAGAGACAGACAATTAAAAGACAAGGAAGACAGATTAAGGGAAATAAATGAGAGCCTGCGGAAGAAAAACCTAAGTGGAATTGGGGTTACCGAGGGTGCCAAAATGGACAGAGGGCCAGAATATGTATTTGAACAAATAATAGCTGAAAACATTCCTAATCTGGGAAGGGAAACAGGCATTTAGATCCAGGAAATAGAGAGATCCCCCCTAAAATCAATAAAAACTGTCCAACACCTCGACATTTAATCTTGAAGCTTGCAAATTCCAAAGATAAAGAGAAGATCTTTAAGCAGCAAGAGACAAGAAAATCCTGACCTTTATGGGGAGGAGCATTAGGGTAACAGAAGACCTCTCCACAGTGACCTGGCAACCCAGAAAGGGCTGGCGGGATATATTCAGGGTCCTCCATGAGAAGAACATGCAACCAAGAATACTTTATCCAGCAAGGCTCTCATTCAAAATGGAAGGAGAGATAAAGAGCTTCCAAGACAGGCAGGAACTGAAAGAATATGTGACCTCCAAACCAGCTCTGCAAGAAATTTTATGGGGGACTCTTAAAATTCCCCTTTAAGAAGAAGTTCAGTGGAACAATCCACAAAACAAGAGCTGAAAAGATATCATGATGACACTAAACTCATATCTGTCGATAGTAACTCTGAACGTGAACAGGCTTAATGACCCCATCAAAAGGCATAGTGTTTCAGACTGGATAAAAAAGCAGGACCCATCTATTTGCTGTCTACAAGAGACTCATATTAGACAGAAGGACACCTACAACCTGAAAATGAAATGTTGGAGAAAAATTTACCATTCAAAGGGTCCTCAAAAGAGAGCAGGTGTAGCCATTCTTATACCAGATAATCTAAAATTTACCCCGAAGACTGTAGTGAAAGATGAAGAGGGACACTAAATCATACTTAAACGATCTATCCAATAAGAGGACTTAACAATCCTCAATATAAATGCCCCTAATGTGGGAGCTGCCAAATATTTAAACCAATTAATAACCAAAGAGAAGAAATACTTAGATAATAATACACTTACACTTGGTTACTTCAATCTAGCTCTTTTTTTTAAAGATTTTATTTATTCATGATAGACACAGAGAGAGAGAGAGAGAGGCAGAGACACAGGCAGAGGGAGAAGCAGGCTCCACGCAAGGAGCCCGATGTGGGACTCAAACCCGGGACTCCAGGATCACACCCTGGGTTGAAGGCAGGCGCTAAACCGCTGAGCCACCCAGGGATCCCCTCAATCTAGCTCTTTCTACCCTCGATAGGTCTTCTAAGCAAAACATCTCCAAAGAAACGATACCTTTAAATCATACACTGGACCAGATGGATTTCACAGAAATCTACAGAACTTTACATCCAAACTCAACTGAATACACATTCTTCTCAAGTGCACATGGAACTTTCTCCAGAATTGACCACATACTGGGTCACAAATCGGGTCTGAACCGATACCAAATGATTGGGATTGTCCCCTGCATATTCTCAGACCATAATGCCTTGAAATTAGAACTAAGGTATCCCTGGGTGGCGCAGCAGTTTGCCGCCTGTCTTTGTCCCAGGGCGCGTTCCTGGAGACCCGGGATCGAATCCCACGTCGGGCTCCCAGTGCATGGAGTCTGCTTCCACTCTGCCTATGTCTCTGCCCTCCCCTCTCTATCTCTCTCTCTCAGTGTGGCTATCATAAATAAATTAAAAAAAGAAAAAAAAGAAAAAAACACACCTTCCCTACAATCAAGCAATTGCAGTGTTGGGGATTTACCCAAAGATTCAGATGCAATGAAACGCCGGGTCACCTGCACCTCGATGTTTATAGCAGGAATGTCCACAATGGCCAAACTGTGGAAGGAGCCTGGTGTCCATTAAACATGAATGGATAAAGAAGATGTGGTTTATGTATACAATGGAATATTAATCAGCCATTAGAAACGACAAATACCCACCATTTGCTTCAATGTGGATAGAACTGGAGGGTATTATGCTGAGTGCAGTAAGTCAATCGGAGAAGGACAAACAGTGTATGTTCTCATTCATTTGGGGAATATAAATAATAGTGAAAGGGAATATAAGGGAATGGAGAAGAAACGTGTGGGAAATATCAGAAAGGGAGACAGAACATAAAGACTCCTAACTCTGGGAAATGAACTAGGGGTGCTGGAAGGGGAGGAGGGCGGGAAGAGAGGGTGAATGGGTGACGGCCACTGAGTGGGACACTTGATGGGATGAGCACTGGGTGTTATTCTGTATGTTGGTCAATTGAACACCAATAAAAAATAAATTTATTTTAAAAAAAAGTTCCAACAAATAAATATTTATGCTGCCAACATGGGAGTACCTAAATATACAAACCAATTAACAACAAACATACAGGAACTCACTGATAATAATACAATGACAGGGGATGTTAACACCCACTTACGTCAATGGACCAATCATCTATGCATTAAATCAACAGGGGAACAATAGCCTTGACACACTGGACCACAGGGACTCAACACATATAGTCTGAACATTTCAACCTAAAGCAGAATACACATTCCTTTCAAGTGCACATGGGACATTCCTCAGAACAGATCATATCATGGGCCACAAATCAGCCCTCAACAGGTACAACAGGTAGAAGAAGGTTGATATCACACCCTGTACATTTTCGACCACGACGCTATGAAACTCGAAGTCGACAGTTAGAAAAAATTTGGACAGACCAAAAATACATGAAGATTATGAACATCCTACTAGAGAATGAATGGAGCAACCAGGAAATTAAAGAGGAAATTTAAAACAAATTAAAATGAAAACATGTTTCTCCAAACTTCTAGGATGTAGAAAAGGCAGTCCTAAGGGGGAAGTAGAATAGCAATACAGGCCTACCTCAAGAAACAAGAAGTCTCCAATACACTACCTAACACTACACCTAAAGAGTCTGGAAAAGGAATAGATAAAAAAGCCTAAAGACTACAGAAGAAGGGGAAAAAAAGGTGAGAGCAGAAATAAACAATACAGAAACAACAAAGCAGTAGAATGGAATAATGAAACAAAGAGATGGTTCTTCAAAATAATTAACAAAATGGATCAAGCCCTAGCCAGCCTTATCAACGAGAAAAGAGAAAAGACTTAATAAATAAAATCACAAATGAGAGAAGAGATCACAATGAACACCAGAAAAATTAGACAATTATAAGAGAATAGTATGAATGATTATATGCTAACAAACTGGGGGACCTGGAAGAAATGGACAAAGCCCTAGAAATGTGCTAATGAGCAAAACTGAAATGGGAAGAAATATAAATGTGAGCAGACCCATAATTTGCAAAGGAATTGAATCAGCAAGGTACCTTGGTGTATCAGGGGTTGAGCATCTGCTTTGGCTCAGATCATGATCCCGGGGTCCTGGGGAATCATGTCCAACATCAGGGCCAGCTGGAGCCTCATTTTCCCTCTGCCTTTACCTCTGCCTTCCTGTGTCTCACATGAATACATAAATAAAATATTTAAAAAATAAAAAATATAAAAAATGAGAAAGGACCCAAATAAAATCACAAATGGGAAAAGAGAAATAACAACCAACAATAGAGAAATACAAACGATTATAAGAGAACATTATGAAAAATCATATGCCAGCAACCTCGAACCTGGAAGAAATAGATCAATTCCTAGAAATATATAACATAGCAAAAATGAAAAAGAAGAAATAAAAAACTTGAACAGGAAGATAACCAGCAAAGAAATTGAATCATCAATCAAGAATCTCCCAACAGGAGATGCTTAGATCAATAGAACAGAATGGAAAGCTGAAACAAGATACAAACCTGTAACTCTATGATGCATTAATCGACAACAAGGCAGGAAGGAATATCCAATGGCACAAAGACAGTCTCTTCAACAAACCCTAACCCTGACCCCAGGATAAGAACAAATGGTGTTGGGAAAACCAGGCAGCCAAATGCAGAAGAATCAAACTGGACCACTTTCTTACACCATATATATAAAAAATAAATTCAAAATGGATGAAAGACCTAAATGTGAGACCTGAAACCATATACAAAGAAGAAAAGATAGGCAGCAACGTCTTTGATATTGGCCATTGGGTCTTCTTTCTAGATATGCCTCTGAGGTGAGGGAAACAAAAGCAAAAATACTATTGGGACTTCATCAAATGTAAAAGCTTCTGCAAAGTGAAGGAAACAACCAAAGCTAAAAGGCAACATACAAAATGAAAGGAGATATTTGTAAACAACACATCCAATAAACAGTTAGTATGCAAAATACATAAAGCAAATATAAATCTCAGCATCCTTTTTTTTTAATTTTTTTAAATTTTTATTTATTTATGATAGTCACACAGAGAGAGAGAGAGAGGCAGAGACATAGGCAGAGGGAGAAGCAGGCTCCATGCACCGGGAGCCCGACGTGGGATTCGATCCCGGGTCTCCAGGATCGCGCCCTGGGCCAAAGGCAGGCGCTAAACCACTGCACCTCCCAGGGTTCCCAAATCTCAGCATCCTAAATACAAATTATCCAACTACAGATTGGTAGAAGAGATGAATGGACTTTGTCTCTGACAAGACATCCAGTTGGCCACCAGACACACTGAGAGACACTCAGCATCACCCATCATCAGGGAAATGCAAACCACAATGAGATGTCACCTGACAGCCGTCAGAATGGCTAAAATTAACAACATAAGAAACAACAGGTGTTGGTGAGGCTATGCAGAAGAGGGAGCCCTGTTACACTCCTGGTGTGCATGCGAACAGGTGCAGCCACTGTGAAAAACAGTTTGGAGGGTCCTCGACAAGTTAAAAATCGGGGATCCCTGGGTGGCACAGTTGTTTGGCACCCGCCTTTGGCCCATGGCACAATCCTGGACACCCAGGTTCGAATCGCACGTCGGACTCCTGGTTTATGGAGCCAGCTTCTCCCTCTGCCTGCGTCTCTGCCTCTCTCTCTGTGACTATCATAAATAAAAATAAAATAAAAAGAAGTTAAAAATAGAGCTACCCTACGATTCCAAAATTGCACAGCTAGGTATTTACCACGAGGATACAAAAGTAGTTTAGTAGATTGGAAGAGGGACACGCAGCCCAGTGTTTCTAGCAGTGTTATCAACAAAAGCCAATCAGTGGATCCAGCCCAGATGTCCATCGACAGAAGAATTGGCAGAGACGATGTGCTAAATATACACACTGCGACATCACTGGGTCATCAGAAGGAATGAAATGAAGCCATTTAAAATGACGTGGGAGAAGTGGAAAGGACTTATACCAAATGAACTCAGTCAGTCAGAGAAAGACAGATACCAAATACCATACAATGGCATTAACATGTGAATTTTAAAAAAACAAACAAACTGGCAAAGGGGCAGAGGGGGGATGAGAGAAGCAAACCAAGATACACACTCTTAACCACAGAGAATAAGCTAATCAACACCAAAGGAAGGTGGGGGAATGGGGAATCAGGGGATGGGGATACTGGAGGGCACCTGTGACCAGTACCAGGAGTTGTATCCAAGGATTGAATCACTATGTGGTAAATCTGAAACTATATCATACTGTGTTTACAAACAGGAATTCAAGTAAAACTTTAAAATGATAATTGGTAGGATTGATGAAACATGTGCACACAAGAGATAAAATCAGAAAGGCAACTGAAAATCCAAATAGAGTATTTAGAGGCACAAATCCCCTCCTTAGCTCAGCTTGGGAGAAGCCTGCTATGTCTATTCTGACCCCAGCAGAAGCCTGAATTTTGATTCTCTGGGGAGGCCACTGACTTGGTGGAGTCAGGCTATCTTTGAACCCAAAACCTAAATAGAGTGCATAAAACTAAACTGCCCAAGATACTAGGAGTCCCAGTGCAGGCACATGCTAAGACCCAAACTCTAACCATACACAGACATAACCCTAACCCTACACTTAATCCTAATGTTAACCTAACCCTTAAACAAGAACTATCACTAATTAAAAACCAAACACAAACCCCAAGACCGAAACACATTCACTGAATGTTCCTGCCAACCCTCACCCTAACTCCTAAACCTATCCTAAACCCTTAAGCCTGACCCCTACCTTAAATCTAACCCTAATCCTACCCTCTAACCATAACCTTAACTTAAGTACTCAAATCCTATTCCTAACCTTAACCAGTACGATAACCCTAACACTCTAATACTAATCCTATCTCATATCCCAAACTGTACCCTAACCTGTACCGTAAAACTAACCCCTTTCCCACTCCCTAACCGTATCTCTTACCCTTTTCCAAATCCGTACCCTGACCATGACCTGACTCTAAACCTAACCCCTAACCAAACACTAACCCTAACCCTACCCCTAATCCCTATCCTAACCCTAACCCTCACCCTAACCCTAAACCTAGCCCTTCTTTAACTCTAACCCCTAACCCTTAACCCTAACCCTAACTCACATCCTAACCCCTAACCTTAAATGCAAACCTAAGCCCAACCCTAACTCTAACCATAACCCTAACCCCAACTCCAAACCTCCTGCCCTAATCCCTAGAGCCTAAACCCTAACCCTAACTCTAAATCCTGTCCCTAACCCTAACCCCCATCCTAACTCTTAACTACTGACCCTTACACTTATGCCTCACCTAACCTCTAATCCGCAACCATAAGCATAATCATAACTCCTAACATCTAACCTAAGCCTAACCACCAACTGCCTCCCCGCCCCTGACCCTACCATTTATTCTACCCATTCACTTACCCTATGGTTGTGAGTAGTCCCTTCTGATGTGGAAGTGACCCCCAATGCGCCTCCAGTGTCCTCCACGGGGTCCTGAATAATCCAGGCTCATGTGAGTGCGGACGTGGCCCCACATGTTCCTGAGTCATAGTCAGCAGGTCCTGAGGACGCCGATTCTCCTATCACTGTGGACTATGCCTCACATCCTCTGGAACCCTCACAGCAGGTCCTCAGGTGGCCGGGGCTCCTGTCAGCCTGGGCATGGCCCCACGTCCCCCAGAAAACTCACCGCGCATCCTGAGGAGGCTGTAGGCTCCTGTCAGCATAGACGCATCCCCATACGTCCCGAAGCCAAAGTGCAGGTGCTGAGGAGGATGGGGGTCCTGTCACCGTGAATGGGGCACCTAGCTTCCAGAAGCCTCAACTTATATCCTGAGGGGGCCGGGAGCTCCTGCCAGAGTGGAAGCGGTGCCACATCTTCCTGAAGTGTCCCCGTGGGTCCTGGGGCGGCTCAGGGGTTCCTGTCAGCGTAGATGCGGGCCCACAATTTCCTGAAGCCTCCCTGCAGGACCTGAGGCGGCCCAGGGCTCCTGGCAGTGTGGGTGCGGGCCCATATCTTCCTGAACTTCAAGGCTGGTCCTGAGGAGACCAGGGCTCCTGTCAGTGTGAAACACGGCCCAATTTCCCCCTGAGACTTCCCGCGGGTCCTGAGGAGGCTGGGATTCATCAGCGTGGACGCGTCCCCATGTCCTCCTCAGGCCTCCCCAGCACAGGCTGGCTCCTGTTAGTGAAGGCAGAGGAGGACTACTGCGCATGCGCACCCCTGGGTGGGGTCTGGGCTCAGGTGCCCCCTGCGGGACACTCAGGTGCTGCAGGAGGCCATGCAGGAGGAGTTGGGTGCTCCAGAGGCCACACCTGCCTCATCCAGGCTCCAGCTGTGGCCTGTTAGCATCGGAAACATCTCACTGAAACGGAGCCCAACACCCGGTTTCCCCAGAAATACTTAAGGACAAGGAATTGGAGCCCACAGGACACGAAATGAAATGTGGACCAGACTTTTACCACGTCCTGCAAAACTCACTCAACCCTCTTCCACTGTGGGCGGGACTTCGGGCTAGTGCAGCCGCCCTGGACAGTGTGGAGGCTCCTCAGGATGTTACAAATAGAGCCGTCCTGCGACCAGCAGGTGTATGGCCTGGAGCTCACTCCGAAGATACAGATGCAGTGAGACGTCGGACAACTGCACCCAATGTCCACAGCAGCCGGGTCCACAGTAGCCACACTGTGGGAGGAGTCTTGGTGCCCTCAGGCAGATGATGGATAAAGAGGATGGGAGATAGATGATGGTCATAGAGAGAGGAATGGTACTCAGCTATCAAAGAGAAGGAAATCTTGCCATTTGCAATGACGTGGATAGAACTAGAGGGATCATGTTAAGTGAAATAAATCAGTCGGGAAAGAGAATGACCGTGTGGTGTCATTCATAGGTGGAATTAAAGAAGCAAAGCAGATAACAACTGTAAAGGGAAGGAAAAACAAATATGATAAAAACAGATGCAGGAAATACAGACTCTTAATGAAAGGAAACAAACTGAGGGCCTCTGGAGTTTGGGGATAACAGGGGAGGTGTTGTCACGTGCACTGCTGTTATCTCCAACTGGTGAATCCCTGAATTCTGCCTCTGAAAGTATAACACACTATACATTAATTAATTGGGTTTAAATTAAATTAAGTTAAAAAATCATTTGTATCAGAGCACATTTCCTTCTAGACTCTCAGTTTTGCTCATTCAGCTTATACCGGGACCACCCACCATGGGTCTGGTTTGTCGAAATAGGCTCCATGCCTCGTCCATGGCCCAGCCCAGGGCTAGAACTCATGACCCCTGAGATCAGGACTGGAGGTGAGGTCAGGAGTCGGATGCTTAACCAACGGAGCCAGCTGGGGGCCCGAGAACCACACTGCTTTATCCTGTGTCTGTGTGACATCATTTGAAATAGGAAAGTGCTACGTCCCGCTCTCTCAGGCTTCTCCAATACTGATTTGCTGTCCGGGGTCATTTGTGGGGGCGGATGGATGTTATGGGTTTTTTTTTCCTATTTATAGGATCTGCCACCATGATTTTGATAGGAATGACATTGAATCTGAGGGTGGATTCAGGAATTGCGGACATTTTCACAAGATGAGGCTCCCACCCCATGAGCCCAGGACGGCCTCACAGAGCCTGGTATGGCTCAGTGCACAAGTCTTGTGCTCCTTTGGTTCAGTCTCATTATTAATTGTGAATGGAGAAGGGAGTCATAACCTTCATTTCCTTCCTGAGTGCTCATTGTCGGGACAGAGCAAGGCTACTCTGTTCTGTAGGGTCAGTTTGTGTCCCGTGACTTTACTGAACGCACTCCTTAGTTCTAACAGGTTTTGGTGGAGGCTCTTGGGTTTCCTGCTTCTAGTACCGCATCTTCAGCATATAGGGAGAGTGTGAAGTCCCCCTTCCAGGTGTAGAACCTTTGCTGTTTACAGTTTAATGTCCTAGAAAGACCCACAATAGAATCAAAACTGAGCCCAGGACAAGGACAGGAAGGCCATATTAGAATGAGAACAGAGCTCAATGCCTTTGAAGGCCCCATATCAAAATGTAAACAGAATTTGAGGAATTGCTCCAGCCCTTCTGGAGGTCCCCGAGACCAGCCCTTAAAACTAAGCAAAAACCCACCTTGGGGTCCAAGTCCCTGCTCTGCTGTGTCGGGTATACTTGGACACAAGCTCGATCTTGTAAATTAACCCTCGTGTGTTTGCATTCGTGTCGACTTCTCGGTGGTTTCTCATATTCGCAATCTTGGGCACAACAGTCTGAGATAAAAAAAAACAAAACCAAAAGAAACTTGGACGAGGGCAGAGTGAAAGCAGGGTTCTAAGAGAAGCGACAGAGACCCGGGGGTTTCGCGGCTCTTCTGTGGTGGGCCTGGAGACTGGGGGGCAGGATGCTCAGCCCCAGAGCAAGAGGACCCAGCGTCCCCACCCGCATCCCTCCCATCAGCGCTGAGTCTCAGGGATCAGCACAGTGCGACCCGCTGGAGGCCAGAGGCGCTAAAGCCCACCCCACCACTGACCCCGCAGGTGCATCTCTCAGGCAGATGTGCACCTGACAATCAGCGCCATGGCCCATTCCCAGACCCCACACAGACCACTCGCTGCCACCAAGCTGTTGGACCACAGAGGCTGCAGAGCTTCAGCTCTGCCTGGAAAGTAGGGTCTAGCTTCCTTTGTACTTTGTGCTTTATTTTCATGTATTTTCTTTGATTCTATTTTATAAATTGCCTTATTTTAATTTTTATGTATGTACTTTATATGTTTCTTATTTTTAGTTTCATGGTACTTTAATTGTGTTTCTTATTTTGGGATTTGGAATCTTTTAACAAGCAGGCCAAAATAATCTGGTGTTCTTTTAGGAGGGCAGTTTTTATTGTTTTTCTTGTTTTTTCTTTCTTCTTTCTTTCTTTTTTGGAAAAAAAATAATGAGATGGAGTAATTCACCTTCATAAAATAACATGAGGTAGTACTCAAAGCCAGGAAGTTCATCCATTCACATATATGATGTCTAAATACAGTTTAAAACAATGATTATAAAGATAGCAGCTGGGCTGGAAAAAGAGCACAGAAGAAAACTAGAGAATCCCTTACTGTAGAAATAAAAGAACTAAAATCTAGTCAAGCCAAAGTTAAAAATGCTATAACCGAGATGCAGTCCCAAGTGGAAGCCTTAAAAACAAGGAAGGTTATGGACCACAGAGGCAGACTTGGGAACTCAGCCACTTATTAAAGCAATAACATTCATATCATAGTAGACTCAGAAGATGAAGAGAGAGAAAAGGTGGGCCTTGCTCAGTCATTATAAATGACAAATACCCACCATTTGCTTCAAGGTGGATGTAACTGGACGGTATTATGCTGAGTGAAGTAACTCAATCGGAGAAGGACAAACATTGAATGTTCTCATTCACTTGGGGAATATAAATAATAGTGAAAGGGAATATAAGGGAAGGGAGAAGGAATGTGTGGGAAATATCAGAAAGGGAGACAGAACATAAAGACTCCTAACTCGGGATCCCTGGGTGACGCAGCGGTTTGGCGCCTGCCTTTGGCCCAGGGCGCGATCCTGGAGACCCGGGATCAAATCCCACGTCGGGCTCCCGGTGCATGGAGCCTGCTTCTCCCTCTCCCTGTGTCTCTGCCTCATTCTCTCTCTCTCTCTCTTTGTGACTATCACAAATAAATAAAAATTTAAAAAAAGACTCCTAACTCTGGGAAACGAACTAGGGGTGATGGTAGGGGAGGAGGGCTGGGGTGGGGGTGAATGTGTGATGGGTACTGAGGGGGGCACTTGACGGGATGAGCACTGGGTGTTACTCTGTATGTGGGCAAATTGAACACACACAAAAAAATAAATTTATTATTAAGAAAAAAAAAAGAAGGAAGAAAAAGTGGCACCTGGGTGGCTCAGTCAGTTAAGCTTCTGACTTAGGCTCAGATCATGATCCAGGTCCAAGGAAGGCTCCCTGTTCAGCAGGGAACCTACTTCTCCCTCTCCCTCGGCCGTCTTGCTCATGGTTTTTCTCTCCTCTCTCAATTAATTAAATAACGTCTTTGAAAAAGACACAAACAAACCCAGAATGAAGAGAAATCACCCATGTAGAAGAATTTCAAACAATTTGTGCAGACATTCCACCCTCAAGTTCATGAGCATAGCTTCCCACTCTTATGTGTGCAATACACATAGTAACTTCCTTCTACAAAATATATTATGAGAAACTTAAAAAAATAATGATAATGTAATAGTAATAATAATAATAATAATAATAATAAGAAGAAGAAGAAGAAGAAGAAGAAGAAGAAGAAGAAGAAGAACAATAAAGAATCACTTTACTACGGAGAAAGCTGACAAACACTACATCAGCAAAATGATCAGATCGATACCAAGACTGATAAATTATGTTGATAGTATCTATCCTTTATATGATATAATAAAAATAGCAATATATCTCTGTATATAATCCACAAAAACAGTTCAATCATGAGATAAACAATAGACATGTCCCAACTGAGGGAAATTTTACAAATTACTCTACTTCTCAAAGCGTTCCAGTTAAACGACAACAAGGAAAGGCTGAAAGACTGCCACAATCCAGAGGAGCCTAAGGAAACAGGAGGACAAATGGAGTGTGATATGAGGAATGGTAACTCAGCAAAAACTATGAAAATCTGAATAAAGTATTGTCCCTGGTTAATGCAAATATTTTAATATTGATTCATTAGCTAATATTTGAACCGTACTAATATAAGATATCCATAATTGGAAATATTGAGTGCGAGTGCATGAGAATTCTCTTAGTATCTTCTCAATTTCCCTACAAATCTTTGTTTTTTTTCTAATAAATAAGATTTATTTTGAAAATTGACTTAAATAAATCAGGCTCCAAGTGTGAAGACATTTCAAGAATAGTTAACTTTTGCCTTATTCTTAAAGAGTTCCTTCGTTAGGAACAAAGTAAAAATTTTATATCAGAAGGAAAGAAAAACACTTATGAACACGTACAATGCTTCCTCAACCTGAAAAGCAGGAAAGCATAATGAATAGCAAAAATCACCTAAAAATACTTCTATTATAATAGACAACATATTGCAAGTGCATTTAAAATTAGCAAGGCATAACATTTATCTCCTTGACATTTGTCTTCCAAAGAGTTCACAGTGTTTCAGTGTCAGTTGAAACAGGGGAAGAAACTCAGGGAAGAATCCTTCACATAATAATAGGACCATTGGTAATAATGTCTCTCAGTTATTTCCAAATCCATAAAGATGCATTTTCTGATGAGTGACTGAGCTGCGAAGAAATAGTTGAGAAAGCCTCATCCCTCTGAATTACTAGTGTCAGAATATTTTAACAATACTACCACGGATAGTACATTATCCATATTAACAGTCAATACGTCTCAGATTGGAATCTGAGCAATCAGATGTGCAGAGAAAAAACGCTTTGATTGCTCCTCATCTTTTAAAGGCAAAGGAGAACTTTTCTATGTACAAAGTCAGTTGTCAAGATAGCCTTAGGGAATAAGAGTCTGCAGCATCAAATCACGCTGCATAGCCGAGACGCCCGATCTCCAGGTATTCCTGATCCCAAATCCCTGGGTTTGTCCCCCAACACAGGCTGCCACACTGAGGTCATTTGCAATTGCTCTCTTAGGAGCTCCGGGGAGGGTGGCAGGAGCTAGAAAGTATCGGACGGGACGTGGGGAGGCCGAGAACATTACGGCCATTCCACTTTAAGTTCAGCATTTGCACAAGTCCAGCAATCCCAGTCCCCTGTGAAGAAGAGCTGAAATTTACATTACTTCAGATACAGGAAAAAAACAAAAATTTACAGCTTAATGTCCTAGAATGCCCCAGAATAGAATAAAAACTGAGCCGAAGCCAAGGGCTGGAAACCCCTATTACAATGAGAAGAGAGCTCAATGCCCTTGAAGGCCCCATATCAAAATGTGAACAGAACTTGAGGAATTGCTCCAGCCCTTCTGGAGGTCCCCGAGACCAGCCCTTAAAACTAGGCTAAAACCGTCCTCGGGGTCCAAATCCCTGCTCCACTCTGTGGGGTATACTTGGACCCATGCTTGAGTTTGTAAAACACCCCTCGTTTGTTTGCATCAGTGTCGGCTCCTTAGTGGTTTCTCGGATTCGCCATCTTGTGCACAAAACCCCCATGTCCCATTCCCACCTGGACTGACTCTTTGTCCCCTCCCACCCAGGCTGACCCTCAGTCACCTCCCCACCCACAACAGCTGGGCACAGGCCCTCACACAGGTCCATGGGCACGCTGGGCACTCCCGCCATCCCTGGCCTCCCAGGGGAAGGAAGGAGTATTCAGCAGGACACACTCCCATGGTGGCCCCTGGGCTCCCTGCCCAGGGTGGCACCTGGTGACATGTCGGGGTCTGAGTCCCTGATGCTGGCTCCTCCTCCCTGGTATTCCCACAGGAAATGAAGTAAGAGGCCCTGGTCTCCTCCAGGGACATCAAGCAGGTGGACATGGACATCAACATGACATTCAGCAGTCACATAATGTTTTGGGCCTACTACCGGGTAGTATGAGGCTGAGGTGCCAGGGGGGATTGGGACCCGGGGGAGGACTGGTGGCTTCTGAGTAGGGAACATGGGGCTTTGAGGCCGGGGGAAGAACAGCAGCCAACAAAACACGGCAGCATGAAAGGGTGCTGGGGATGACCTTTGTGCCCCCACACCCAGTGTCTCAGGGATGAGGAGGTCACTAGGATGGGGCCTCCAGGGCTTGCCATGGGAGCTGAACCCCAAAGGGGTGACGGACGGCACCCTGAAAACCAGGTGCCTGGGTGGGGGCCATGGGGGGCATTACGGGGACCTGGGGGCAGATTGCATGGCTGTGACTGGAGGAGGACACACATCGATCCGATGAGGGTCAGAAGGGTCAGAGTGACACCCACCCACGGTGCTTTATATATTTCGAAATTCTATGCATTTAATTTGAGACAATTTGCAATTTGTAAACATACATAGTATGATGACCCCCAGATAATGCGCCCGGTCCAGCCAGGGCCCTGCACTAACCACCCGGGACCCGGGGCAGGTGTCACAATAAACCCCAGACAGAGGTCGCCTTTATCTGTAGATGTCTTGGTGTGCATCTTAAAGGAAGGGGATGCCCTGTGTCCGCAGGCTCTCCACACAATCCCCCTCATTCCTTACCCATACACTATCCCCCTACATCATTATCCCTCATGGCATCCCCCCTACACCATCCCCCTCAAACCCACACACCCCCACACAAACCCCACCCACACTATACCCCAACACCATCCCCCCTACACCATCCCCCTCAATCCACCACCATCATACCCCTGCCCCAAAATCATCCACTCACACACCATCGCCCCCCAGCAAGGACCCAGTGCAGGTGCACCCTGTGGGACATGCTCAGCCTCCCCGTGGTTCTCTGGACAGCCTGCTACCATCAGAAGCCCGGTGTCCCATAGAGTGTCCAGGGGTTGCAGGGAGGAGGAAAGACAGGGAGCCCCCGACAGGGTGGGTGCAGGTAGGTGGAGCAGAGGAAGCACTGTGCCCTGCCTCCTCCCACTCTTCCTCCTGGAGGGCGGCACAACCTGCACAGGACACCAGCCCCTAACCCAGAGGGACCTGGGCTGACTTGGGCCCAGGCTCTTGGGGGTTGGGTTGATTTGAGTCCCCACCAGTCCCAACTCAAGGACTAATGGAATCAGGCCCCATGGCCCTGGCCAGCCCTGGATTCTGGCCCCGGGCTGAGCAAGCCCTCTCACAGCTGGATGTGGCCTCCTGGGCCCTCGGCGTGCCCACAGATACAGGTCGCTGATCTAGGGAAGCCCTGGGGATCCCAGGACACACCAGTGTGGGGAGAGGAGGGGTAAGCCGGTGGGCCACACCTGCACCCACACCAGGAGGCAGGCTCCTCCAGGTGCTGTGGCCCCAGAGAGCTCAGGCCACGGTCCGGCTGCCCTGCGGGGACCCAGAGCAGGAGACCATGAGCTGCAGGTCCAGGTCAGCTCTGCTGTCCTCAGAACCGTCAATCAGGCTGAAACCTCAGGACACTCACCCCCACCCGGAGTCCACACATGCTCCCAGGTGGGGGACTCTAGCACCCGCCCCCCACCCCATGTGATTCTTGCCCCCCCTTAAAGGACAGAAAGGTCTCCTTCCCCAGGGGAAGGCACGAACTCATGGCTCTGAGCCCTTTGCTGTAGAAACTCAATAAAGTGTTGTGGTGTGAAAATGCAGAGCCAGCCCATTTCTGTGTCTCCCAGAACTATGTGCTTGGGGCATGGAGAGACCCCCAGAGAGGAGGAGGGGGCACCACCTAGGCCCCAACCAGCCCCTGCAGGGACGCTACCAGGCACACACAGCTGATGTCCCCACATGCCTTCCAGTGCAGCCAGACCCCCTGCTGGACATGGGAATGTGGCCGAGCCAAAACTTCCAGCTCTGCTGACCCTCCAGCTGAAAGTTCCTGCATGAGTGAGACCGGCATGGCCAGGAGAGCCCAGCTAGCCGCCCAGCGCCAGCACCAGAAATGATGTTCTGCCAACCATTTCGGGGTTTTGCGTGACCCAGCCAGAGGATCTGATAGCTGCATGGGATAGCTGCATGTGATAGACACACACGCATCTCAAAACCAACAAAAGTCGGAATCCTCCCAATGTTGTCAAACAGGAGCCAGATGGTTACATACACTACACTGTGGTCTCCAATAGGATATTTGGAAAAATGCTATAAGCCATGACTGCAGAGGTGTTGGACGCATGGAATGTGTTTGCTGTGTTCCAACAGGGAGGGCAGAGGGGCAGGAAGCATCCTCCGGAGTGGGGGGGGCCCTCCTAGGAAAGGACACCAGGTCCTTGTGAAGGCTATGGAGGGTGAAATCTCCTCCTCTCTTTCTGCTTCTGTTTTTCATCCTAAATGCCATTTTCCTCAATCATATTAGCAAGAATTTATTTTTTGTTTTTAAATTTCTTTTTATTGGAGTCCAATTTGTATGAATTCTTTCTTCAGCAAGGGTGTCATACAGGAGAGCGAGAGAAAGATTTTCCCAGACAGGCAACATATAAAGGAGTTCATGACCACTTAACCAATCCAGTAAGGAATTTTAAGAGGGACTCTTCTAGTGGGGGAAAAAAAGAGACCAAAAGCAACAAAGACTAGAAAGGCCCAGAGAACGTCACCAGAAACACCAACTCTTCCGGTAACACAAATGCACAAAGTTCATATCTTTGAATAATCACTCTGAATGCTGATAGACTAAATGCTCCAATAAAAAGATATAGGGTATCAGAGTGGCTTAAAAAACAGGATCCGGGATGTCTGGGTGGCTCAGGGGTTGAGCCTCTGCCTTTGACTCAGGGTGTGATCCTGAAGTCTTGGATCGAGTCCCATATTGGGCTCCTGGTGGGGAGCCTGTTTCTCTCTCTGCCTAATTTTCTGCCCCCCCTCTCTCTCTCACTCTCGCTCTCTCTCACACTATCATAAATAAAATTATTATTAAAAAAACAACATCCATCTGTACGCTGCCTACAAGATGCTCACCTTAGACCTATAGACACCAACAGATTGAAAGTCAGGGGATGGAAAATCACCTATGATGCTAATGGATATCAAAAGAAAGATGGAGGACCCATACTTATATCAGACAAATTAGATTTGAAAACACACCCTGGGGGACACCTGGTGGCTCATTGGTTGAGCATCTGCCTTCGGCTCAGGGTGTGATTCTGGGATCCCAGGATCAAGTCCCACATCAGCCTCCCTTTGGGGAGCCTGCCTCTCACTCTGCTATGTTCCTTCCTCTGCTTCTCTGTGTAATTCTCATGAATAAATAAATAAATATTTTAAATTTCAAAAAAGAAAGAACAAATACTGTAAGAAGAGATGGAGAAGGGCATTATTTCATAAATAAAAAGACTCTCTATCATGATCAAACAACTAAATATTTATGCTGCCAACATGGGAGTACCTAAATATAGAAACCACTGTTGGTGGGAATGTGAACTGATGCAGCCACTCTGGAAATCTCTGTGGAAGTTCCTCAATGAGATAAAAATAGACCTGCACAACGACCCAGAAATTGCACTGTTGGGGATTTACCGCAAAGATTCAGATGCAATGAAACGCCGGGAGAACTGCACCCCGATGTTTATATTAGGAATGTCCACAATAGCCAAACTGTGGAAGGAGCCTCGATGTCCATCGAAAGTTGAATGGATAAAGAAGATGTGGTTTATGTATACAATGGAATATTACTCAACCATTAGAAATGGACTGCTCCCGAGTTACTGCGTGGGCTGAATACAGGTTTCCAGAGCTGGCCATTGTCACTGGGGTTGTTCCTCCTGGGGCCTCATGGGGTAAACTAAACGCACTGAGCCCTGCACCAGGCAGGGGACAGAGCAGCTCCCCCAAGTGCTAACACCTATAAATCCGCACAACAGGCCCTTCCCCTGGAAGACCAGCTAGACGGACAAGTTCCAGGGAAGTCAAGGGACTTAAAGTATACAGAATCAGAAGATACCCCCCATGTTTTTTTTAATTATGATTGCTTCCCCCACTCTTTATCCCCATTTTCTTTCTTTTCTTTCTTTTTTTATTCTCTTTTTTCCTTCTTTCTTCCTTTATTCTTTGCCTTTTTCTCTTTTCTTTCCTTATTTCTCTCCTCTCTTTACTTGTTTTCCCAATTCAATTTGTTTTTGGCCACTCGGCACTCAGGAAAATGACTAGAAGGAAAACCTAACCTCAAAATAAAGAATCAGAAACAGTCGTCTCTCCCACAGAGTTACAAAATCTGGATTACAATTCAATGTCAGAAAGCCAATTCAGAAGCACTATTATACAGCTACTGGTGGCTCTAGAAAAAAGCATAAAGGACTCAAGAGACTTCATGACTGCAGAATTTAGATCCAATCAGGCCGAAAGTAAAAATCAATTGAATGAGATGCAATCCAACTGGAAGTCCTAACGATGAGGGATAACGAGGTGGAAGAAAGAATGAGTGACATAGAACACAAGTTGATGGCAAAGAGAGAAACTGAGGAAAAAAGAGACAGACAATTAAATGACCAGGAAGACAGATTAAGGGAAATAAACGACAGCCTGCGGAAGAAAAACCTACGTGTAATTGGGATTCCCAAGGGCGCCAAAATGGACAGAGGACCAGAATAAGTATTTGAACAAATAATAGCTGAAAACATTCCTAATCTGGGAAGGGAAACAGGCGTTCAGATGCAGGAAATAGAGAGATCCTCCCCTTAAATCAATAATAACAATCCAACACCTCGACATTTAATAGGGAAGCTTGCAAATTACAAAGATAAAGATAAGATCTTTAAACAGCAAGAGACAAGAAAATCCTGACCTTTATGGGGAGGAGCATTAGGGTAACAGAAGACCTCTCCATAGCAACCTGGCAGCCCAGAAAGTGCTGGCAGGATATATTCAGGGTCATCAATGAGAATAACATGCAACCGAGAATACTTTATCCAGCAAGGCTCTCATTCAAAATGGAAGGAGAGATAAAGAGCTTCCAAGACAGGCAGGAACTGAAAGAATATGTGACCTCCAAACCAGCTCTGCAAGAAATTTTAAGGGGGACTCTTAAAATTCCCCTTTAGGAAGAAGCTCAGTGGAACAATCCACAAAAACAAGGACTGAATAGATATCATGAAGACGCTAAACTCATATCTGTCGATAGTAACTCTGAACGTGAATGGGCTTAATGACCCCATCAAAAGGCGCAGGGTTTCAGACTGGATAAAAAAGCAGGACCCATCTATTAGCTGTCTACAAGAGACTCATATTAGACAGAAGGACAGCGACAACCTGAAAATAAAATGTTGGAGAACTATTTACTATTCAAAAGGTCCTCAAAAGAAAGCAGGGGTAGCCATCCTTATATCAGAAAAACTAAAATTTACCCCGAAGACTGTAGTGAGAGATGAAGAGGGACACTAAATCATACTTAAGGGATCTATCCCACAAGAAGACCTAACAATCCTCAACATATGCCCCGAATGTGGGAACTGCCAAATATTTAAACCAATTAATAACCATAGTGAAGAAATACTTAGATAATAATATACTATACTTGGTGACTTCAATCTAGCTCTTTCCACTCTCGATAGGTCTCTAAGCACAACATCTCCAAAGAAAAAAAGAGCTTTAAATGATACACTGGACCAGATGGATTTCACAGAAATCTACAGAACTTTACATCCAAACTCAACTGAATACACATTCTTATCAGGTGCACATGGAACTTTCTCCAGAATAGACCACATACTGGGTCACAAATAGGGCCTGAACCGATACCAAGGGATTGGGATCATCCCCTGCATATTCTCAGACCATAATGCCTTGAAATTAGAACTAAATCACAACAAGAAGTTTGGAAGGACCTCAAACACATGGAGGTGAAGGACTATCCTGCTAAAAGATGAAAGGGTCAACCAGGAAATTAAGGAAGAATTAAAAGCTTTCATGGAAACTAATGAGAATGAACATACAACCATTCAAAATCTTTGGGATGCAGCAAAAGCAGTCCTAAGGGGGATATACATCGCAATAAAAGCATCCATTCAAAAACTGGAAAGAACTCAAATACAAAAGCTAACCTTACACATAGAGGAGCTAGAAAAAAACAGCAGCTATATCCTACACCCAACAGAAGAAGAGACTTAATTAAAATTCGAGCATGGGATCCCTGGGTGGCGCAGTGGTTTAGCGCCTGCCTTTGGCCCGGGACGTGATCCTGGAGACCCGGGATCGAATCCCACCTCGGGCTCCCGGTGCATGGAGCCTGCTTCTCTCTCTGCCTATGTCTCTGCTTCTCTCTCTCTCTCTGTGACTATCATAAATAAATAAAAAATAAATAAATAAAAAATTCGAGCAGAACTCAAGGAAATCGAGACCAGAAGAAATGTGGAACAGATCAACAGAACCAGGAGTTGGTTCTTTGAACAAATTAATAAGATAGATAAACCATTAGCCAACCAGATTAAAAAGAAGATAGAGAAGACTCAAATTAATAAAATCATGAATGAGAAATGAGAGATCACTACCAACACCAAGGAAATACAAACGATTTTAAAAACATGTTATGAACAGCTATACGCCAATAAATTAGGCAATCTAGAGGAAATGGGCGCAATCCTAGATAGCCACAAACTACCAACTGGAACAGGATGAAATAGAAAACCTAAACAAGCCAATAACCAGGGAGGAAATTGAAGCAGTCATCCAAAACGTCCCAAGACACAAAAGTCCAGGGCCAGATGGCTTCCCAGGGGAATTCTATCAAACGTTTAAGGAAGAAACCATACCTATCCTACTAAAGCTGTTTGGAAAGATAGAAAGAGATGGAGTCCTTCCAAATTCATTCTATGAAGCCAGCATCACCTTAATTCCAAAACCAGACAAAGACCCCACCAAAAAGGAGAATTACAGACCAATATCCCTGATGAACATGGATGCAAAAATTCTCAACAAGATACTAGCCAATAGGATCCAACAGGACATTAAGAAAATTATTCACCATGACAAAGTAGGATTTATCCCCGGGACACAAGGCTGGTTCAACACTCGTCAAACAATCAATGGGATTCATCGTATCAGCAAAGAAAAACCAAGAACCATATGATCCTCTCATTAGATGCAGAGAAAGCATTTGACAAAATAGAGCATCCATTGCTGATCAAAACATTTCAGAGCGTAGGATAGAGGGAACATTCCTCGACATCATAAAGGCCATCTACGCAAAGCCCACAGCAAATATCATTCTCAATGTGGAAGCACTGGGAGCATTTCCACTAAGATCAGGAACAAGACAGGGATGTCCACTCTCACCACTGCTATTCAACATAGTACTGGAAGTCTGAGCCTCAGCAATAAGACAACAAAAATAAATAAAGGCATTCAAATTGGCAAAGAAGAAGTCAAACTCTCCCTCTTCGCCGATGACATGATACTCTAACTAGAAAACCCAAAAGACCCCCCCCAAGATTGCTACAACTCATACAGCAATTTGGTAGCGTGGCAGGATACAAAATCAATGCCGAGAAATCAATGGCATTTCTATACACTAACAATGAGACTGAAGAAAGAGAAATAGAGGAGGCAATCTGATTTACAATTGCACCCAAAAGCATAAGATACTTAGGAATAAACCTAACAAAGGAGGTAAAGGATCTCAACCATAAACATTATAGAATGCCTCTGAAAGAAATTGAGGAAGACACAAAGAGATGGAAAAATATTCCATTCTCATGGCTTGGCAGAATTAATATTGTGAAAAAGTCAATGTTACCCAGGGCAATGTACACGTTTAATGCAATCCCTATCAAAATACCATGGACTTTCTTCAGAGAGTTAGAACAAACTATTTTAATATTTGTGTGGAATCAGGAAAGACCCCGAATAGCCAGGGGAATTTTAAAAAGAAAACCATATCTGGGGGCATCACAATGCCAGATTTCAGGTTGTACTACAAACTGTGGTCATCAAGACAGTGTGATACTGGCACAAAAACAGACTCATAGATCAATGGAACAGAATAGAGAACCCAGAAGTGGACCCTGAACTTTATGGTCAACTGATATTCAATAAAGTAGGAAAGACTAATTATTGGAAGAAAGACAGTCTCTACGATATACAGTACTGGGAAAATGGACATCCACACTCAGAAGAATGAAACTAGACCACTCTCTTTCACAATACACAAAGATAAACTCAAAATGGATGAAACATCTAAATGTGAGACAAGAATCCATCAAAATCCAAGAGAACTCAGGCAACACCCTTTTTGAACTCGTCCACAGTAAATTCTTGCAAGGTACATCCATGAAGGCAAAAGAAACAAAAGCAAAAATGAACTATTGTGGCTTCTTCAAGATAAGAAGCTTTTGCACAGCCAAGGGTACAGTCAACAAAACTAAAAGACAACCTACAGAGTGGGAGAAGATGTTTGCAAAAGACGTATCAGATAAAGGGCTAGTTTCCAAGATCTATAAAGAACTTCTTAAACTCAACACGAAATAAACAAACAATCCAATCATGAAATGGGCAAAAGACATGGATAGAAATTTCACAGACAGGGATCCCTGGGTGGCGCAGCGATTTGGCGCCTGCCTTTGGCCCAGGGCGCGATCCTGGAGACCCGGGATCGAATCCCACGTCGGGCTCCCGGTGCATGGAGCCTGCTTCTCCCTCTGCCTGTGTCTCTGCCTCTCTCTCTCTCACTGTGTGCCTATCATAAATAAATAAAAAAAATAAATAAATAAAACTGGCCACATTTAAAAAAAAAAAAAGAAATTTCACAGACAAAGACATAGATATTGCCAACATGCACATGAGAAAATGCTCTGCATCACTTGCCTCAGGGAAATACAAATCAAAACTACAATGAGATACCACCTCACACCAGTGAGTATGGGGAAAATTAACAAGGCAGGAAACCACAAATGTTGGAGAGGATGCGGAGAAAAGGGAACCCTCTTACACTGTTGGTGGGAATGTGAACTGGTGCAGCCACTCTGGAAAACTGTGTGGAGGTTCCTCAAAGAGTTAAAAATAGACCTGCCTTACGACCCAGCAATTGCACTCTTGGGGATTTACCCAAAATATTCAGATGCAATGAAATGCCGGGACATGTGCACCCCGATGTGTTTAACAGGAATGTCCACAATAGCGAAACTGTGGATGGAGCCATGGTGTCCATCGAAAGATGAATGGATAAAGAAGATATGGTTTATGTATACAATGGAATATTACTGAGCCATTAGAAACGACAAATACCCACCATTTGCCTCGACATGGATGGAACTGGAGGGTATTATGCTGAGTGAAGTAAGTCAATTGAAGAAGGACAAACATATGTTCTCATTCAATTGGTTAATATAAATAATAGTGAAAGGGAATATAAGGGAATGGAGAAGAAATGTGTGGGAAATATGAGAAAGGGAGACAGAACATAAAGACTCCTAACTCGGGGATCCCTGGGTGGCTCAGCAGTTTAGCGCCTGCCTTTGGCCCAGGGCGCGATCTTGGAGTCCCAGCATCGAGTCCCACTTCGGGCTCCCGGCATGGAGCCTACTTCTCCTTCCTCTTGTGTCTCTGCCTCTCTCTCTCTCTCTATGTCTATCATAAATAAATAAATATTTTTAAAAAAAGACTCCTAACTCTGAGAAAGGAACTAGGGATGCTTTAAGGGGAGGAGGGAGGGGAGTGACGGTGAATGGGTGAAGGGCAGTGAGGGGCGCCCTTGCCGGGATGAGCACTGGGTGTTATTCTGTTTGTTGGTAGATTAAACACCAATAAAAAATAAATTCATTTAAAAAATGTTCAAACAACTAAATATTTATGCTGATACATGGGAGCACCTAAATATAGAAACCAATTAACAACAAACATACAGGAACTCACTGATAATAATACAATGACAGGGGATTTTAACACCCACTTATGGCAATGGACCGATCGTCTATGCAGAAAATCAACAGGGGAACAATAACATTGACACACTGGACCACAGGGACTCAACAGATGTAGTCTGAACATTTCTTCCTAAAGCAGAATACACATTCCTTTCAAGTGCACATGGGACATTCTCCAGAACAGATCATATCATGTCCCACAAATCAGCCCTTAACAGGTACAACAGGTACAAGAAGGTTGATATCACACCCTTTACATATTTGGACCATGACGCTATGAAACTGGAAGTCGACAGTAAGAAACAAAATTGGACAGACCAAAAATACGTGGAGATTATGAACATCCTACTAGAGAATGAATAATGAATAGAGCAACCAGGAAATTAAAGAGGAAATTTAAAACAAAAAAAAATGAAAACATGTTTCTCCAAACCTCTGGGATGTTGCAAAGGCAGTCCTAAGAGGGAAGTACATAGCAATACAGGCCTATCTCAAGCAACAAGAAGTCTCCAATTCGCAACCTAACCCTACACCCAAAGAGGCTGGAAAAGGAATAGCAAACAAAGCCTAAAGCCTACAGAAAAAGGGAAAAAATAAAGATGAGAGAAGAAATAAAGAATGCAGAAAAAACAAAACAGTAGAATGGAATAACGAAACTAAGAGCTGGTTCTCCAAAATAATTAAGAAAATGGATCAAGCCCTAGCCAGTCTTATCAACGAGAAAATAGAAAACCTAAATAAATAAAATCACAAATGAGAGAAGAGAGATAACAATTAACACCAGAAAAATAAGACAATTATAAGGGAATACTATGAAAGATTATACGCTAACAAACTGGGAGACCTGGAAGAAAAGGACAAATCCCTAGAAATGTGCAAATGAGCACATGTGCAAAACTGAAATAGGAAGAAATGGAAAATATGAACAGACCCATAACTAGCAAAGGAATTGAATCAGCAAGGCACCTGGGTGCCTCAGTGATTGAGCATCTGCTTTGGCTCAGGTCATGATCTCAGGGTCCTGGGGGATCAAGTCCCTCATCAGGCCCCCCGTAAGGAGCCTCATTTTCCCTCTGCCTATAACTCTGCCCCTCTCTGTCTCTCATGAATAAATAAGTAAAGGTGCAGCCACTGTGGAACAGTCTGGAGGGTCCTCGAGAAGTTAAAAATAGGGGATCCTTGGGTGGCACAGTGGTTTGGCGCCTGCCTTTGGCCCAGGTCGTGATCCTGGAGACCCGGGATCGAATCCCACGTCGGGATCCCGGTGCTTGGAGCCTGCTTCTCCCTCTGCCTGTGTCTCTGCCTCTCTCTGACTATCATAAAAAATTTTTTTAAAAAGAAGTTAAAAATAGAGCTACCCTATGATTCCAAAATTGCACAGCTAGGTACTTACCCTGAGGATACAAAAGTAGTTGAGTAGATTCGAAGAGGAACACGCAGCCCAGTGTTGGTAGCAGCATTGTCAACAACAGCGAAACTGTATAGAGCCCAGATGTCCATCGACAGATGAATGGGCAGAGACGATGTGGTAAATATACACACTGCGACATCACTCGGTCATCAGAAGGGATGAAAGGAAGCCATTTACAATGACGTGGGAGAAGTGGAAGGGACTTATGCTAAATGAACTCAGTCAGAGGAAGACATATACCAAATACCATACAATTGCATTCACATGTGAATTTTAAGAAACCAAACAAACTGGCAAAGGGGCAGAGGGGGGATGAGAGAAGCAAACAAAAAAACACACTCTTAACCCCAGAGAATAAACTAATAGATACCAGAGGAAGGTGGGGGGGATGGGGAATCAGGGGATGGGCATAGTGGAGGTCACCTCTGACCAGAACCAGGCGTTGTATTCAAGGGTTGAATCACTATGTGGTAAACCTGATACTATATCATACTGTGTTTACAAAGAGGACTTCAAGTAAAAGTTTAAAATAATAATTGGTAGTATTGATGAAACATGTGTGCACAAGAGATAAAATCATAAAAGCAACTGAAAATCCAAAGAGTCTTTAGAGCCACAAATCCCCTCTTTAGCTCAGCTCAGCTCAGGAGAAGCCTGCCATGCCTATTCTCACCCCAGCAGAAGGATGGATTTTGACTCTCTGTGGAGGCAGCTGACTTGGTGGAGTCAGGCTATCTTTGAACCCAAAATCTAAATAGAGTGCATAAAACTAAACTGCCCAAGATGCTAGGATTCCCAGTGCAGGCACATGCCAAGACACAAACTCTCACCATACAGAGACATAACCCTAACCCTCCACTTAAGCCTAATGGTAACCTAACCCTTAAACAAGAATTATCACTAATCAAAAACCAAACACAAACCCCAATACCGAAACACATTCACTGAACCTTCCTGCCAACCCTCACCCTAACTCCTAAACCTATTCTAAACCCTTAACCCTGACCCTTACCTTAAATCTAACCCTAACCCTAACCTCTAACCCTAACCTTATCTTAATGTACTCAAATACTATTCCTAACCTTAACCTGTACCCTAACCCTAACCCTCTAATACTAATCCTATCTCATACCCCAAACTGTACCCTAACATGTACCCTAAAACTAATCCCTAACCCACTGCCTAACCCTCTCTTAACCTTTTCCAAAACCATACCCTGACCCTGACCTGACCCTAACCCTAACCCCAACCAAACACTAACCCTAACCCTAGCCCTAACCCCTATCCTAAACCTAACCCTAGCCCTAACCCTAAACCTAGCCCTAACTTTAACTCTTCCCCCTAACCCTAACGACTAACCCAAACTCACACCCTAACCCCTAACCCTAACTGCAAACCTAGCCCAACCCTAACTCTAACCATAACCCAAACCCTAATTCCTAACCTCCTATCCTAATCCCTAAAGTCTAAACCCTAACCCTAACTCTAACTCCTGTCCCTAACCCAAACCCCCTTCCTAACTCCTAACCACTGACCCTTACCCTTAACCCTCACCCTAACCTCTAATCCATAACCATAAGCTTAATCACTAACCCCTAACATCTAACCTAAGCCTAACCACCAAATGCCTCCCCTCCCCTGACCCTACCATTCATTCTACCCATTCACTTACCCTATGGTTCTGAAGAGTCCCTTCTGACATGGACGTGGCCCCAACGGTGCCTCCAGGGTCCTCCAGGGGGTCCTGAGGAAGCCGGGCTCCTGTGAGTGCGCACGTGGCCCCATGTGTTCCAGAGTCATAGTCAGCAGGTCCTGAGTACGCCGGGTCTCCTGTCACCGTGGAGTATGCCTCACATCCTCTGGAAGCCTCACAGCAGGTTCTCAGGAGGCCGGGGGCTCCTCTCAGCCTGGACATGGCCCCACGTCCCCCAGAAAACTCACCACGCATCCTGAGGAGGCTGTGGGTTCCTGTCAGCTTAGATGCAGCCCCATGTGTCCTGAAGCCAAAGTGCAGGTCCTGAGGAGGACGGGGGTCCTCTCAGTCTTGACGTGGCCCCATATTTTCCTCAGCCTCACCATAAGACCCGAGGAGGCTGGGGGCTCCTGTCAGCATGGACGTGGCCCCAAATCATCCCAATCCTTCACAGTGTGTCCTGAGGTGGCCGGAGACTCCTGTCAGTGTGGATTCGGCATCCACATCTTTCTTAGGCCTCACCACAGACTCTGACAAGGCTGGGGTCTTCTGTCCACATGGACGCATCCCCATATGTCCCGAAGTCTACACCAGGGGTCCTGAGGACATCAGCGTCCAGTTGTGTGGACGTGGCCCCACATCCTCCCGAAGCGTCACCGCTGGTTCTGAGGTGGCCAGGCTCCGGTCACTGTGGATGCAGCCCCCAGCTTCCAGAAGACTCAACTTATGTCCTGAGGGGCCCGTTAGCTCCTGCCAGAATGGACGCGGCGCCACATTTTTCAGAAGACTCCCCGCGTGTCCTGAGGCAGCCCAGGGGCTCCTGTCAACGTGCATGTGGGCCCACATCTTACTGAAGCCTCCCCGCAGGGCCTGCAGCAGCCCAGGGGCTCCTGTCAGGGTGGGTGAGGGCCAACAATTTCCTGAAGCCTCCCAGCAGGACCTGAAGTGGCCCAGGGGCTCCTGTCAGGGTGGGTGTGTACCCACATCTTCCTGAAGCCTTACCATGTATTCTGAGGAGACCGGGGCTCCTGTCAGTATGAACGTTGCCCAATATCCCCCTGAAGGCTCCACGCAGGTTCTGAAGAGGCTGTGGCTTATCAGCGTGGATGTGTCTCCACGTCTTCCTCAGGTCTCCCCAGGACAGGATGGCTCCTGTTAGTGCAGGCAGAGGAGGCCTACTGCACATGCATACACCCTGGGCGGTGCCTGGGCTCAGGCGCCCCCTGTGGGATGCTCAGACGCCGCAGGAGGCTGCAGGAGGCAGCATGCCAGTCCGGGTCCCACCTCTGCCTCCTTCCAGGCTCCAGCTGTGCCCTGTTACCTTCGGAAACGTCTGATTCAAAAGGAGCCCAACACCCGGTTTCCTCAAAAATACTTAAGGAGAAGGAATTGGAGCCCAAAGAACGCGAAATGAAATGTGGACCAGACTTTTACCACGTCCTGTAAAATTCACTCAACCCTCTTCCACTGTGGGCAGGACCGCGGGATGCTGCAGCAGCCTTGGAAACAGTGTGGAGGCTCCTCAGCAAGTTACAAATAGAGCCGCCCTGCGACCAGCAGGTGTACGGCCTGGAGCTCACTCTGAAGATACAGATGCAGTGAGATGTGGGACAACTGCACCCCAATGTCCACAGCAGCCGGGTCCACAGTAGCCACACTGTGGGAGGAGCCTTGGTGTCCTGCGGCAGATGATGGATAAAGAGGATGGGAGATAGATGGTGGTCATAGAGAGAGGAATGGTACTCAGCTATCAAAGAGAAGGAAATCTTGCCATTTGCAATGACGTGGGTAGAACCAGAGGGATCATCTTAAGTGAAATAGGTCAGTGGGAAAAGAGAATGACCATGTGGTGTCATTCATAGGTGGAATTAAAGAAGCAAAGCAGATGAATATCTCTGAAGGGAAGGAAAAACAAATAAGATGAACACAGATGCAGGGAATACCAATCTTAACGATAGGAAACGAACTGAGTGTCGCTGCAGGGGAGGGGATGGTGGAGGGAATAACAGGGGACCGGCATGAAGGAGAACATGTGATGTCACGAGCACTGCGGTTATCTCCAACTGGTGAATCCCTGAATTCTTCCTCTGAAAGTCTAATACACTATACATTAATTAATTGGGTTTAAATTAAGTTAAAAAATCAGTTGTATCAGAGCACGTTTCCTTCTAGACTCTCTGTTCTGCTCCTTCAACTTATGCTGGGACCAACCCTCATGGGTCTGGTTTGTTTAAGTAGGCATCAGGCCTCGTCCATGGACCAGCCCAGGGCTGGAACTCACAACCCCAAGATCAGGACCGGAGGTGAGGTCAGGAGTCGGAGGCTTAACCGACAGAGCCAGGCGGGGTCCCGAGGACAACACTGCTTTATCCTGTCTCTGTGACATCATTTGAAATAGGAAAGTGCTGCGTCCTGCTCTGTCCTGCTTCTCCAATACTGATTTGCTGTCCAGGGTCATTTGTGGGGGCGGATGAATGTTATGGGTTTTTTTTTCCTATTTATAGGATCTGCCACCATGACTTGACAGGAATGACATTGAAATTGAGGGTGGCTTCAGGAACTGCGGACATATTCACAAGATGAGGCTCCCAACCCATGAGCCCAGGACAGCCTCCCAGAGTCTGGTATGGCTCAGTGCACAAGTCTTGTGCTCCTTTGCTTCAGTCTCATTATTTATTCTCTGTGATGCTCCTGAGAAGGGAGTCACATCCGTCATTTCCTTCCTGAGTGCTCATTGTCAGGACACAGCAAGCTCCACAATAGAATAAAAACTGAGCCCAGGCCAAGGGCAGGAAGCCCCTATTAGAACAGATCTCAATGCCTTTGAATGCCCCATATCAAAATGTAAACAGAACTTGAGGTATTGCTCCAGCCCTTCGGGAGTACCCCGAGACCAGCCCTTAAAACTAAGGTAAAACCCAACTCGGGGTCCCAGTCCCTGCTCTGCTGTGTCAGGTATACTTGGACACAAGCTCAAGCTTGTAAATAAACTCTCATGTGTTTGCATTGGTGTCGGCTTCTCAGTGGTTTCTCGGATTCGC
The DNA here is from genome assembly GCF_048164855.1 of Canis lupus baileyi. Lineage (NCBI taxonomy): Eukaryota > Metazoa > Chordata > Mammalia > Carnivora > Canidae > Canis > Canis lupus. The sequence goes on along the minus strand of NC_132848.1, from coordinate 1,288,036 downwards.
AATCTTGGGCACAAGAATCTGAGATAAAAAAACAAAACCAAAAGAAGCTCAGACACAGGTAGAGTAAACGCAGGGTTTTGAGAGAAGCGGCGGAGACCCAGGGGCTTGGCAGCTCTTCTGTGGAGGCCCCAGCCGACTGGGGCGCGGAATGCTCTGCCCCAGAGCCAGAGGACCCAGAGACCCCACCCGCATCCCGCCCATCAGGGCCGGGTCTCAGGAGCAGCACAGAGCCACCCGCTGAGCCCAGATGTGCTGATGCCCACCCCGCCTCTGACCCCCACAGGTGCATCTCCCAGGCAGATGTGCACCTGACAATCAGCGCCACGGCCCATCCCCAGATCCCACACAGAGCATTCGCTGCCACCAATTTATTGGACCACAGAGCCTGCAGAGCTTTAGCTCTGCCTGGAAAATAGGGTCTAGATTCCTTGTACTTTGTGCTCTTTTTTCATTTATTTTCTTTGATTCTTTTTTATTAATTGCCTTATTTTAATTTTTATGTATGTACCTTTTATATATTTTATTTTTATTTTCATAGTACTTTAATTGTGTTTATTCTTTTTAATTTTTTTTCAATTTATATATGATAGTCACAAACAGAGAGAAAGAGAGAGAGAGAGACAGAGACACAGGCAGAGGGAGAAGTAGGCTCCATGCACTGGGAGCCCGATGTGGGATTCGATCCAGAGTCTATAGGATAGTGCCCTGGGCCAAAGGCAGGCACTAAACCGCTGCGCCACCCAGGGATCACTTTAATTGTTTCTATTTTGGGATTTAGAATCTTTTAACAAGCAGGCCAAAATAATCGGTTGTTTGTTTGTTTGTTTGTTTGTTTTTGTTTTTATTTTTGTTTTGGGAGGGCACCTGTTATTGTTTTTCTTGGTTTTTCTTTTTCTTCCTTCTTTATTTTCTGGAAAATATAATGAGATGGAGAAATTCACCTGCATAAAATAAAATGAGGTCTACTCACAGCCAGGAAGTTCATCAATACACATATATGATGTCTAACTACAGTTTAAAACAATGATTATAAAAATAGCAGCTGGGCTGGAAAAAGAGCACAGAAGAAAACTAGAGAAACCTTTACTGTAGAAATAAAAGAACTAAAATCTAGTCAGGCCATCGTTAAAAATGCTATAACTGAGATGCAGTCCCAAGAGGAAGCCTTAAAAACAAGAAAGGTTATGGACCACAGAGACAGACGTAGGGAAGTCAGCCACTTATTAAAACAATAACATTCATACCATAGGAGACTCAGATGAAGAGAGAGAGAAGGTCGCCTTGCTGAGACATTAGAAACGACAAATACCCACCATTTGCTTCAACGTGGATGGAAGTGAAAGGTATTATGCTGAGTGAAGTAAGTCAATCGGAGAAGGACAAATATTGTATGTTCTCATTCATTTGGGGAATATAGATAGTAGTGAGGGAATATAAGGGAAGGGAGAAGAAATGTGTGGGAAATATCAGAAAGGGAGAGAGAACATAAAGACTCCTAACTCAGGGAAATGAACTAGGGGTGATGGAAGGGGAGGAGGGCGGGCTGTGGGGGTGAATGTGTGATGGGCACTGAGGGGGGCAATTGACAGGATGAGCACTGGGTGTTATTCTGTATGTTGGGAAATTGAACACCAATAAAAAATTAAAATTATTATTAAAAGAAAGAAAGAAAGAAAAAGAAAGAAAGAAAGAAAGAAAGAAAGAAAGAAAGAAAGAAAAAGAAAGAAAGAAAGAAAAAGAAAGAAAGCAAGAAAGAAAGGAAGGAAGAAAGGAAGGAAGGAAGAAAGAAAGAAGAGTGGCACCTGTGTGGCTCAGTTAGTTAAGCTTCTGCCTTAGGCTCAGATCATGATCCAGGTCCCAAGGCACGCTCCCTGTTTTGCAGGGAACCTGCTTCTCCCTCTACCTCTGCCCCTCTCGATCATGGTTTTTATTTCCTCTCTCTCTCTCAAATAAATAAAAAACATCTTTGAAAAAGAAACAAACAAACCCAGAATGAAGAGAAATCTCCCATGTAGAAGAATTTCAAACAATTTGTGCAGACATTCCACCGTCAAGTTCATGAGCATACCTTCCCACTCATATGTGTGGAATACACATAGTAACTTCCTTCTACAGAATATAATATGAAAAAGTCAAAGTAATATTGATAATATAATAATAATAACATAATTAATAATAATAATAAAGAATCAGTTTACTACTGAGAAAGCTGACAAACATTACCTCAGCAAGATGATCAGATCGATACCAAGACTGATAAATCATGTTGATAGTATCTATCCTTTATATGATATAATGAAAATGGCAGTATATCTCTGTATATAATCCACAAAAACAGTTCAATCATGAGATAAATGAAAGACATGTCCCAACTGAGGGAAATTTTACAAAATACTCTACTTCTCAAAGTGTTCCAGTTCAAGAACAACAAGGAAAGGCTGAAAGACTGTCACAATCCAGAGGAGCCTAAGAAAACAGGAAGACAAATGGAATGTGATATGAGGGATGGTAACTTAGCAAAAACTAAGGAAATCTGAATAAAGTATGGTCTTTGGTTAATGTGACTATTTTAATATTGATTCATTAGCTAATATTTGAACCATACTAATATATCAATAATTGGAGAAACTGAGAGCAAGTGCTTGTGAATGCACTGTACTATCTTCTCAATTTCCCTATAAATCTTTGTTTTTTTCCTAATAAATAAGATTTATTTTTAAAATTGACTTAAATGAATCAGGCTCCAAGTGTGAAGACATTTTAAGAATAGTTGAATTAACTTTTGCCTTATTCTTAAAGAGTTCCTTTGATGGAAACAAAGTAAGAATTTTAGATCAGAAGGAAAGAAAAACACTTATGAACACGTATAATGCCTTCTCAACCTGAAAAGCAGGAAAGGATAATAAATAGCAAAAATCAGAAAAAATGCTTCTATTATAATAGACACCATATTGCAAGTGCATTTAAAATTAGCAATGCATAACATTTATTTCCTTGACATTTGTCTTCAAAAGAGTTCACAGTGTTTCAGTGTCAGTTGAAACAGGGGAAGAATCTCAGGGAAGAATCCTTCACATAATAATAGGACCATTGGTAATAATGTCTCTCAGTTGTTTCCAAATCAATAAAGATGCATTTCCTGATAAGTGATTGAACTGTGAAGAAAGAGATTGGAAACCATCATCCCTCTGAACTACTTGTGTCAGAATATTTTAACCATAGTACTACGGATAGTAGTAAATTATCCTTATTAACAGGAAATACGTCTAAGATTGGAATCTGAGCAATCAGATGTACAGAGAAAAAACTCTTTGATTCGCTCCTCATCTTTTAAAGACAAAGGAGAGGTTTTCTATGTACAAAGTCAGTTGTCAAGATGGCCTTAGGGAATAAGAGTCTGCAGCATCGAATCCCGCTGCACAGCTGGGACCCCCACGCTCCAGGTCTTCCTGATCCCCATCACTGGGCCTGTCCCCCAACACAGGATGCCATGCTGAGGTCATTTGCAATTGCTCTCTTAGGAGCTCTTGGGAAGGGGGAAGGAGCTAGATAGGATGGGAAAGGACGCATGGAGGCCGAGAAAATTAAGGCCATTCCAATTTAAATTCAGCATTAGCACACGCCCAGACATCCCAGGCCCCTGTGAAGAAGAGCTGCAATTTACATTGCTTCAGTTACAGGAAAAAAACAAAAGTTTACAGCTTAATGTCCTAGAAAGCCCCACATAAGAATCAAATCTGAGCCCAGGCCAAGGGCAGGAAGCCCCTATTAGAATGAGAACAGAGCTCAAAGCCCTTGAAGGCCCCATATCAAAATTTAAACATAACTTGAGGAATTGCACCATCCCTTCTGGAGGTCCCCGAGACCAGACCTTAAAACTAAGCTAAAACCCTCCTCGGGGTCCAAGTCACTGTTCCGCTGTGTCGGGTATACTTGGATAGAAGCTCGAGCTTGTAAATAAACCCTCGTATGTTTGCATCAGTGTCGGCTTCTCGGTGGTTTCTCGGATTCGCAATCTTGGGCATAACAGTCTGAGAAAAGAAAAACAAAACCAAAAGAAGCTCGGACGCATGTAGAGTGAACGCAGGGTTCTGAGAGAAGCGGCGGAGATCGGGGTCTTGGGGGCTCTTCTGTGGAGGCCCATGCAGACTGGGGAGCGGGATACTCAGCCCCAGAGCCACAGGACCCAGCGTCCCCACCCACGTCCCGCCCATCAGGGCCAGGTCTGAGGGAGCAGCACAGCGCTGCCCACTGGAGGCCAGAGGCGCTGACGCCCACCCTGCTTCTGACCCCCGCAGGTGCATATCCCAGGCAGATGTGCACCTGACAATCAGCACCACATCCCATCCCCAGACCCTGCACAGACCACTCGCTGCCACCAAGTTGTCAGACCACAAAGGCTGCAGAGCTTCAGCTCTGACTGGAAAGTAGGGTCTAGATTCCTTTGTACTTTGTGCTCTATTTTCATTCATTTTCTTTGATTCTTTTTTATTAATTGCCTTATTTTAATTTTTATGTATATACCTTAGATATTTCTAATTTTTACTTCCATGGTACTTTAACAGGAAAAGAAAACAGGAGGTACAGGAGGAAAGATGACAAACACTACCTCAGCAAGATGATCAGATCGATACCAAGACTGATAAATCATGTTGATAGTATCTATCCTTTATATGATATAATAAAAATGGCAGTATATCTCTGTATATAATCCACAAAAACAGTTCAATCATGTGATAAAAAGACATGTCCCAACTGAGGGAAATTTTACAAAATACTCTACTTCTCAAAGTGTTCCAGTTCAACAACAAGGAAAGGCTGAAAGACTGTCATAATGCAGAGAGCCTAAGAAAACATGAGGAGAAATGGAGTGTGATATGAGGGATGGTAACTTAGCAAAAACTAAGGAAATGTGAATAATGTATGGTCTTTGGTTACTGCATATATTTTAATATTGATTCATTAGCTAATATTCGTACCGTCATGATATAAGATATCAATAATTGGAGAAATTGAGAGCAAGTGCATGTGAATTCTCTGTACTTTCTTCTCAATTTCCCTGTAAATCTTTGTTTGCTTTCTAATAAATAAGATTTATTGTGAAAATTGACTTAAATGAATCAGGCTCCAAGGGGGAAGACATTTTAACAATAGTTGTATTAACTTTTGCCTTATTCTTAAAGAGTTCCTTCGATGGGAACAAAGAATTTCAAATCAGAAGGAAAGAAAACCACTTATGAACATGTATAATGCCTCCTCAACCTGAAAAGCAGGAAAGGATAATAAATGCAAAAAACAGATAAAAATACTTGTATTATAATAGACACCATATTGCAAGTGCATTTAAAATTAGCAATGCATAACATTTATTTCCTTGACATTTGTCTTCCAAAGAGTTCACAGTGTTTCAGTGTCAGTTGAAATAGGGGAAGAATCTCAGGGAAGAATCCTTCACATAATAATAGGACCATTGGTAATAATGTCTCTCAGTTCTTTCCAAATCCATAAAGATGCATTTCCTTTTTTTTTAAATTTTTATTTATTCATGATAGTCAGAGAGAGAGAGAGAGAGAGAGAGAGAGAAGCAGAGACACAGGCAGAGGGAGAAGCAGGCTCCAAGCACCGGGAGCCCGACGTAGGATTTGATCCCGGGTCTCCAGGATCGCGTCCTGGGCCAAAGGCAGGCGCTAAACTGCTGCGCCACCAAGGGATCCCATATAAAGATGCATTTCCTGATGAGTGACTGAGCTGTGAAGAAAGAGATGAGAAACCCTCATCCCTCTGAATTACTTGTGTCAGAATATTTTAACCATAGTACCACGGATAGTAAATTATCCTTATTAACAAGAAATACGTCTCATATTGGAATCTGAGCAATCAGATGGGCAGAGAAAAAACACTTTTACTCACTCTTCATCTTTTAAAGATAAAGGACAGCTTTTCTATGTTCAAAGTCAGATTTCAATATAGCCTTAGGGAATAAAAGTCAGCAGCATGGAATCCCGCTGCACAGCTGGGACGCCCGCGCCCCTGGTCTTCCTGATCCCAAATCCCTGGGCCTGTCCCCCAACACCCGATGCCATGCTGAGGTCATTTGCAGTTGCTCTCTTAGGAGCTCCTGAGAAGGGAGAAGGAGCTAGATAGGATGGGACAGGATGCAAGGAGGCCCAGAACATTATGGCCATTCCAATTTAAATTCAGCATTAGCACACGCCCAGACATCTCAGGCCCCTGTGAAGAAGAGCTGAAATTTACATTATTTCAGTTACAGGAAAAAAACAAAAGTTTACAGCTTAATGTCTTAGAAAGCCCCACAATAGAATAAAAACTGAGCCCAAGCCAAGGGCTGGAAGCCCCTATTACAATGAGAAGAGAGCTCAATGCTCTTGAAAGCCCCATATCAAAATGTAAACAGAACTTGAGGAATTGTTCCAGCCCTACTGGAGGTCCCCGAGACCAGCCCTTGAAACTAAGCTAAAACCATCCTCGGGGTCCAACTCCCTGCTCCACTGTGTGGGGTATACTTGGACCCATGCTCAAGTTTGTAAAACAACCCTCGTGTGTTTGCATTGGTGTCGGCTCCTTAGTGGTTTCTCAGATTCGCAATCTTGTGCACAACACTCCCATGTCCCCTCCCCACCTGGACTGACCCCTTGTCCCCTCCCACTCAGGCTGACCCCCAGTCACCTCCCCGCCCACAGCAGCTAGGCACAGGCCCTTACACAGGTCCCACGGGCACAGTGGACACTCCCGCCATCCCCAGCCTCCCAGGGGAAAGACAGAGTTTTTGGCAGGACACACTCCCATGGTGGCCCCAGGGCTCCCTGCCCAGGACAGACAGGTCGGGATCTGTATCCCTGATGCCAGCTCCTCCTCCCCGGTTTTCCCGCAGGAAATGAAGGAGGAGGCCCTGGTCTCCTCCAGGGACATCACGCTGGGGGACCTGGACGTCACCAGGATGTTCAGCTGTCACGTCATGTTTTGAGACTACTACGGGGTAGGGTGATGCTGAGAGGCCAGGGGGTATTGGGTCCCGGGGAGGACCAGGGGCATCTGGGTAAGGAACACGGGGCTTCGGAGGGACATACTGTGCCCTGCCTCCACCCACTGTCCCTCCTGGAGGGCGGGACACCCTGCACAGGACACCAGCCCCTAACCCAAATGTACCTGGGCTGATTGGCCCACGCTCTGTGGGCGCTGGGTTGATTTGAGCCCCTACCAGTCCCAACAAAAAGACTAATGGAATCAGGCCCCCATGGCCCTGGCCAGCCCTGGATTCTGGCCCCGGGCTGAGCGAGCCCTCTCACAGCTGGATGTGACCTACTGGGCCCTGGGAATGCATGACAGATCCAGGTCGCTGATCTAGGGCAGCCCTGGGGATCCCGGGACACCGCAGTGAGGGGACAGGAGGGGTAAGCCGGTGGGTCCCACCAGGACCCACACCAGGATGCAGGCTCCTCCAGGTGCTGGGGCCCCAGAGGGCCCAAGGCTGGGGTCCAGCTGCCATGTGGGGACCTAGAACAGGAGCCCATAAGCTGCAGGTCCAGGTCTGCTCTGCTGTCCACAGTACCGTCACTCAGGCTGAAACCTCAGGACACACGCCCCCACCCGGAGTCCAAACATGCTCCCAGGTGGGGGACTCCAGCACCCGCCTCCCTCCCCGGGTGATTCAGGCCCCCCCTTAAAGGACAGAAAGGTCTCCCTCCCCAGGGGAAGGCACGCAACCACGGCTCTGAGCCCGTTTGCTGTAGAAAGTCAATAAAGTGATGTGGTGCGAAAATGCACAGCCAGCCCGTTTCTGTGTCTCCCAGAACTCTGTGCACAGGGAGTGGAGAGACCCCCAGAGAGGAGGAGGGGGCACTACCTAGGCGCCAACTAGCCCCTGCAGGGGCGCCACCAGGCACACACAGCTGATGGCCCCCGTGCCTTCCAGGGGTGGCCAGACCCACTGCTGGACATGGGAATGTGGCTGAGCCGGAACTTCAAGCTCAGCTGACCCACCAGCCGAAAGTCACTGCATGAGTGAGCCCTGGCGCTGCCAGGAGAGCCCAGATAACCGCCCGGCGCCAGCACCAGAAATGATGTTGTGCCAACCATTTCGGGGTTTTTTGGTGACCCAGCCAGAGGATCCAATAGCTGCATGTGATAGCTGCATGTGATAGACACACACACACCTCAAAACCAAGAAAAGTTGGAATCCCCCCAATGTTGTCAAACAGCAGCCGATGGTTACATACACAACGCTGTGGTCCCCAATAGGATAGATGGAAAATGCTATAAGCCACGACTGCAGAGAAGCTGGAGGCACGGAGCTGTGCCTGCTGTGTTCCAACAAGGAGGGCAGAGGGGCAGGAAGCATCCTCCGGAAGGGGGGCTCCTCCCAGGAAAGGACACCAGGTCCCTGTGAACTCTACGGAGGGTGAAATCTGTCCTCCTTTCTTTCTGCTTCTGGTTTTCCTCCTAAATGCCATTTTTCTCAATCATATTAGCAAGAATTTTTTTTATGTTTTTAAATTTCTTTTTATTGCAGTCCAATTTGTATGAATTCTTTCTTCAGCAAGGGTATCATTCAGGAGAGATAAAGATTTTCCCAGACAGGCAACATATAAAGGAGTTCATGACCAATTAACCAGTCCAGTAAGGAATTTTAAGAGGGACACTTCTAGTGGGGGAAAAAAAGAGAACAAAAGCAACAAAGACTAGAAAGGCCCAAAGAACGTCGCCAGAAACACCAACTCTTCCGTTAACACAAAGGCACAAAGTTCATATCTTTGAATAGTCACTCTGAATGCTGATAGCCTAAATGCTCCAATCAAAAGATATAGGGGATCACAGTAGCTTAAAAAACAGGATCCGGGGCGCCTGGGTGGCTCAGGGGTTGAGCCTCTGCCTTTGACTTAGGGTGTGATCCTGGAGTCTGGGATCAAGTCCCATATTGGGCTCCTGGTGGGGAGACTGCTTCTCTCTCTGCATAATTTTCTGTCTCTCTCTCTCTCTGATAAATAAAATTATTATTAAAAAAACAACATGCATCTGTACGCTGCCTACAAGATGCTCACCTTAAACCTATAGACAGTAACAGATTGAAAGTCAGGGGATGGATAATCATCTATCACACTAATGGATATCAAAAGAAAGGTGGAGGACCCATACTTATATCAGACAAACGAGATTTGAAACCAAATCCTGGGGGACATCTGGTGGCTCAGTGGTTGAGCATCTGCCTTCGGCTCAGGGTGTGATCCTGGGATCCCAGGATCGAGTCCGACATCAGCCTCCCTTTGGGGAGCCTGCCTCCCTCTGCTATATTTCTTCCTCTGCTCCTCTGTGTATCTCTCATGAATACATAAATAAAATATTTAAATTTCAAACAAGAAAGAACAAATACTATAAGAAGAGATGAAGAAGGGTATTATTTCATAATTTAAAAACCTCTCTATCAAGATCAAACAACTAAATATTTATGCTGCCAACATGGGAGTACCTAAATATAGAAACCAATTAACAACAAACATAGAGGAACTCACTGATAATAATACAATGACAGGGGATTTTAACACCCACTTATGGCAATGAACCGATCGTCTATGCAGAAATAAATAGGGGAAAAATAGCCTTGAAACACTGGACCACAGGGACTCAACAGATATAGTCTGAACATTTCATCCGAAAGCAGAATACACATTCCTTTCAAGTGCACATGGGACATTCTCCAGAACAGATCATATCATGGCCCACAAATCAGCCCTCAACAGGTACAACAGGTACAAGAAAATTGATATCACACGCTGTACATTTTCAGAACACTACGCTATGAAACTCGAAGTTGACAGTAAGAAAAAAAATTGGACAGACCAAAAATACGTGGAGATTATCAACATCCTACTAGAGAATGAATGGAGCAACCAGGAAATTAAAAACTAATGAAAATTAAAACATTTTTCTCCAAACCTCTGGGATGTAGCAAAGGCAGTCCCATGGGAAGTATATAGCAATATAGGCCTAACTCAAGAAACAAGAAGTCTCCAATACACAACCTAACCCTACACCTAAAGGAGCTGTAAAAGGAATAGGAAACAAAGCCTAAAGCCTACAGAAGAAGGGAAAAAATAAAGATGAGAGCAGAAATAAACAATACAGAAACAACAAAACAGTAGAATGGAATAAGGAAACTAAGAGCTGTTTCTTCAAAATAATTAATAAAATGGATCAAACCCTAGCCAGCCTTATCAATGAGAAAAGAGAAATGATATAAATAAATAAAATCACAAATGAGAGAAGAGAGATCACAATCAACACCAGGAAAATAAGACAATGATAAGGGAATACTATGAAATTATACACTAACAACTGGGAGACCTGGAAGAAATGGACAAATCTCTAGAAATGTGCTAACGAGCAAAACTGAAATAGGAAGAAATAGAAAATATGAACAGACCCATGAGTAGCAAAGAAATTGAATCAGCAAGACACCTGGGTGTCTCAGTGGTTGAGCATCTGTTTTAGCTCAGGTCATGATCCCAGGGACCTGGGGGATCAAGTCCCACATCAGGCCTCCCGCATGGAGCCTCATTTTCCCTCTGCCTATACCTCTGCCTCTCTGTGTCTCTCATGAATACATGAATAAAGGTGCAGCCACTGTGGAAAACAGTTTGGAGGGTACTCGAGAAGTTAAAAATAGAGGATCCCTGGGTGGCGCAGCGGTTTGGCACCTGCCTTTGGCCCAGGGCATGATCCTTGAGACCCGGGATCTAATACCACGTCGGGATCCCGGTGCATGGAGTCTGCTTCTCCCTCTGCCTGTGTCTCTGCCTCTCTCTCTGTGACTATCATAAAAAAATTTTAAAAAAAGAAGTGAAAAATAGAGCTACCCTACGATTCCAAAATTGCAAAGCGAGGTCTTTACCCCGAGGATACAAAAGTAGTTTAGTAGATTCAAAGAGGAACACACAGCCCAGTGTTGGTAGCAGCATTATCAACAACAGCGAAACTGTGTATAGAGCCCGGATGTCCATCGACAGAAGAATGGGCAGAGACGATGTGGTAAATATACACCCTGCAACATCACTGGGTCATCAGAAGGGATGAAATGAAGCCATTTACAATGACGTGGGAGAATTGTAAAGACTTATGCTAAATGAACTCAGTCAGTCAGAGAAAGACAGATACCAAATACCATACAATTGCATTCACATGTGAATTTTAAGAAACCAAACAAACTGGCAAAGGGGCGAAGGGGGGGATGAGAGATGCAAACCAAAAACACACTCTTAACACAGAGAATAAACCAATAAATACCAGAGGAAGGTGGAGGGGATGGGGAATCAGGGGATGGGGATAGTGGAGGTCAACTCTGACCAGTACCAGGCGTTGTATTCAAGGGTTGAATCACTATGTGGTAAACCAGAAACTATATCATACTGTGTTTACAAACAGGTATTCAAGTAAAACTTTAAAATAATAATTGGTAGTATAGAGGAAACATGTGCTCACAAGAGATAAAATCAGAAAGGCAACTGAAAATCCAAACAAAGAGTCTTTAAGCCACAAATTCCCTCCTTAGCTGACCTCAGGAGAATCCTGCCATGCCTATTCTCACCCCAGAAAAGCCTGGATTTTGATTCTCTGGGGAGGCTACTGACTTGGTGGAGTCAGGCTATCTTCAAAACCAAAACCTAAATAGAGTGCATAAAACTAAACTGCCAAAGATGCTAGGAGTCCCAGTGCAGGCACATGCCAAGACACAAACTCTAACCATACACAGACATAACCCTAACCCTACACTTAAGCCTAATGTTAACCTAACCCTTAAACAAGAACTATAACTAATCAAAAACCAAACACAAACCCCAAGACTGAAACACATTCACTGAACCTTCCTGCCAACCCTCACCCTAACTCCTAAACCTATTCTAAACCATTAACCCTGACCCTTACCTTAAATCTAACCCTAACCTCTAACCATAATCTTAACTTAATGTACTCAAATCATATGCCTAACCTTAACCTGTACCCTAACCCTAACCCTCTAATACTAATCCTATCACATATCCCAAACTGTACCCTAACCCGGACCTTAAAACTAATCCCTAACCCACTGCCTAACCCTCTTTTACCCTTTTCCAAAACCGTACCCTGACCCTGACCTGACCCTAACCCCTAACCAATCTCTAACCCTAATCCTAGCCCTAACCCATATCCTAAACCTAACCCTCGCCCTAACCTTAAACCTAGCCCTAACTTTAACTCTAACCCCTAACACTAACCCGGAATCCTAATTACACCCTAACCCTAACTGCAAACCTAGCCCAACCCTAACTCTAACCATAACCTAAACCCCAACTCCTAACCTCCTGCCCTAATCCCTAAAGTCTAAACCCTAACCCTAACTCTAATTCCTGTCCCTAACCCAAACCCCCATCCTAACTCCTAACCACTGACCCTTATCCTTATCCCACACCCTAACCTCTAATCTGTAACCATAAGCATAATCACTAACCCCTAACATCTAACTTAAGCCTAACCACCAACCACCTCCCCTCCCCTGACCCTACCATTCATTCTACCCATTCACTTACCCTATGGTTCTGAGGAGTCCCTTCTGACATTGACGTGGCCCCTAAAGGCGCCTCCAGAGTCCTCCAGGGGGTCCTGAGGAAGCCAGGCTCCTGTGAATGCGGACGTGGCCCCACGTGTTCCAGAGTCATAGTCAGCGGGTCCTGAGTATGCCTCCTCTGGAAGGAGATGGAACATCCTTCTGGATGCCTCACATCCTCTGGAAGCCTCACCGCAGGTTCTCAGGAGGCGGGGCCTCCTGTCAGCCTGGACATGGCCCCATGTCCCCTGAAAACTCACCGCGGTCCTGAGGAGGCTGTGGGTTCCTGTCAGCCTAGATGCAGCCCCATGTGTCCCGAAGCCAAAGTGCAGGTCCTGAGGAGGACGCAGGTCCTCTCAGTCTTGACGTGGCCCCACATTTTCCTCAGCCTCACCATAAGACCTGAGGAGGCTGGGGGCTCTTGTCAGAATGGACGTGGCCCCAAATCATCCCAATCATTCACAGCGTGTCCTGAGGAGGCCAGAGACTTCTGTCAGTGGGGATTCGGAATCCACATCTTTCTTAGGCCTCACCACAGGCTCTGACAATACTGGGGTCTTCTGTCCGCATGGACGCATCCCCATATTTCCCGAAGTCTACACTGGGGGTCCTGAGGACATCAGCATCCGGTTGTGTGGACATGGCCCCACGTCCTCCCGAGCGTCACTGCAGGTTCTGAGGTGGCCGAGGCTCCTCTCACTGTGGATGCAGCCCCCAGCTTCCAGAAGACTCAACTTATGTCCTGAGGGGCCAGTTAGCTCCTGCCAGAGTGGACGCGGCGCCCCATCTTTCAGAAGCCTCCCCACATGTTCTGAGGCGGCCCAGGGGCTCCTGTCAGCGTGGATGGGGACCCACATCTTACTGAAGCCTCTCCGCGGGTCCTGAGGCAGCCCAGGGGCTCCTGTCAGGGTGGGTGCGGGCCCACAATTTCCTGAAGCCTCCCCGCAGTTCCTGAAGTGGCCCAAGGGCTCCTGTCAGGGTGGATGTGTGCCCACATCTTCCTGAATCCTCACCGTGTGTCCTGAGGAGACCGGGGCTCCTGTCAGCGTGAACGCTGCCCAATATCCCCCTGAAGACTCCCCACAGGTTCTGAGGAGGCTGTGGCTCATCAGCGTGGACATGTCCCCACATCTTCCTCAGGCCTCCCCAGCACAGCCTGGCTCCTGTTAGTGCAGGCCGACTAGGCCTACTGCACATGCATGCCCCTTGGGCGGTGCCTGGGCTCCGGCGCCCCCTGCGGGATCTTCAGGCACTACAGGAGGCTGTGCAGGAGGCACCTGCCCATCCCAGGGCCCATCTCTGCCTTCTTCCAGGCTCCAGCTGTGGCCTGTTAGCTTCGGAAACGTCTGACTGAAAAGGAGCCTAACACACAGGTTCCACAAAAATACTTAAGGAGAAGGAATTGGAGCCCAAAGGACGTGAAATGAAATGTGGACCAGACTTTTACCACATCCTGTAAAACTCACTCAACCCTCTTCCACTGTGGGTGGGACCGTGGGCTGCTGCAGACACCATGGAAACAGTGTGGAGGCTCCTCTGGAAGTTACAAATAGAGCCAACCTGTGACCAGCATGTGAAAGCCTGGAGCTCACTCCGAAGATACAGATGCAGTGAGACTTGGGAAAACTGCACCCCAATGTCCACAGCAGCCGCGTCCACAGTAACCATAATGTGGGAGGATCCTCGGTGCCCTCTGGCAGATGATGGATAAAGAGGATGGGAGATAGATGGTGGTCATAGAGAGAGGAATGGTACTCAGCTATCAAAGAGCAGGAAATCTTGCCATTTGCAATGACGTGGATAGAACTAGAGGGATCATCTTAAGTGAAATAGGTCAGTGGGAAAAGAGAATGACCATGTGGTGTCATTCATAGGTGGAATTAAAGAAGCAAAGCAGATGAACATCTGTGAAGGGAAGGAAAAATAAGATAAAAACAGATGCAGGAAATACAGACTCTTAATTATAGGAAACAAACTGAGTGTCGCTGCAGGGGAGGGGACGGGGGAGAGGATAACAGGGGACTGGCATGAAGGAGGGCACGTGATTTCACGAGCACTGCGGTTTTCTCCAACTGGTGAATCTCTGAATTCTTCCTCTGAAAATATAATACACTATACATTAATTAATTGGGTTTAAATTAAATTAAGTTAAAAAATCAGTTGTATCAGAGCACGTTTCCTTCTGGACTCTCTGTTTTGCTCCTTCAGCTTATGCTGGGACCAACCCTCGTGGGTCTGGTTTGTTTAAGTAGGCGTCAGGCCTTGTCCATGGACCATCCCAGGGATAGAACTCACAACCCCGAGATCAGGACCGGAGGTGAGGTCAGGAGTCGGATGCTAAACCGACGGAGCCGGGCGGGGTCCCGAGGACAACACTGCTTTATCCTGTGTCTCTGTGACATCGTTTGAATTAGGAAAGTGCTGCGTCTCGCTCTGTCCTGCTTCTCCAATACTGATTTGCTCTCCGGGGTCATTTGTGGGGGCGGATGGATGTTATGGGTTTTTTTTCCCTATTTATAGGATCTGCCACCATGATTTGACAGGAATGACATTGAAATAGATGGTGGCTTCAGGAACTGCGGACATTTTCACAAGATGAGGCTCCCAAACCACGAGCCCAAGATGGCCTCCCAGAGCCTGGTATGGCTCAGTGCACAAGTCTTGTGCTCCTTTGCTTCAGTCTCATTATTTATTCTCTGTGATGCTCCTGAGAAGGGAGTCACATCCGTCATTTCCTTCCTGAGTGCTCATTGTCAGGACACAGCAAGCCCCACAATAGAACAAAAACTGAGCACAGGCCAAATGCAGGAAGCCCCTATTAGAACAGATCTCAATGCCCTTGAAGGCCCCATATCAAAATGTAAACAGAACTGGAGGAATTGCTCCAGCCCTTCTGGAGTTCCCCGAGACCAGCCCTTAAAACTAAACTAAAACCCACCTCTGGGTCCAAGTCCCTGCTCCACTGTGTCGGGTATACATGGACACAAGCTCGAACTTGTAAATAAACCCTCGTGTGTTTGCATCAGTGTCAGCTTCTCGGTGGTTTCTCAGATTCGCAATCTTGGGCACAACAGTCTGAGATAAAAAACAAAACCAAAAGAAGTACGGACGCAGGTAGAGTGAACGCAGGGTTCTGAGAGAAGCGGCAGAGACCCGGGGGCTTGGGAGCTCTTCTGTGGAGGCCGCAGCAGACTGGGGGGCAGGATGCTCAGCTCCAGAGCCAGAGGACACAGAGACCCCACCCGCATCCCGCCCATCAGGGCCGGGTCTCAGCGAGCAGCACAGCGCCACCTGCTGGATCCCAGAGGCTCTGACGACCACCCAGCCTCTGACCCCCACAAGGGCAACTCCCAGGCAGATGTGCACCTGATAATCAGCGCCAAGGCCCATCCCCAGACCCCACACATACCATTCCCTGCCACCAAGTTGAAAAACAGAGAGGCTCAGAGCTTCAGCTCTGCCTCGAAAGTAGAGTCTAGATTCCTTTGTAGTTTGTGCTTTTTGCATTTATTTTCTTTGATTCTATTTTATTAATTGCCTTATTTTAACTTTTATGTATGTACCTTATATATTTCTTA
The DNA here is from genome assembly GCF_048164855.1 of Canis lupus baileyi. NCBI lineage: Eukaryota > Metazoa > Chordata > Mammalia > Carnivora > Canidae > Canis > Canis lupus. The sequence continues at coordinate 1,271,863 of NC_132848.1, read as the reverse complement.
TTTTTACTTTCATGGTACTTTAATTGTGTTTCATATTTTGGGATTTAGAATCTTTTAATGAGCAGGCAAAAATAATCTGGTTTTTTTTGGAGGGGAGGAGGACAGTTGTTATTGTTTTTCTTGGTTTTTCTTTTTCTTCCTTCTTTCTTTTCTGGAAAAAATAATGAGATGGAGAAGTTCAACTCCATAAAATAACATGAGGTAGCACTCACAGCCAGGAAGTTCATCAATACACATATATGATGTCTAACTACAGTTCAAAACAATGATTATAAAGATAGCAGCTGGGCTGGAAATAGAGCACAGAAGAAAACTAGAGAATCCCTTACTGTAGAAATAAAAGAACTAAAATCTAGTCAGGCCAACGTTAAAAATGCTATAACTCTGATGCAGTCCCAAGTGGAAGCCTTAAAAACAAGAAACGTTATGGAGCATAAAGGCAGACATAGGGAACTCAGCCACTTATTAAAACAATAACATTCATATCATAGGAGACTCAGAAGATGAAGAGAGAGAAAAGGTGGGCCTTGCTCATCCATTAGAAACGACAAATACCCACCATTTGCTTCAAGGTGGATGGAACTGGAAGGTATTATACTGAGTGACGTAAGTCAATCAGAGAAGGACAAACATTGTATGTTCTCATTCATTTGGGGAATATAGATAATAGTAAAGGGAATATAAGGGAAGGGAGAAGAAATGAGTGGGAAATATCAGAAATGGAGACAGAACATAAACTCCTAACTCTGGGAAAAGAACTAGGGGTGATTGAAGGGGAAGTGGCCGGTGGGTGGGGGTGAATGGGTGAATGGCACTGAGGGGGGCACTTGACGGGATGAGCAATGGGTGTTATTCTGTATGCTGGCAAATAGAACACTAAGAAAAAGTAAATTTATTATTAAAAAAAAGAAAGAAACAAAGTGTGGCACCTGGGTTGCTCAGTCATTTAAGCTTCTGTCTTAGGCTCGGATCATGATCCAGGTACCAAGGCAGGCTCCCTGTTCAGCTGGGAACCTACTTCTCCCTCTCCCTCTGTCCCGCTCCCTCATGCTTTTTCTCTCCTCTCTTTCTCATATAAATAAATAACATCTTTGAAAAAAAAAACAATCAAACAAACCTAGAGGGAAGAGAAATCTCCCATGTAGAAGAATTTCAAACAATTTGTGCAGACATTCCACTGTGAAGTTCATGAGCATAGATTCCCACTCTTATGTGTGCAATACACATAGTAACTTCCTTCTACAAAATATATTATGAAAAACTTAAAATAATAATGATAATATATAATAATAATAATAATAATAAAGAATCAGTTTACTACGGAAAAGCTGAAAAACCCTACTTCAGCAAGATGACCAGAACGATGCCAAGACTGATAAATCATGTTGATAGTATCTATCCTTTATATGATATAATGAAAATGGCAGTATATCTCTGTATATAATCCACAAAAACTGTTCAATCATGAGATAAACAACAGACATGTCCCAACTGAGGGAAATTTTACAAAATACTCTACTTCTCAAAGTGTTCCAGTTCAACAAAAACAAGGAAAGGCTGAAAGACTGTCACAATCCAGGGGAGCCTAAGAAAACAGGAGGACAAATGGAATGTCATATGAGGGGTGGTGACTCAGCAAAAACTAAGGAAATCTGAATAAAGTATGCTCTTTGGTTATTGCGAATATTTTAATATTGATTCATTAGCTAATATTTGTACCGTACTGATATAAGATATCAATAATTGGAGAAATTGAGTGCAAGTGCATGAGAATTCTCTGTACTATCTTCTCAATTTCCCTATAAATCTTTGGTTTTTTTCCTAATAAATAAGATTTATTTTGAAAATTGACTAAAATGAATCAGGCTCCAAGTGTGAAGACATTTTAAGAATCGTTGAATTAACTTTTGCCTTATTCTTAAAAAGTTCCTTCGATGGGAACAAAGAATTTTATATCAGAAGGAAAGAAAAACATTTATGAACACGTATAATGCCTCCTCAACCTGAAAAGGAGGAACGGATAATAAATAGCAAAAATCAGATTAAAATAATTCTAGTATAATAGACACCACATTGATAGTGCATTTAAAATTAGCAATGCATAACATTTATTTCCCTGACATTTGTCTTCCAAAGAGTCCACAGTGTTTCAGTGTCAGTTGAAACAGGGGAAGAATCTCAGGGAAGAATCCTTCACATAATAATAGGACAATTGGTAATAATGTCTCTCAGTTCTTTCCAAATCCATAAAGATGCATTTCCTGATGAGTGACTGAGCTGTGAAGAAAGAGAAGACATTCCCTCATCCCTCTGATTTACTTGTGTCAGAGTATTTTAACCATAGTACTACGGATAGTAAATTATCCTTATTAACAGGAAATACATCTCAGATTGGAATCTGAGCAATCAGAAGTGCAGAGAAAAAACACTTTGACTCGCTCTTCATCTTATAAAGAGAAAGGACAGCTTTTCTATGTACAAAGTCAGTTGTCAAGATAGCCTCAGGGAGTAAGAGTCTGCAGCATCGAATCCCGCTGCACAACTGGGATGCCCAGGAGCCAGGTCTTCCTGATTCCAAATCCCTGGGCCTGTCCCCCAACACACCCTGCCAGGCTGAGGTCATTTGCAATTGCTCTCTTATGAACTCCGGGGAAGAGTGAAGGAGCTAGATAGGACGGGAATGGACGCAAGGAGGCCGAGAAAATGAAGGCCTTTCCACTTTAAGTTCAGCGTTCGAACACGTCAAGCCATCCCAGGACCCTGTGAAGAAGAGCTGAAATTTACATTACTTCAGATACAGGAAAAAAACAAAAGTTTATAGCTTATTGCCCTAGAAAGCCCAACAATAGAATAAGAACTGAGCCCACACCAAGGGCTGGAAGTGCCTATTAGAATGAGAACAGAGCTCAATGCCAATGAAGGCCCCATATCAAAATGTAAACAGAATTTGAGGAATTGTTCCAGCCCTTCTGGAGGTCCATGAGACAAACCCTTAAAACTAAGCTAAAACCCATCTCGGGGTCCAGGTCCCTGCTCTGCTGTGTTGGGTTCGGGTGTACTTGAACGCAAGCTCGAGTTTGGAAATCAACCCTCATGTGTTTGCATTGGTGTCAACTCCATAGTGGTTTCTCAGATTCGCAATCTTGGGCACAACACCCCATGTCCCCTCCCACCTGGGCTGAACCCCTCTGCCGTCCCACCCAGGCTGACCCTCAGCCACCTCCCCGCCTACAACAGCTGGGCACAGGCCCTCACACAGTTCCACGGGCACGGTGGGCACTCCCACCATCCCCAGCCTCGCAGAGGAAGGAAGGAGGATTCTGCAGGACACACTCCCATGGTTGCCCTAGGGCTCCCTGCCCTGCACATCAGCTCGTGACAGGTCAGGGTCTGTATCCCTGATGCCTGCTCCTCCTCCCCTGTTTTCCCACAGGAAATGAAGGAGGAGGCCCTGGTCTCCTCCTAGGACATCACGTAGGTAGACCTGGACGTCAACAGGACATTCAACAGTCACATCATGTTTTGGTACTACTACAGTGTAGGGTGAGGCTGAGGGGCCAGGGTGGATCGAGCTACGGGAGAGGACCAGGGGCTTCTGGGTCGGGAACACAAGGCTTCAGAGGCTGGGAAAAGAACAGCAGCCAGCAACACACAGCTGCACGGTAAGGTGCTGGGGATGAACCCCGTGCCCCCTCCCCTGGGGTCTCAGGGATGAGGAGGCCACTAGGATGGGGCCTCCAGGGGTTGCCATGTGAGCTGAACCCCAAAGGTGTGAGGGACGGCCCTCTGAAAAGCAGGGGGCGGGGTTGTGGGCCGTGGGGGACAGTAAGGGTACCTGGGGGCTGGGTGTATGGATGTGACTGGAGGAGGACACACATCGATCCGATGAGGGTCGGACGAGTCAGGGTGACACCTCCCCTCGGTGCCTTATATATTTCTAAATTCTATGCATTTCATTTGAGACAATTTGCAATTTGTAAACATACATAGTATGATGACCAGAGATATTGCCCCCAGTCCAGCCAGGGCCCTGCACTGACCACACGGGGCCCCAGGGGCAGGTGTCACAGCAAACCCCAGACTGGGGTCGCCTTAATTGGTAGACGTCTCCCAATGCATCTTAGAGAAAGGGTTTGCCGTATGTCTGCCAGCCCCCACCCCATCCCCCCATTTCCCAAAAACACATCATCCCCCTACATCATCATCCCCCATGGCATCGTCCCTACACCATCCCCCTCACACACACAAAGCCCCACACAATCCCCACCCACACTATACCTCAACACTATCCCCCCTAAACCAGCCCCCAACTCCACCACCATCATACCCATGCCCCACACCATCCACCCTCACACCATCAGCCCTGAGCATGGACCCGGTGTAGCTGCCCCCTGTGGGACATGCTCAGCCTCTCTGGGGTTCTCTGGATACCCTGCTCCCATCAGAAGCCCGGGTGTCCCATAGAGTACCCAGAGGTTGCAGGGAGGAGGGAAGACAGGGAGCCTCCGACACGGTGTGCTCAGGTGAGTGGTGCAGAGGACCCACTGTGCCCTGCCTCCACCCACTGTCCCTCCTGGAGTGTGGCACACCCTGCACAGGACACCAGCCCCTAACCTAGAGGGACCTGGGCTGACTGGGCACCAGGCTCTGGGGAGTTGAGTTGATTTGAGTCCCCACCAGGCCCAACACAAAGACTAATGGGATCCAGCCCCCCATGGCCATGGCCAGCCCTGGATTCTGGCCCCGGGCTGAGCAAGCCTTCTCACAGTTGAATGTGGCCTCCTGGGCACTGGGCATGCCCCACAGATCCAGGTCGCTGACCTAGGGCAGACCGGGGGATCCTGGGACACCACAGGGTGGGGAGAGCAGGGTTAGGCTGGTGGGCCCCACCCACACCCACACCAGGAGGCAGGCTCCTACAGGTGTTGGGGCCCCAGGGGTCCAGAGGCCGGGGTCCAGCTGTCCTGCAGGGACCCAGCACAGGAGACCATGAGCTGCAGTTCCAGGTCAGCTCTGCTGTCCTCAGAACCGTCACTCAGGCTGAAACCTCAGGACACACGCCCCCAACCACAGTCCACACATGCTCCAAGTTGAGGGACTCCAGCACTCGCCCCCCCACCCCGTGTGATTCTTGCCCTCCCCTAAAGACAAAAAGGTCTACATCCCCAGGGGAAGGCGTGCACCCTCTGCTCTGAGCCCATTTGTTGTACAAATTCAATAAAGTGTTGTGGTGCGAAAATGCACAGCCATCCCGTTTCTGTGTCTCCCAGAACTCTGTGTATAGGGCGTGGAGAGACCCCCAGAGAGGATTAGGGGGCACCACCGAGGCCCCAACCAGCCCATGCAGGGGCGCCGCTAGGCACACACAGCTGACGTCCCCACGTGCCATCCAGTGGTGGCCGGACGCCAGGGTCAGGCCTCACAGACTTTACTGGAACTCAGCCTGTGCCCTGTCGGCCAGAATGGGCGGGACAGAGTGACAGTCAGGGAGCCTCAGGTCACCAGGGTCTGTGCAAAGTGACCTGAAAGGTCACCTCCCTCTGTCCAGGGGGCCGGGCCTGGACGGGTTCCAGGGCACTTCCTCCCCTCCCCGCATCCCCGTGCCTGGGTGCCTTGGGCACAGAGGGCCTGCGGGGCGGTCAGCGTGGCCATGGAAGTGATATCAGGACAGCAGGCCCTTGTGTTGTGCCCAAGATTTCGAATCCGAGAAACCACCAAGGAGCCGACACCTATGAAACTCCCCAGGGTCTCTTTACAAGCTGGAGCTTGGGTCCAAGTGCACCAGACACATTGGAGCAGGGACTTGGACCCCGAGACTAAGGGACGAGGCAGCTTTATAGGGGCCAGTGGACCATGGGATACGCAGAAAGTTGCACAGTCATGTCGGTCCACATGTAGGTGGCCGATTGAATTACACCTTCCCTTATAGTATCCACTTGAGCTGGTCTATTACTTTGGTCAGAATTGGTGCATGATTTTGGTGGGCACAAAGCAGGGTTACATTGTTATGAGCCGATTTCCAATTAGGGTGTGCCCAGCGGCCTGACTAGGGTGGGGCAGTGCCTTAAGCCATAAATAGGTCATTTGGGGGTCATAGGGGAGGTGGCGGGTGTAGCACAAAATGGAATGAGTCCTGCTCTGTTTGTCCAGGGGTAGGGGATTTTTGTTAAATTACCAGGGTCCCACACTTATAGCTCATGCACCTGGGCCACCCTCACCAGGTGGACTCAGTGTGCACACCTTGTGGTGCTGGATCTCTCACACCAACGTGTGGAGGGCACCCTCCTTGCCCAAGTGAGTAGGGGGTGGGTGAGCATGGGGCTCGGCCTGAAGGCCAGTCAGGACAGGGGACCGACAACCCCAGCCCCATCCCCACTCTGACTCCTACATACAGGCAGCCCCATGGCTCCCCGCCATGGGCAGCCGGCTCCTCAGGAGCTCCCCCCAAGGGTGGCCCGAATGTCTGGCTCCCTGCTGGAGAGGCATCAGGGAGAAGAGAAGCAGCCAGCGCTTGGCAGGACCCACTGCCAGACATGGGAATGTGGCCGAGCCAGATCTTCCTGCTCAGCTGACCCTCCAGCGGAAAGTCACTGCATGAGCAAGCCCCGGGGTGGACAGGAGAGCCCAGCTAGCCACCCAGCGCCAGCACTAGAAATGAGGTTTTGCCAACCATTTCGGGGTTTTGGGTTACCCAGCCATAGGATCCAATAGCTGCACGTGATAGCTGCATGTGATAGAGACACACACACACCAAAACCAACAAAAGTCGTAATCCCCCCAATGTTGTCAAACAGCAGCCGGATGGTTACATACAAGACGCTGTGATCCCCAATAGGATACATGGAAGACGCTATAAACCATGACTGCAGACGTGCTGGAGGCACGGAGATGTGCCTGCTGGGTTCCAACACGGAGCACAGATGGGAAGGAAGCATCCTACGGACAGGGGGCACCTCCTAGGAAAGGACACCAGGTCCCTGTGAAGGCTACAGAGGGTGAAATCTCTCCTCTTCTCTTTCTGCTTCTGGTTTTCCTCCTACATGCCATTTTCCTCAATCATATTAGAAAGAATTTATGTTTTTAAATTTATTTTTATTGGAGTCCAATTTGTATGAATTCTTTCTTCAGCAAGGGTGTCATTCAGGAGAGAAGGAGAGAGAAAGATTTTCCTAGACAGGCAACATATAAAGGAGTTCAGGACCACTTAACCAGTCCAGAAAGGAATTTTAAGAGGGACTCTCCTAGTGGGGGAAAAAAGAGACCAAAAGAAACAAAGACTCGAAAGAACCAGAGAACTTCACCAGAAACACCAACTCTTCTGGAAACACAAAGGCACAAAGTTCATATCTTTGAATAATCACTCTGAATGCTGATAGACTAAATGCTCCAATCAAAAGATAGAGGGTATCATAGTGGCTTAAAAAACAGGATCCAGGATGCCTGGGTGGCTCAGGGGTTGAGCCTCTGCCTTTGACTCAGGTTGTGATCCTGGAGTCTGGGATTGAGTCCCATATTCTGTTCCTGGTGGGGAGTCTGCTTCTCTCTCTGCCTAATTTTCTGCCTCTCTCTCTCTCTCTCTCTCTCTCTCTCTCTCATAAATAAAATCATTATTAAAAAAACAAGATCCATCTGTATGCTGCCTACAAGATTCTCACATTTATAGACACCAGGAGATTGAAAGTCAGGGGATGGAAAATCATCTATCACGCTAATGGATATCAAAAGAAAGCTGGAGGACCCATACTTATATCAGACAAATGAGATTTGAAACCAAACCCTGGGGGACACCTGGTGGCTCAGTGGTTGAGCATCTGCCTTCGGCTCAGGGTTATCCTGGGATCCCAGGATCGAGTCCCTCATCGGCCTCCCTTTGAAGAGTCTGCCTTTCCCTCTGCCTATGTTTTGCCTCTGCTTCAATGTGTATCTCTCATTAATAAATAAATAAAATATTTAAATTTCAAAAAAGAAAGAATAGTATAAGAATAGAAGGGCATTATTTCATAATTAAAAAGAGTTTCTATCAAGATCAAACAACTAAATATTTATGCTACCAACATGGGAGTATCTAAATATAGAAATCAATTAACAGCAAATGTGCAGGAACTCACTGATAATAATACAGTGACAGGGGATTTTAACATCCACTTATGGCAATGGACCAATCGTCTATACAGAAAATCAACAGAGGAACAATGGCCTTGACACACTGGACCACAGGGACTCAACAGATATAGTCTGAACATTTCAACCTAAAGCAGAATACACATTCCTTTCATTTTTATTATTTATGATAGGCACAAGAGAGAGTGAGAGAGGGGCAGAGACATTGGCAGAGGGAGAAGCAGGCTCCATTCACCAGGAGGCCTACGTGGGATTTGATCCCGGGTCTCCAGGATCGTGACATGGGCCAAAGGCAGGCGCTAAACTGCTGCACTACCCAGGGATCCCTACACATTACTTTCAAATTCACATGGGACATTCTACAGAACAGATCATATCATGGCCCACAAATCAGCCCTCAACAGGTACAACAGGTACAAGAAGGTTGATATCACACCCTGTACATTTTTGGACCATGACGCTATGAAACTTGAATTCGACATTAAGAAAAAAAAATTGGACAGACCAAAAATACGTGGAGATTATGAACATCCTACTAGAGAATGAATGGAGCAACCAAGAAATTAAATAGGAAATTTAAAACAAATGTAAATGAAAACATGTTTCTCAAAACATCTGGGATGTAGCAAAGGCAGTCCTAAGAGGGAAGTACATAGCAATACAGGACTACCTCAAGAAACAAGAAGTCTCCAATACACAACCTAACCCTATACCTAAAGGAGCTGGAAAAAGAATAGCAAACATAGCCTGAAGCCTACAGAAGAAGGGAAAAAAATAAAGATGAGAGCAGAAATAAACAATGCAGAAACAACAAAACAGTAGAATGGAATAACGAAACTAAGAGCTGGTTCTTCAAAATAATTAATAAAATAGACAAAGCCCTAGCCAGCCTTATCAACGAGAAAAGATAAAGACCTATATAAATAAAGTCACAAATGAGAGAAGAGAGATCGCAATCAACACCAAAAAAATAAGACAATTTTAAGGGAATACCATGAAAGATTATATGCTAACAAACTGGGAGACCAGGAAGAATTGGAAAGATCCCTAGAAATGTGCAAACAATAAAAACAGAAATAGGAAGAAATAGAAATGTGAACAGACCCATAACTAGCAAAGGAATTGAATCAGCAAGGCACCTATGTGCCTCAGTGGTTGAGCATCTGCTTTGGCTCAGGTCACGATCCCAGGATCCTGTGGCATCAAGTCCCACATCAGGCTCCCCACATGGAGCCTCATTTTCCCTCTGCCTATACCTCTGCCTCTCTGCGTCTTACATGAATTGAATACATAAATAAAATCTTTAAAAAAGGAAAAGATATAAAGATGAGAAAGGACCCAAATAAAATCACAAATGAGAAAAGAGAAATAACAACCAACACTAGAAATACAAACGTTTATAAGAGAACATTAGGAAAAATTATATGCCAGCAACCCCGAACCTGGAAGAGATACATCAATTCCTAAAAATATATAACACAGCAAAAATGAAAAAGGAAGAAATAAGGAACTTGAACACACAGATAACCAGCAGAGAAATTGAATCAGCAATCAAGAATCTCCCAACAGGAGACACTTAGATGAATAGAATAGAATGGAAAGCCAAAACAAGATACAAACCTGTAACTCTATGGTCCATTAATCAACAACAAGGCAGGAAGGAATATCCAATGGCACAGAGACAGTCTCTTCAACAAACCCTAACCCTGACCCCAGGATAAGAACAAATGGTGTTGGGAAAACCAGGCAGCCACATGCAGAAGAATGAAACTGGACAACTTTCTTACACCATATATATAAAAAATAAATTCAAAATGGATGAAAGACCTAAATGTGAGACCTGAAACCATACAAAGAAGAAAAGATAGGCAGCAACGTCTTTGACATTGGCCATTGGATCTTCTTTCCAGATATGCATCTGAGGCGAGCGAAACAAAAGCAAAAATCCTATTTGGAGTTCATCAAATTGAAAAGCTTCTGCAAAGTGAAGGAAACAAGCAATGCTAAAATGCAAAATACAAAATGAGAGGAGATATTTGAAACAACACATCCAATAAAGAGTTAGTATGCAAAATACGTAAAGCAAATATAAATCGCAGCATCCTAAACACAAATTATCCAACTGCAGATGGGCAGAAGACATGAATGGACTTTGTCTCTGTCAAGACATCCAGATGGCCACCAGACACATGGACAGACACTCAGCGTCACGCATCATCAGCGAAATGCAAACCAAAACCACAATGAGATGTCACCTGACAGCCGACAGAATGACTAAAATTAACACAAGAAACAACAGGTGTTGGTGAGGCTATGGAGAAGGGGGAGCCCCCTTACACTCCTTGTGGTCATGTGAACAGGTGCAGCTACTGTGGAAAACAGTGTGGAGTATCCTCAAGAAGTTAAAAGTAGAAGTACCCTATGATTCCAAAATTGCACAGCTAGGTATTTATCTCGAGGATATAAAAGTAGTCTCTTAGATTCAAAGAGGGATACGTAGCCTAGTGTTTGTAGCGGCGTTATCAACAATAGCCAAACTGTGGTTACAGCCAAGATGTGCATCGACACATGAATGGGCAGAGACGATGTGTAAATATACGCACTGCGACATCACTTGGTCATCACAAGGGATGAAATGAAGCCATTTACAATGACGTGGGAGAATTGTAAAGGACTTATGCTCAATGAACTCAGCCGGTCAGAGAAAGACAGATACCAAATACCACACAATTGCATTCACATGTGAATTTTAAGAAACCAAACAAACTGGCAAGGGGATCGATGGGGTGGGATGAGAGAAGCAAACCAAGAAACTCACTCTTAACCACAGAGAATAAACTAATAGATACCAGAGGAAGGTGGGGGGATGGGGAATCAGGGGATGGGGATAGTGGAGGGCACCTGTGACCAGTACCAGGCGTTGCATCCAAGGGTTGAATCACTATGTGGTAAACCTGAAACTATATCATACTGTGTTTACAAACAGGAATTCAATAAAAGTTTAAAATAATAATTGTTAGTATTGATGAAACATGTGTGCACAAGAGATAAAATCATAAAGGCAACTGAAAATACAAATAAAGAGTATTTAGAGCCACAAATCCCCTCCTTAGCTCAGCTTGGGAGAAGCCTGCCATGTCTTTTCTGACCCCAGCAGAAGCCTGGAGTTTCATTCTCTGGGGAGGCCACTGACTTGTTGGAGCCAAGCTATCTTTGAACCCAAAACCTAAATAGAGTGCATAAAACTAAACTGCCCAAGATACTAGGAGTCCCAGTGCAGGCACAGGCCAAGACCCAAACTCTAACCATACACAGACATATCCCTAACCCTACACTTAAGCCTAATGTTAACCTAAACCTTAAACAAGACCTATCACTAATCAAAAACCAAACACAAACCCCAAGACCGAAACACATTCACTGAACCTCCCTGCCAAGCCTCACCCTAACTCCTAAACCTATTCTTAGGTTTCCTTAACACTGACCCCTACCTTAATTCTAACCCTAACCCTAACCTCTAACCCTAACCTTAACTTAATGTATTCAATCCTATTCTTAACCTTATCCTGTACCCTAACCCTAACCCTCTAATACTAATCCTATCTCATACCCCAAACTGTACCCTAACCCCTACCCTAAAACTAACCCCTAACCCACTGCCTAACCCTATCCCTTATCCTTTTCCAAAACAGTACACTGACCCTACCCTGACCCTGACCTGACCTTTACCCCTAACCAAACACTAACCCTAATCCTAACCCCTATCCTAACCCTACCGCTCACCCTAACTCTAAACTTAGCACTAACTTTAACTTTAACCCCTAACCCTAACAACTAACCCTAACTCACTCCCTAACCCGTAACCCTAACTGCAAACCTAATCACAACCCTAACACTAACCATAACCCTAACCCAAAATCCTAACATCCTGCCCTAATCCCTAAGCCTAAACCCTAACCCTAACTCTAAATCCTGTCCCTAACACTAACCCTAACCCCTTTCCCTAATCCCTAACCCCCATCCAACTCCTAACCACTCACACTTACCCTTATCCCTCACACTATCCTCTAATCTGGAACCATAATCACTAAACCCTAACATCTAACCTAACTTAACCACCAACTGCCTCCCCTCCCCTGACCCTACCATTCATTCTACCCATTCACTTATCCTGTGGTTCTGAGTAGTCCCTTCTGATGTGGACGTGGCCCCCAATGGCGCCTCCAGAGTCCTCCAGGGGGTCCTGCGGAAGCCAGGATCCTGTGAGTGTGGACATGGCCCCACGTGTTCCTGAGTCATAGTCAGCGGGTCCTGAGGACACCGGGTCTCCTGTCACTGTGGACTATGCCTCACATCCTCTGGAAGTCTCACAGCAGGTCCTCAGGAGGCCGAGGGCTCCTGTAAGCCTGGATATGGCCCCATGGCCCCCAGAAAACTCACTGCGGGTCCTGAGGGGGCTGTGGGCTCCTGTAAGCATAGACACAGCCCCATATATCCCGAAGCCAAAGGGCAGGTCCTGAGGAGGCCAGAGACTCCTGTCAGTGTGGATTTGGCACCCACATCTTTCTTACTCCTCACCACAGGCCCTGACAAGCCTGGGGTCTCTGTCTGCATGGAAGCATCCCAATATTTCCCGAAGTCTACACCGGGGGGTCTGAGGACGTCAGCGTCCTGTTGTGTGGGCGTGGCCCCATGTCCTCCCATACCGTCACTGCGGGTTCTGAGGGGGCCAGGGCTCCTGACACCGTGGATTCAGCCCCCACCTCCCAGAAGCCTCAACTTATGTCCTGAGCAGCCTGGGAGCTCCTGCCAGAGTGGACGCAGCACCACAGCTTCCTGAAGCCTCCCTGCAGGTCCTGAAGCGACCCAGGTATTCCTGTCAGGGTTGATGCGGGCCCACATCTTCCTGAAGCCTCACCGCAGGTCCTGAGGAGACTGGGGCTCATCAGTGCGGATGCGTCCCCATGTCCTCCTCAGGCCTCCCCAGCACATGTGGGCTCCTGTTAGTGCAGGCGGACGAAGCCTACTGAGCCTTCGCGGCCCTTTGGGCCAGGCCTGGTCTCGGGCGCCTCCTGCGGGACACTCAGGCACTGCAGGAGGCCCTGCAGGAGGCAGCGCCCCTGTACACGGGGCCACACCTGCCTCCTTCCAGGCTCCAGCTGAGGCCTATGAGCTTTGGAAACGACTCACTGAAACAGAGCCCAATACCTGGCTTCCCCAGAAAGACTTAAGGACAATGATTAGAGCCCACAGGACACAAAAAGAAATGTTTACCAGACTTTAACCACGCCCTGCAAAACTCACTCAAACTCTTCCTCTGTGGGCGGGACCGCAGGCTGGTGCAGCCGCCCTAGAAACAGTGTGGAGGCTCCTCAGGAAGTTACAAACGCCCTGGGATCAGCAGGTGCACGGCCTTAGATCACCCCGAAGATACAGATGCATGAGACTCGGGGACACCTGCACCCCTATGTCCACAGCAGCCGTGTCCATAGTAGCCACACTGTGGGAGGAGCCTCGGTGCCCTCAGGCCGATGATGGATAAAGAGGATGGAACATAGATGATGGTCATAGATGATAGATAGTTAGATGATAGGAATGGTACTCAGCTATCAAAGAGAAGAAAATATTGTCATTTGCAATGACGTGGATAGAACTAGAGGGATCATGTTAAGTGAAATAAGTCAGTCAGGAAAGAAAATTACCGTATGGTTGCATTCATAGGTGAAATTAAAGAAGCAAAGCAGATGGGCATCTGTGAAGGGAAGGAAAAACAAATAAGATGAAAACAGATGGAGGAAAAAAAGACTCAATCACAGGAAACAAACTGAGGGTCACTGTGGGGGAGGGGAGTGGAGGGGAGGGTAACTGGTAGAGGGGCATGAAGGAGGGCACGTGATGTCATGAGCCCTGGTGTTATCTCCAACTGGTGAATCCCTAAATTCTACCTCTGAAAGTATAATACACTATACTGTTAATTAATTGGGTTTAAATTAAATTAAGTTTAAAAAATCAGTTGATGGTAACGGAGTGCATTTTCTTCCAGGCTCTCTATTCTGCTCCTTCATCTAATGCCAGAACCACACCTCTGTGACTTTGGTTTTTTTTTTTTTTTTTTTTTGACTTTGGTTTGTTTAAGTAGGCTCCATGCCTCGTCCACAGTTCAGCACAGGGCTAGAATTCATGACCCCGAGATCAAGACCAAGGGTGAAGTCAGGAGTCGGATGCTTAACCAATGGAGCCAGCCGGGACCCGAGAACCACACTGCTTTATCCTGTGTCTCTGTGACATTGTTTGAAATAGGGAAGTGGAGGGAGGGGCAAGATGGCTGAAGAGTAGGGTCCCCAAATCACCTGTCCCCACCAAATTACCTAGATAATCTTCATCATCCTGAAAATCTATGAATTAGGCCTGAGATTTAAAGACAGACCAGCTGGAATGCTACAGTGAGAAGAGTTCACACTTCTATCAAGGTAGGAAGAGGGGGAAAAAGAAATAAAGAAACAAAAGGCATCCAAGGGGGAGGGGCCCCACGAGGTGCCGGGCTAAGGCCGGGGCGAGTGCCCCCAGGACAGGAAAGCTCTGTCCCGGAGAAGCAGGAGCTTCCCCAATCTTCCTGGGTGGAAAGGCACCCGCAGGGAGTTGGAGCAGGACGCCAGGATGGTGGGGATGCCCTCGGGCTCCCTGGAACACTAACAGACTCCTGCGCACCCAGGAGACTGCACCATACCCCGTGGCTGAGCTCCCTAAAAGACTGCAGGGCCCACGGCTGGACCTGGAGCAGCTCGGAGGGGCTCGGGCGGCGGCTCCACATGGAGGGGGCTGCGAGGCCAGGAGCAGCTCGGAGGGGGCTCTGGCAGAGGAAGAGGATCCCTGTGGAGAGGGCTATGGGGATCTGGGACCAGCTCAGAGGGGCTCGGGCAATGGCGCCGCAGAGGTGGCTGTGTGGCTGGGAGGGGGAATCCAACAGCGCAGGCACTGGAGCACAGGGCGCCAGGACACAGCCGAGGATCTGGTCTCCCCCTGGGACAGGCAGAGCCCGGGAAGGCCCACAACAGCTAGGATGCTTCTGCCCATAACTGAGCAGATCAGCGTCCCCGCCTTGGCACCTCCAGGCCCTGCAGAGGGAGAGCTCCATAGTTACTATGGGAGCTGAATCCAGGGCTCCAGAGCTGCTGGTGTCACTGGGATGGTTCCTCCTGGGGCCTCACGGGTTAAACAACCCCCACTGAGCCCTGTACGAGGCAGAGGGCAGAGCAGCTCCCCCAAGAGCTAACACCTGAAAATCAGCACAACAGGCCCCTCCGCCAGAAGACGAGCTAGACGGACAAGTTCCAGGGGAAGTCAATAGACTTAAAGTATACAGAATCAGAAGATACTCCCCCGTGGTTTTTTCTTTTCTTTTCTTTTCTTTTTTCTTTTCTTTTCTCTTCTCTTCTTTTCTTTTCTTTTTTCTTTTCTTCTTTCTTTTTGATTTGTTTGCATCCCCCACCCTTTATTCCTTTCTTTCTTTTTCTTTCTCTTTTTCTTCTCTTTTTTCTTTTTTTTCTTCCTTTTCTCTTTTTCTCTTTTCTTTCCTTCTTTCTCTCTCTTTTTCTCCTTTTCCGAATACATTTTTTTTGGCCACTCTGCACTGAGCAAAATGAATAGAAGGAAAACCTCACCTCAAAAGAAAGAAACAGTCCTCTCTCCTAAGAGTTACAAAATCTGGATTACAATTCAATGTCAGAAAGCCAATTCAGAAGCACTTATACAGCTACTGGTGGCTCTAGAAAAAAGCATAAAGGACTCAAAAGACTTCATGACTTCAGAATTTAAATCCAATCAGGCCAAAATTGAAAATAAATTGAATGAGATGCAATCCAAACTAGAAGTCCTAAGGATGAGGGTTAACGAGGTGGAAGAACGAGTGAGTGACATAGAAGACAAGTTGATGGCAAAGAGGGAAACTGAGGAAAAAAGAGACAGACAATTAAAAGACCAGGGAGATAGATTAAGGGAAATAAACGACAACCTGAGGAAGAAAAACCTACTTGTAATTGGGGTTCCTGAGGGCACCGAAAGGGACAGAGGGCCAGAATATGTATTTGAACAAATCCTAGCTGAAAACATTCCTAATCTGGGAAGGGAAACAGGCATTCAGATCCAGGAAATAGAGAGATCCCCCCCCTAAAATCAATAAAAACCGTCCAACACCTTGACATTTAATAGTAAAGCTTGCAAATTCTAAAGATAAAGAGAAGATCCTTAAAGAAGCAAGAGACAAGAAATCCCTGACCTTTATGGGGAGGAGCATTAGGGTAACAGCAGACCACTCCACAGAGTGGAGTGGAGCAAGAGACAAGAAATCCCTGACCTTTGTGGGGAGGAGCATTAGGGTAACAGCAGACCACTCCACTCCACCTCCAAACCTGCTCTGCAGGGAATTTTAAGGGGGACCCCTTTAAGAAGAAGTTCAGTGGAACAATCCACAAAAACAAGGACTGAATAGACATCATGATGACACTAAACTCATATCTGCGATTAGTAACTCTGAATGTGAACAGGCTTAATGACCCCATCAAAAGGCGCAGGTTTCAGACTGGATAAAAAAGCAGGACCCATCTATTTGCTGTCTACGAGAGACTCATTTTAGACAGAAGGACACCTACAGCCTGAAAATAAAAGGTTGGAAAACCATTTACCATTCACCATTCAAATGGTCCTCAAAAGAAAGCAGGGGTAGCCATCCTTATATCAGATAAACTAAAATTTACCCCGAAGACTGTAGTGAGAGATGAAGAGTGACACTACATCATACTTAAAGGATCTATCAAACAAGAGGACATAAAAATCCTCTACATATATGCCCCGAATGTGGGAGCTCCCAAATATTTAAATCAATTAATAACCAAAGTGAAGAAATACTTAGATAATAATACACTTATACTTGGTGACTTCAGTCTAGCCTTTTCTATACTCCATAGGTCTTCTAAGCACAACATCTCCATAGAAATGAGAGCTTTAAATGATACACTGGACCCGATGGATTTCACAAATCTACAGAACTTTACATCCAAACTCAATTGAATACACATTCTTTTCAATTTCAAGTGCACATGGAACTTTCTCCAGAATAGACCACATATCGGTCACAAATCGAGTCTGAACCAATACCAAAAGATTGGGATCGTCCCCTGCATATTCTCAGACCATAATGCCTTGAAATTAAAACTAAATCATAACAAGAAGTTTGGAAGGACCACAAACACGTGGAGGTGAAGGACCATCCTGCTAAAGATGAAAGGGTCATAGGAAATTAAGGAAGAATTAAAAAGATTCATGGAAACTAATGAGCATGAAGATACAACTGTTCAAAATCTTTGGAATGCAGCAAAAGCATTCCTAAGAGGGAAATACATTGCAATACAAGCATCCATTCAAAAACTGGAAAGAATTCAAATGCAAAAGCTAACCTTACACATAAAGAGGCTAGAGAAAAAAAAAGCAGATAGATCCTACACCCAACAGAAGAAGAGAGTTAATTAAAATTCGAGCAGAACTCAAGGAAATCGAGACCTAAAGAAATGTGGAACAGATAGACAGAACCAGGAGTTGGTTCTTTGAAAGAATTAATAAGATACCTAAACCATTAGCCAGCCTTATTAAAAAGAAGAGAGAGAAGACTCAAATTAATAAAATCATGAATGAGAAAGGAGAGATCACTACCAACACCAAGGAAATACAAACGATTTTAAAAACATATTATGAACAGCTATACGCCAATAAATTAGGCAATCTAGAAGAAATGAAGGCTTTCCTGGAAAGCCAGAAACTACCAAAACTGGAACAGGAAGAAATAGAAAACCTGAACAGACCAATAACCAGGGATGAAATTGAAGCAGTCATCCAAAACTTCCCAAGACACAAAAGTCCAGGGCCAGATGGCTTCCCAGGGGAATTCTATCAAACTTTTAAAGAAGAAACCATACCTATCCTACTAAAGCTGTTTGGAAAGATAGAGATGGAGTACTTCCAAATTCGTTCTATGAGGCCAGAATCACCTTAATTCCAAAACCAGACAAAGACCCCACCAAAAAGGAGAATACAGACCAATATCCCTGATGAACATGGATGCAAAAATTCTCAACAAGATACTATCCAGGGGATCCCTGGGTGGCGCAGCGGTTTGGCGCCTGCCTTTGGCCCAGGGCGCGATCCTGGAGACCCGGGATCGAATCCCACGTCGGGCTCCCGGTGCATGGAGCCTGCTTCTCCCTCTGCCTGTGTCTCTGCCTCTCTGTCTCTCTCTGTGTGACTATCATGAATAAATAAATAAAATCTTTAAAAAAAAAAAAAAAAAGATACTATCCAATAGGATCCAACAATACATTAAGAAAATTATTCACCATGACAAAGTAGGATTTATCCCCGAGACACAAGGCTGGTTCAACACTCGTAAAACAATCAATGTGATTCATCATATCAGCAAGAGAAAAACCAAGAACATTATGATCCTTTCATTAGATGCAGAGAAAGCATTTGACAAAATAGAGCATCCATTGCTGATCAAAACACTTCAGAGCGTAGGGATAGAGGGAACATTCCTCGACATCTTAAAAGCCATCTACGAAAAGCCCACAGCAAATATCATTCTCAATGTGGAAGCACTGGGAGCATTTCCCCTAAGATCAGGAACAATACAGGAATGTCCACTCTCACCACTGCTATTCAACATAGTACTGGAAGTCCTAGCCTCAGCAATCAGACAACAAAAAGACATTAAAGGCACTCAAATTGGCAAAGAAGGAGTCAAACTCTCTCTCTTCACCGATGACATGATACTCTACCTAGAAAATCCAAAACCCTCCCCCCACAAGATTGCTACATCTCATACAGCAATTTCGTAGCATGGCAGGATACAAAATCAATGCCCAGAAATCAATGGCATTTCTATACACTCACAATGAGACTGAAGAAAGAGAAATTGAGGAGGCAATCTCATTTACAATTGTACCCAAAAGCATAAGATACCTAGGAAAAAACCTAAACAAGGAGGTAAAGGATTTCAACCATAAACACTATAGAATGCTTCTGAAAGAAATTGAGGAAGACACAAAGAGATGGAAAAATATACCACGCTCATGGATTGGCAGAATTAATACTGTGAAAAAGTCAATGTTACCCAGGGCAATGTACATGTTTAATGCAATCCCTATCAAAATACCATGGACTTTCTTCAGAGAGTTAGAACAAACTATTTTAATATTTGTATGGAATCAGGAAAGACCCCGAATAGCCAGAGGAATTTTAAAAAAGAAAACCATATCTGGGGGGAACACAATGCCAGATTTCAGGTTGTACCACAAAGCTGTGGTCATCAAGACAGTGTGGTACTGACACAAAAACAGACTCATAGATCAATGGAACAGAATAGAGAACCCAGAAGTGGACCCTGAACTTCATGGTCAACTGATATTCGATAAAGTAGGAAAGACTATCCATTGGAAGAAAGACAGTCTCTACAATATATGGTGCAGGGAAAATGGACATCAACAGTCAGAAGAATGAAACTAGACCACTCTCCTTCACCATACACAAAGATAAACTCAAAATGGATGAAAGATCTAAATGTGAGACAAGAGTCCATCAAAATCCTAGAGAAGAACACAGGCAACACCATTTTTGAACTCAGCAACAGTAACTTCTTGCAAGATACATCCACGAAGGCAAAAGAAACAAAAGTAAAAATGAACTATTGGGACTTCATCAAGATAAGAAGCTTTTGCACAGCAAAGGATACAGTCAACAGAAGTAAAAGACAACCTAAAGAATGGAGAAGATATATGCAAAAGTCTTATCAGATAAAGGGCTAGTTTCCAAGATCTATAAAGAACGTTTTAAACTCAAACCCAAGGAAACAAACAATCCAATCATGAAATGGGCAAAAGACATGAAGAGAAATCTCACAGAAGAAGACATTCACATGGCCAACATGCACACGAAAACATGCTCTGCATCACTTGCCATCAGGGAAATACAAATCAAAACCACAATAAGATACCACCTCACACCAGTGATCATGGGGAAAATTAACAAGGCAGGAAACCACAAATGTTGGAGAGGATGCGAAGAAAAGGGAAGACTCTTACACTGTTGGTGGGAATGTGATCTGGTGCAGCCACTCTGGAAAACTGAGTGGAGGTTCCTCAAAGAGATAAAAGTTGACTTGCCTGACGACCCAGGAATTGCACCTTTGGGGATTTACCCCAAAGACTCAGATGCAAGGAAACGACGGGACTCCGGCACCCCGATGTTTATAGCAGAATGTCCACAATAGCTAAACTGTGGAAGGAGCCTTGGTGTCCATTGAAAGATGAATGTGTAAAGAAGATGAGGTTTATGTATAAAGTGGAATATTATTTAGGCATTAGAAACGACAAATACCCACCATTTGCTTCAAAGTGGATGAAACTGGAGGGCATTATGCTGAGTAAAGTAAGTCAATCGGAGAAGTACAAACAGTGTATGTTCTCATTCATTTGGAGAATATAAATAATACTGAAAGGGAATATAAGGGAATGGAGAAGAAACGTGTGGGAAATATCAGAAAGGGAGACAGAACATAAATACTCCTAACTCTGAGAAAGGAACTAGGGATGCTTTAAGGGGAGGAGAGTGGGGGTTGTGGGTGAATGGGTGAATGGCACTGAGGGGGGCCCTTGCCAGGATGAGCACTGGGTGTTATTCTGTTTCTTGGTAAATTGAACACCATAAAAAATAAATTTATTTTTAAAAAAAGTTCAAACAACTAAAAATTTATGCTGCCAACATGGGAGTACCTAAATATAGAAACCAATTAACAACAAACGTACAGAAAGTCATTGATAATAATACAATGACAGGGGATTTTAACACCCACTTATGGCAATGGACCGAATGTCTATACAGAAAATCAACAAGGGAAAAATAGCCTTGACACACTGGACCACAGGGACTCAAGAGATATAGTCTGAACACTTCAACCTAAAGCAAAATACACATTCCTTTCAGGTGTACATGTGACATTCTCCAGAACAGATCATATCATGGCCCACAATTCAGCCCTCAACAGGTACAACAGGTACAAGAAAGTTGATATCACACCCTGTACATGTTTGGACCACGACGCTATGAAACTCGAAGTTGACAGTAAGAAAAAATTTGGACAGATCAAAAATACGTGGAGATTATGAACATCCTACTAGAGAATGAATGGAGCAACCAGGAAATTAAAGAGGAAATTTAAAACAAATGAAAATGAAAACATGTTTCTTCAAACCTCTGGGATGTAGCAAAGGCAGTCCTTAGAGGGAAGTACATAGCAATACAGGCCTACCTCAAGAAATAAGAAGTCTCCAATACACAGCCTAACCCTACACCTTAAGTAGATGGAAAAGGAATTTCAAACAAAGCCTAAAGCCTATAGAAGAGGGGGAAAATAAAGATGAGAGGAGAAATAAATAATACAGAAACAACAAAGCAGTAGAATGGAATAACGAAACAAAGAGATGGTTCATCAAAATAATTAAGAAAATGGATCAAGCCCTAGCCAGCCTTATCAATGAGAAAAAAGACCTAAATAAATAAAATCACAAATGAGAGAAGAGAGATCACAATCAACACCAGAAAAATAAGGCAATTATAAGGGAATACCATGAAAGATTATACGCTAACATACTGGGAGACCTGGAAGAAATGGACAAATCCCCAGAAATGTGCAAATGAGCAAAACTGAAATAGGAAGAAACAGAAAATGTGAACAGACCCATAACTAGCAAAGGAATTTAATCAGCAGGGCACCTGGGTGCCTCATGGTTGAGTACGTGCTTTGGCTCAGGTCATGATCCCGGGGTCCTGGGGAATCAAGTCCCACATCAGGCTCCCCGCATGGAGCCTCAACTTCCTTGTGTCTATACCTCTGCCTCTCTGTGTCTCTCATGAATCCATAAATAAATCTTTAAAAAATGCAAAAAGATAAAAAGATGAGAAAGGACCCAAATAAAATCACAAATGAGAAAAGAGATATAACAACACTAGAGAAATACAAATGATTATAAGAGAACATTATGAAAAATTATATGCCAGCAACCTCGAACCTGGAAGAAATAGATCAATTCCTAGAAATATATAACATGGCAAAAATGAAAATGTAAGAAATAAGAAACTTGAACGGACAGATAACCAGCAAATAAATTGAATCAGTAATCAAGGATCTCCCAACAGGAGACGCTTAGATCAATAGAACAGAATGGAAAACCGAAACAAGATACAAACCTGTAACTCTATGATCCATTAATCGACAATGAGGCAGGAAGGAATATCCAAAGCACAAAGACAGTCTCTTCAAGAAACCCTAAACCTGACCCCAGGATAAGAACAAATGGTGTTGGGAAAACCAGGCAGCCACATCCAGAAGAATGAAACTGGACCACTTTCTTACACCATATATATAAAAAATAAATTCAAAATTGATGAAAGACCTAAATGTGAGACCTGAAACCATACAAAGAAGAAAAGATAGGTAGCAACGTCTTTGACATTTGCCACTGGATCTTCTTTCTAGATATGCCTCTGAGGTGAGGGAAACAAAAGCAAAAATACTATTGGGACCTCATCAAATTGAAAAGCTTCTGCAAAGTGAAGGAAACAATGAAACCTAAAAGGCAACATACAAAATGAGAGGAGATATTTGTAAACAACACATCCAATAAAGATTTAGTATCCAAAATACATAAAGGAAATATAAATCTCAGCATCCTAAACACAAATTATTCAACTGCAGATGGGCAGAAGACATGAATGGACTTTGTCTCTGACAAGACATCCACATGGTCATGAGACACACGGAAAGACACTCAGTGTCACCCATCAGCAGGGAAATGCAAACCAAAACCACAATGAGATGTCACCTGACAGCCATCAGAATGGCTAAAATTAAGAACAGAAGAAACAACAGGTGTCATTGAGGCTATGGAGAAGAGGGAGGCCCCTTACACTCCTGGTGGGCAGGCGAACAGGTGCAGCCAC
The DNA here is from genome assembly GCF_048164855.1 of Canis lupus baileyi. Taxonomy (NCBI): domain Eukaryota; kingdom Metazoa; phylum Chordata; class Mammalia; order Carnivora; family Canidae; genus Canis; species Canis lupus. Next base: position 1,248,697 of record NC_132848.1, on the reverse strand, counting down.
TGTGAAAAACACTGTGGAGGGTGCTCGAGAAGTTGAAAATAGGGGATCCCGGGGTGGCTCATCAGTTTGGCACCTGCCTTGGGCCCATGTCGCGATCCTGGAGACCCGGGATCGAATCCCACGTCGGACTCACAGTGCATGGAGCCTGCTTCTCCCTCTGCCTGTGTCTCTGCCTCTCTCTCTGTGACTATCATAAAAAAATTAAAAAAAAAGAAGTTAAAAATAGAGCTACACTACGATTCCAAAATTGCACAGCTAGGTATTTACCCCAAGGATACAGAAGTTGTTTAGTAGATTCGAAGAGGGACACGCAGCCCAGTGTTTGTAGCAGCATTATCACCAAGAGCCAAACTGTGGATACAGCCCAGATGTCCATCGACAGATGAATGGGCAGAGACGATGTGGTAAATATACCCACTGCGACATCACTCGTTCATCAGAAGGGATGAAGTGAAGCCATTTACAATGACGTGGGAGAAGTGGAAAGGACTTATGCTAAGTGAACTCAGTCAGAGGAAGACATATACCAAATACCATACAATTGCATTCACATGTGAATTTTAAGAAACCAAACAAACTGGCAAAGGGGCAGAGGGGGGATGAGAGAAGCAAATAAAAAAACACACTATTAACCCCAGAGAATAAACTAATAAATACCAGAGGAAAGTGGGGGGATGGGGAATCAGGCGATGGGGATAGTGGAGGGCACCTGTGACCAGTACCAGGCGTTGTATCCAAGAGATGAATCACTATGTGGTAAACCGGAAACTATATCATACTGTGTTTACAAAGAGGAATTCAAGTAAAACTTTAAAATAATAATTGGTAGTATTGATGAAACATGTGCGCACAAGAGATAAAATCATAAAGGCAACTGAAAATCCAAATAAAGAGTATTTAGAGTCACAAATCCCCTCCTTAGCTCAGCTTGGGAGAACCCTGCCATGTATATTCTGACCCCAGCAGAAGCCTGGATTTTTATTCTCTGGGGAGGCCACTGACTTGGTGGAGTCAGGCTATCTTTGAAACCAAAACCTAAATAGAGTGCATAAAACTAAACTGCCCAAGATACTAGGAGTCCCAGTGCAGGCACATGCCAAGACCCAAACTCTAACCATACACAGATATAAACCTAAGACTACACTTAAGCCTAATGTTAGCCTAAACCTTAACAAGACCTATCACTAATCGAAAACCAAACAAAAACCGCAAGACTGAAACACATTCACTGAACCTTCCTGCCAAACCTCACCCTAACTCCTAAACCTATTCTAAACCCTTAACCCTGACCGCTACCTGAAATCTAACCCTAACCCTAACCTCTTAACCTAAACTTAATGTACTCAAATCCTATTCCTGACCTTAACCTGTACCCTAACCCTAACCCTCTAATACTAATCCTATCTCATACCCCAAACTGTACCCTAACCCATACCCTAAAACTAACCCCTAACCCACTCCCTAAATGTATCTCTTACCCTCTTCCAAAACCATACCCTGACCCTGACCTGTCCCTAACCCTAACCCCTAACCAAACATTAACCCTAACCCTGTCCTAACCACTATCCTAACCCTAACCTTCGCCCTAATTCTAAACCTAGCCCTAACTATAACCCTAACCCCTCACCCTAAACCCTAACTCACACCCTAACCCCTAACCCTAACTGCAAACCTAAGCCCAACCCTAACTCTAACCATAACCCTAACCTCAACTCCTAACCTCCTGCCCTAATCCCTAGAGCCTAAACCCTAACCCTAACAGTAAATCCTGTCCCTTACCCTAACCACCATCCTAACTCTTAACTACTGACCATTACCCTTATGCCTCACCTAACCTCTAATCCGTAACCATAAGCATAATCACTAACATCTAACATATAACCTAAGGCTAACCACCAACTGCCTCTCCTCCCCTAACCTTACCATTCATTCTACCCTTTCACTTACCTTGTGGTTCTGAGGAGTCCCTTCTGATGTAGACGTGGCCCCCAACGGCTCCTCCAGAGTCCTCCAGGGGGTCCAAGCAAGCCGGGCTCCTGTGAGTGTGGACATGGCCCAACGTGTTCCTGAGTCATAGTCAGTGGGTCCTGAGGACGCCAGGTCTCCTGTCACTGTGGACTATGTCTCACATCCTCTAAAGCCTCACAGCAGGTCCTCAGGAAGCTGGGGGCTCCTGTCAGCCTGGACATGGCCCCATGGCCCCCAGAAAACTCACCGTGGGTCCTGAGAGGGCTGTGGCCTCCTGTCAGCATAGACGCAGCCCCATATGTCCTGAAGCCAAAGTGCTGGTCCTGAGGAGGACGGGGTTCCTGTCAGGGTTGACATGACCCCTCATTTTCCTCAAACATCACCATAAGACCTGAGGAGGCTGGGGGCTCCTGTCAGCATGGATGTGGCCCATAATCTTCCCAAACCTTCACAGTGGGTTCTGAGGAGGCCGGAGACATGTCAGTGTGGATGCGGCACCCACATTTTTCTTAGGCCTCACCACAGGCCCTGACAAGGCTGGGGTCTTCTGTCCGCATGGATGCATCCACATATTTCCCCAAGTCTACAGGGGGTCATGAGGAAGTCAGGGTCCTGTTCTGTCCATGTGGCCCCAAGTCCTCCCGAAGCATCACCGAGGGTTCTGAGGAGGCCGGGGCTCCTGTAACCATGAATGCAGCCCCCAGCTTCCAGAAGCCTCAACTTATGTCCTGAGGGGCCCGGGAGCTCCTGGAAAAGTGGACGTGGCACCACATCTTCCTGAAGCCTCCCTGTGGGTCCTGAGGTGGCTCAGGGCTCCTGTCAGTGTGGATGTGGACCCACATCTTCCTGAAGACTCCCCGCAGGTCCTGAGGCAGCCCAAGGCTCCTGTCAGGGCGGATGCGGGCCCACATCTTCCTAAAGCCTCACCGCGGGTCCTGAGGAGACCGGGGTTCCTGTCAGCATGAACAAGACCCAATTTCCCCCTGAAGACTCCCCGCGGGTCCTGTGAAGGCTTCAGCTCATCAGCGTAGATGTGTCCCCACATCCCCCTCAGGCCTCCCCAGCACAGGCTGGGTCCTGTGAGTGCAGGCAGAGGAGGCCTACTGCACACGCGTGCCCCATGGGAGGGGCCTGGGCTCGGGCGCCCCCTGCGGGACACTCAGGCACTGCAGGAGGCTGTGCAGGAGGCAGCAAGTGCTCCATGGGCCCCACCTGCCTCCTTTCAGGCTCCAGCTGGGGCCTGTTAGCTTCGGAAACATCTCACTGAAAAGGAGCCCAACACCCGACTTCCCCAGAAATACTTAAGGACAAGGAATTGGAGCCCACAGGACACGAAATGAAATGTGGATCAGAATTTTACCATGTCCTGCAAATCTCACTTAACCCTCTTCCACTGTGTGCGGGACCGTGGGTTGGTGCAGCCGCCCTGGAAACAGTGTGGAGGCTCCTCAGGAAGTTACAAATAGAGCCACCCTGCCACCAGCAGGTGAACGGCCTGGAGCTCACTCCGAAGATACAGATGCAGTGAGTCTTGGGACAACTGCACCCCAATGTCCACAGCAGCCGGGTCCACAGTAGCCACACTGTGGGAGGAGCCTCCGTGCCCTCTGCCAGATGATGGATAAAGAGGATGGGAGATAGATGATGGTCATACAGAGAGGAATGGAACTCAGCTATCAAAGAGAAGGAAATCTTGCCATTTGCAATGATGTGGATAGAACTAAAGGGATCATGTTAAGTGAAGTAAGTCACTCGGGAAAGAGAATGACCGTGTGGTGTCATTCATAGGTGGAATTAAAGAAGCAAAGCAGATGAACTACTGTGAAGGGAAGGAGAGACAAGATCAAAACAGATGCAGGAAATACAGACTCTTAACGATAGGAAACGAACTGAGGGTCGCTGGAGGGGTGGGGGCATAACAGGGGAAATAGGAAAGTGCTGCGTCTCACTCTGTCCTGTTTCTCCAATACTGATTTGCTGTCCGGGGTTATTTGTTGAGGAGGATGGATGTTATGGGATTTTTTTTTCCTATTTCTAAGTTCTGCCACCATGATTTTGATAGAAGACATTGAAACTGAGGGTGGCTTCAGGAACTGTGGACATTTTCACAAGATGAGGCTCCCACCCCATGAGCCCAGGACAGCCTCCCAGAGCCTGGTATGGTTCAGTGCACAAGTCTTGTGCTCCTTTGGTTCAGTCTCATTATTTATTCTCCTTGATGCTCCTGAGAAGGCCTTCACGTCCTTCCTTTCCTTCCTGAATGCTCATTGTCGGGACACAGCAAGGCTACTCTGCTCTGTAGGGTCAGTTTGTGTCCTGTGACTTTACTGAACTCACTCCTTAGTTCTAACAGGTTTTAGTGGAGGCTCTCGGGTTTCCTATTTCTAGTTCCGCACGTTCAGCATATAGGGACAGTGTGACGTCCCTTCCAGGTGTGGAACCTTTGATTTTTACAGCTTAATGACCTAGAAAGCACCATTATTGAATAAAAACTGAGCCCAGGCCAAGGGCAGGAAGCCCCTATTAGAATGAGAACAGAGCTCAATGCCCTTGAAGGCCCCATATCAAAATGTAAACAGAACTTGAGGAATTACTCCAGCCCTTCTGGAGGTCCCTGAGACCAGCCCTTAAAACTAAGCTAAAAGCCACCTCAGGGTCCAAGTCCCTGCTCCGCTCTGTCGGGTATACTTGGACACAAGCTCGCGGTGGTAAATGAACCCTCGTGTGTTTGCATCAGTGTTGGCTTTTCGGAGGTTTCTCGGATTCGCAATCTTGGGCACAACAGTCTGAGATAAAAAAAGAAAACCAAAAGAAGCTCGGAGGCAAGTAGAGTGAAGGCAGGATTTTGAGAGAAGCGGCGGAGACCCGGGGGCTTGGGGGCTCTGCTGTGGAGGCCCCTGCCGACTGGGGGGTAGGATGCTCAGCCCCAGAACCAGAGGACCCAGAGACCTCACCCGCATCCCGCCCATCTGGACTGGGTCTCTGGGAGGAGCACAGCGCCACCCGCTGGAGGCCAGACGCGCTGACGCCCACCCCGCCTCAGACCCTGCAGATGCATCTCACAGGCAGATGTGCACCTGACAATCAGAGCCATGGCCAATCCCCAGATCCCGCACAGTCCCTTCGTTGCCACCAAGGTGTTGGACTACAGAGGCTGCAGAGCTTCAGCTAGCTTCCTTTGTACTTTGTGCTTTATTTTCATGTATTTTCTTTGATTCTATTTTATAAATTGCCTTATTTTATTTTATTTATTTATTTTTTAATTTTTATTTATTTATGATAGTCACACAGAGAGAGAGAGAGAGTCAGAGACATAGGCAAGGGAGAAGCAGGCTCCATGCAGGGAGCCCGACGTGGGATTCGATCCCAGGTCTCCAGGATCGCGCCCTGGGCCAAAGGCAGGCGCCAAACCACTGCGCCACCCAGGGATCCCAAAATTGCCTTATTTTAATTTTTATGTATGTACCTTTTATATTTTTATTTTTAGTTTCATGGTACTTTGTGTTTCTTATTTTGGGATTTAGAATCTTTTAACAACCAGGCAAAAATAATCTGGTAGTTTTTTTGGGGAGGGCAGTTGTTATTGTTTTTCTTGGTTTTTCTTTTTCTTCCTTCTTTCTTTTCTGGAAAAAAATAATGAGATGGAGAAATTCACCTCCATAAAATAATATGAGGTAGTACTCACAGCCAGGAAGTCCATCAATACAAATATATGATGTCTAACTACAGTTTAAAACAATGATTATAAAGATAGCATCTGGGCTGGAAAAAGAGCACAGAAGAAAACTAGAGAATCCCTTACTATAGAAATAAAAGAAGTAAAATCTAGTCAGGCCAACGTTAAAAATGCTATAACTGGAATCCCTGGGTGGCGCAGCGGTTTGGCGCCTGCCTTTGGCCCAGGGCATGATCCTGGGGACCCGGGATCGAATCCCACGTCGGGCTCCCGGTGCATGGAGCCTGCTTCTCCCTCTGCCTATGTCTCTGCCCCCCCCTCTCTGTGACTATCATAAATAAATAAAAATTTAAAAAAAAAGATTTAAAAATGCTATAACTGAGATGCAGTACCAAGTAGAAGCATTAAAAACAAGGAAGGTTATGGACCACAAAGGCAGATTTCGGAACTCAGCCACTTATTAAAAGAATAACATTTATATCATGGGAGACTCCCAAGATGAAGACAGAGGAAAGGTGGGCTTGCTCAGCCATTAGAAATGACAAATAACCACCATTTCCTTCAACGTGGATGGAACTGAAAGGTGTTATGCTGAGTGAAGTAAGTCAATCAGAGAAAGACAAATATTGTATGTTCTCATTCACTTGGGGAATATAGATAATAGTGAAAGGGAATATAAGGGAAGGGAGAAGAAATGTGTGGGAAATATCAGAAAGGGAGACAGAACATAAAGACTCCTAACTCTGGGAAATGAACTAGGGGTGATTTAAGGGGAGGAGGGCGGGGGTGGGGGGTGAATGTGTGATGGGCACTGAGGGGGGCACTTGACGTGATGAGCACTGGTTGTTATTCTGTATGTTGGCAAATTGAACACCAATAAAAAGTAAATTTATTATTAAGTAAAAGAAAGAAAGAAAGAAAGAAAGAAAGAAAGAAAGAAAGAAAGAAAGAAAGAAAAGAAAGAAAGAAGAAAGAGTAGCAGCTGTGTGGCTCAGTTAGTTAAGCTTCTGACTTAGGGTCAGATCATGATCCAGGTCCCAAGGAAGGCTCCCTGTTCAGCAGGGAACCTGCTTCTCCCTCGCCCTCTGCCCCTCTAGCACTCCTCTCTCTCTCAAATAAATAAATAGCATCTTTGAAAAAGACACAAACGAACCCAGAGGGAAGAGAAATCTCCCAAGTAGAAGATTTTCCAACAATTTGTGCAGACATTCCACCCTCAAGTTCCTGAGCATAGCTTCCCAATCTTATGTGTGGAATACACATAGTAACTTCCTTCTACAAAATATATTATGAAAAACTTAAAATAATAATAATAATAATAATAATAATAATAATAATAATAATAAAAGGATCACTTTACTACGGAGAAACGGACAAACACTACCTCAGCAAGATGATCAGATCGATAACAAGACTGATAACTCATGTTGATAGTATCTAACCTTTATATGATATAATAAAAATGGCAGTATATCTCTGTATATAATCCAGAAAAACAGCTCAATCATGAGAAAAAGAACAGACATGTCCCAATTGAGGGAAATTTTACAAAATACTCAACTTGTCAAAGTGTTCCAGTTCAACAACAAGGAAAGGCTGAAAGACTGTCACAATCCAGAGGAGCCTAAGAAAACATGAGGACAAATGGAGTGTGGTATGAGGGATGGTGATTTAGCAAAAACTAAGGAAATCTGAATAAAGTATGCTCTTTGGTTATTGTGAAAATTTTAATATTGATTCATTAGCTAATATTTGTACCATACTGATATAAGATATCAATAATTGGAGAAATTGAGTGCAAGTGCATGAGAATTCTCTGTACTATCTTCTCAATTTCCCTATAAATCTTTGTTTTCCTTCTAAGAAATAAGATTTAATTTGAAAATTGACTTAAATGAATCAGGCTCCAGTGTGAAGAGATTTTAAGAATCGGTGAATTATCTTTTGCCTTATTCTTAAAAAGTTCCTTCGATGGGAACAAAGTAAGAATTTTATATCAGAAGGAAAGAAAAACACTTATGAGCACGTATAATGCCTCCTCAACCTGAAAAGCAGGAAAGGATAATAAATAGCAAAAAACAGATAAAAATACTTCTATTATAATAGATACCATATTGCAAGTGCATTTAAAATTAGCAATGTATAACATTTATTTCCTAGACATTTGACTTCCAAAGAGTTCACAGTGTTTCAGTGTCAGTAGAAACAGGGGAAGAATCTCAGGGAAGAATCCTTCACATAATAATAGGACCATTGGTACTAATGTCTCTCAATTATTTCCACATCCATAAAGATGCATTTCCTGATGAGTGACTGAGCTGTGAAGAAAGAGATGAGAAACACTCATCTCTTTGAATTACTTGTGTCAGAATATTTTTTTTTAATTTTTATTTATTTATGATAGTCACACAGAGAGAGAGAGAGAGAGAGGCAGAGGCATAGGCAGAGGGAGAAGCAGGCTCCATGCACTGGGAGCCCGACATGGGATTCGATCCCGGGTCTCCAGGATCACACCCTGGGCCAAAGGCAGGCGCTAAACCGCTGCGCCACCCAGGGTTCCCTGTGTCAGAATATTTTAACCATAGTATTATGGATAGTAAATTATCCTTATTAACAGGAAATATGTCTCAGAGTGGAATCTGAGCAATCAGATGGGCAGAGAAAAAATGCTTTAACTCGCTCTTGCACTTTTAAAGACAAAGGAGAGGTTTTCTATGTAGAAAGACAGTTGTCAAGATAACCTTAGGGAATAAGAGTCTGCAGCATGGAATCCTGCTGCACAGCCAGGATGCCCACGCCCAGGTCTTCCTGATCTCAAATCCCTGGGCCTGTCCCACCACACAGGTAGCCACGCTGAGGTCATTTGCAATTTCTCTCTTAGGAGCTCCAGGGAGGGGGGCATGAGCTAGATAGGACGGGATGGGATGCACGGAGGCCGAGAACATTACAGCCATTCTACTTTAAGTTCAGTATTAGCACACGTCCAACAATCCCAGGCCCCTGTGAAGAAGAGCTGAAATTTGCATTACTTCAGTTACTGTAAAAAAACAAAGTTTACAGCTTGTCTTAGAAAGCCCCACAATAGAATAAAAACTGAGCCTAAGCAAAGGGCTGGAAACCCCAATTAGAATGAGAAGAGAGCTCAATGCCCTTGAAGGCCCCACATCAAAATGTAAACAGAACTTGAGGAATTGCTCCAGCCCTTCTGGAGGTCCCTGAGACCAGCCCTTAAAACTAAGCTAAAACCCTCCTGGGAAAAAAATAAAATAAAAATAAAAATAAAATAAAATAAAATAAAATAAAATAAAATAAAATAAAATAAAATAAAACCCTCCTGGGGGTCCAAGTCCCTGTTCCACTGTGTGGCATATACTTGAACCCATGCTCGAGTTTGTAAAACAACCCTCGTGTGTTTGCATCAGTGTCGGCTCCTTAGTGGTTTCTTGGATTCGCCATCTTGGGCACAACACCCCCATGACCCCTCCCCACCTGGACTGACCTCCTGTCCCCTCCCACCCATGCTGACCCTCAGTCACCTCCCCGCCCACAACAGCTGGGCACAGGCCCTCACAAAGTTCCACAGGCATGGTGGACACTCCCGCCGTCCCCAGCCTCCCAGGGGAAGGAAGGAGGTTTCGGCAGGACACACTCCCATGGTGGCCCCAGGGCTCCCTGCCCAAGAGAGCCCCTGGTGACAGGTCGGGGTCTGTGTCCCTGACGCCAGCTCCTTCTCCCCAGTTTTCCCGCAGGAAATGAAGGAGGAGGCCCTGGTCTCCTCCAGGGACATCACGCAGGTAGACCTGGACGTCAACAGGACGCTCAGCAGTCACATCATATTTTGGGACTACTAAGGGGTAGGGTGAGTTGAGGGGCCAAGGGGGATCATGACCCAGTGGAGGACCGGGGGATTCTGGGTAGGAAAAACGGGGCTTCTGAGGCAGGGGGCAAAACAGCAGCCAACAACACACCGCTCCATGGTAGGGTGTTGGGGATGACCTCTATGCTCACACCCCCGGGGCCTCGGGGATGAGGAGGCAACTGGGATGGGGCCTCCAGGGCTTGCCATGGGAGCTGAACCTCAAAGGGGAGAGGGACTGCCCCCTGAGAAGTAGGGGATGGGGTCGGGTACGTGAGGGGCATGAACTGGACCTGGGGGCCAGGCAGCATGACCGCAGCTGGAGCAGGACACACTTCGATCCCATGAGGGTCAGACAGGTCAGAGTGACACCCACTCTCGGTGATTTCTATATTTCTAAATTCTATGCATTTGATTTGAGACAATTTGAAATTTGAAAACACACATAGTATGATGAACTCCAGATAATGCCCCCGGTCCAGCCAGGGCCCTGCACTGTCCACACCCGGCCCCAGGGGCAGGGGTCACAGCAAACCCCAGACTGGAGTCGCCTTTAAGTGTAGATGTCTCCTTGTGCATCTTCGAGGAGGAGATGCCCTGTGTCCGCAGACCCCCCACGACATCTCCCTCATTCCCCACTTCCACTCCATCCCCCTACATCATCATCCCCAATGGCATCCCACCTACACCATCCCCCTCAAACCCACACAACCCCACACAATCCCCACCCACATTATACCCCAACACGATCCGCCCTACACCATCCACCACCATCATACCACTGCCCCTACACCTTCAACCCCCACACCTTCGGCCCCCAGCAAGGACCCGGTACAGGTGCCCCCTGTGGGACATCCTCAGCCTCCCCGGGGTTCCCTGGATACCCTGCTCCCATCAGAAGCCCGGGTGTCCCATAGAGTACCCAGGGGTTGCAGGGAGGAGGGAAGACAGGGAGCCCCCGACAGGGTGTGTGCAGGTGAGTGGTGCAGAGGATGCACTGTGCCCTGTCTCCGCCCACTGTCCCTCCTGGAGGGCGACTTACACTGCACAGGATGCCAGCCCCTAACCCAGGGGGATCTGGGCTGGCCTGGCCCCGGGCTCTGTGAGGGCGGGGGTGATTTGAGCCCCCGCCCTAGTCCCAACAAAAAGACTAATAGGATCCAGCCCCCCATGGTCCTGTCCAGCGCTGGATTCTGGCCCCATGCTGAGCGAGCCCTCTCACAGCTGGATGTGGCCTCCTGGGCCCTGAGCATGCCCCACGGATCCAGGTCGCTGACCTAGGGCAGCCCTGGGGATCCCGAGACACCCAAGGTTGGGGAGAGCAGAGGTGGGCCCGTGGGCCCCACCCGCACCCACACCAGGAGGCTGGCTCCTCCAGGTGCTGGGGCCCCAGGGGGCCCGTGGCTGGGGTCCAGCTGCCCTGTGGGGACCCAACTAGGAACCCATGAGCTGCAGGTCAAGGTCAGCTCTGCTGTCCTCAGAGCCATCTCTCAGGCTGAAACCTTAGGACACACGCCGCCACCCGAGGTCCACACGTGCTCCCTGGTGGGGGACTCCAGGAATCGCACCCCACCCATGTGATTCTTGCCCTCCCCGAAAGGACAGACATTCCCTCCACAGGGGAAGGCGCACACCCTCCACTCTGATCCCGTTTGCTGTAGAATGTCAATAAAGTGTTGTGATGTGAAAATGCACAGCCAGACCGTTTCTGTGTCTCCCAGAACTCTGTGCACGGGGCGTGGAGAGACCCACAGAGACCACGCATGGAAGAGGGGGCACCACCCAGTCCCCAAACAACCCCTGCAGGGGCACCACAAGGCACACACAGCTGACGTCCCCACGTGCCTTCCAGGGGCGGCCAGACGCCAGGGTCAGGACCCCACAAACTATACTGTGACTCAGCCTGTGCCCCAAAGGCCAGGAGGTCCTGGGACAGAGTGACAGCCACGGAGCCTCAGGTCAGCAGGGTCTCTGTAACGCGACCTGGGAGGTCTCTGCTCCCTCTGTCAAGGGGGCCGGGGCTGGCTGGTTTCTGGGGTACTTCCTCCCCTCCCCGCATCTCTGTGCCTGTGTGCCTGGGGAACAGCGGGCCTGTGGGGCTGACAGCGTGACCCTGGAAGGGATTTCAGGACAGCAGGCCCTTGTGTTGTGCCCAAGATTGCAAATCCAAGAAACCATCGATGAGTTGTCACCGATGCAAACTCCCGAGGATTTCTTTACAAGCTGGAGCTTGAGTCCAAGTGCACCCAACACAGCGGAGCAGGGATTTGGATCCTGAGACTAAGAGGCGTAGCAGCTTTAAAGGGGCCAGTGGCCCATGGGATACACAGAAAGTTGCACAGTCGTGTTGGTCCACACGCAGGTGGCCGATTGAATTACACCTTACCCTATAGTTCCACTTGACCTGGCCTATTACTTTGGTCAGAATCGGCGTGCAGTTTTGGCGGGCACAAAGCAGGGTTACATTGTTATGAGCCGATTTCCAATTAGGGTGTGCCCAGCGGCTTGACTGGGTTGGGGCAGCACCTTAAGACATAAGCAGGTTATGTGGGGGTCACAGGGGAGGTGGCAGTTGTACCACAAAATGGAATCAGTCCTGCTCTGCTTGTCCAGGTGTAAGGGATTTTTGTTAAATTTCCTGGGTCCCACACTTGCAGCTCATGCACCTGGGCCACCCTCACCAGGTGGACTCAGTGTGCACACCTTGTGGTGTTGGATCTCTCACACCAGCGTGTAGAGGGCACCCTCTTCGCCCTAGTGAGTAGGGGCTGGGTGAGCATAGGGCTCGGCATGAAGGCCAGGCAGCACAGGAGACCGAGGAACACCAGCCCCATCACCACCCCTACTCCCACACACAGGCTGCCCCATGGCTCCCCGTAATGGGCACCTGGCGTCTCTGGAGATCCCCCCAGGGCGGCCCCGAGGTCCGGCTCCCTGCTGGAGAGGCATCGGGGAGAAGAGAAGCAGCTGGCGCTCAGCGGGACCCACTGCCGGACATGGGAATGTGGCTGAGCCAGACCTTCCAGCTCAGCTGACCTTCCAGCGGAAAGTCACTGCACGAGCCAGCCCCGGGTCGGCCAGGAGAGTCTAGCTAGCTGCCCAGCACCAGCACCAGAAATGATGTTCTGCCAACCATTTCGGTGTTTGGGTGACCCAGCCAGAGGATCCGATAGCTGCACGTGATAGCTGCATGTGATAGACACACACACACACCGAAACCAACAAAAGTCGGAATCCCCCAATGTTGTCAAACAGCAGTCGAATGGTTACATACATGACGCGATGGTCCCCAGTAGGATACATGGAAGACGCTATAAATCACGACTGCAGAGGTGCTGGAGGCACGGAGATGTGCCTGCTGGGTTCCAACAAGGAGAGCAGAGGGGCAAGAAGCATACTTCAATGGGGGGGCCCCTCTTAGGAAAGGACACCAGGTCCCTGTGAAGGCTACGGATTGAGAAATCTTTCCTCCTTCAGCTTCTGGATTTCCTCCTCCTTTGTTCTTCCTACTTCTAGTTTACCCTCCACCCTGCATCCAAAACAATGACCAAAGAGGCTTCTTTATGATATCTGGTCCTAAAAGGAGGCTGAGCTCTGGCTACCGGGTTCAGAAACGATCATTTTCTAGGTGTATGCTGATCCCCCGAACAAGTGCCTTCATGGCTCTTCTCTCCCTGCATAACGAGGGGAACCACAGGTCTTACAATGAAAGATGCCCACTTCCACTTGGGCGGGACTGCCCTTGTGGAGGACATCATCTGGGCCAAGTAGTGCAAGTGGGGTGATCAAGAATAGGTCGCAGGTGAGACATAAGCAAGCACTTACCTTCGATATCATGCTTTATTTGTTCACCCATTTATTATTTGTTAATATTTTAATTTTATGTCCTGTCTATACCCAACACGGTATTCAAACTCATAACCCTGAGTTCAAGATACCCCAACCAGGCCAGCCAGGCACCCCAGTGCCATGTTTCATAACTCTTTGCTTCCTTGCTTATCTCTGCATTGAACTGGAACATTGAGTCCTTGACGGGAAGCTTTAGTTACCTCCGAATCCTAGAACGTTCTCACTGTATCCCAATCCTAGATTGACATTTACCATTGAATAGCACTTTAAATAAATAGTCAGTAAAATAACTACTACAGTAAAGGAAATTATCAACTTTTCACGTGTGTGGGCCCTGCTCCCTGGGCTCCCAGGGAAGCTATGGTTTCTTTCACATTGATCAGGTCCAAATGACTCCACCACACCTCAAAGCGTGGGCTCAGTTTCTGCCCTGACACATGCAAGACCCCTGCTTCAATTAACATGTATCAATCAATCAAAGAGAGTCTGACCAGATCTGTGTGGTTCGTAAGAACATGGGACTCTTGTTCTTGGGGTAGCATGTTCAAGCCCAATGTTGGCTGTAGAGATTACAGAAAAATAAAATCTTAAAAAAAAATCAATCAGTTTATCTTGGGGAGACATAGCCCCAGATCCCACAAGGGCAGGGAGCCAGCTGATGGTTCTACGCACAATATTATATGCAGCAGAGCACAAAATGTGAACTTTCAGAAGTCTCCTAGAGTGGGGTACACACCAGCCTTAAGGTGTTCAGGTGGAGAATTGGGGGGCAGTCCCTGGAGCGACAGGGTGGGCTCAGGATCCCAGGGGTCCCAAGGATGGTGGCGCCAACTCTTCCCAGGCACAGGAGCAGGAACCCGGCTGAGAGCAGCGGGGCTCGGGCCAGCTGTCTGCCCTGTGTGGCCATAAGCTGCAAACCCCTGTGCAGTCACGGGGCCCAGTTCCTGGGACAGGCCAGCAAAGGCCAGGAGTGCGAGGACACCCTCCCGGGCAGGAAGAGCACAGGTCTCCACCAGGGCAGCCCCTAAAATTTGGAGTTTTAAACTTCAGTAACTTGTCTGTGTGGAGGCTGATAAAATTGAGGCGGCTCCACTTTAAGTTCACTGTTAGCACAAGTACTGCCATCCCAGGCCCCTGTGAATAAGAGCTAAAATTTACATTACTTCAGTTACAGGAAAAAAAGAAAAAAACAGCTTACAGCTTAAGGTCCCAGAAGCCCCATATTAGAATGAGAACAGAGCTCAATGCCCTTGAAGGCCCCATATCAAAATGTAAACAGAACTTGAGGAATTGCCCCAGCCCTTCTGGAGGTCCCTGAGACCAGCCCTTAAAACTAAGCGAAAACCCACTTCGGGGTCCAAGTCCATGCTCCGCTGTGTCGGGTGTACTTGGATGCAAGCTCGAGTTTGGAAATCAACCATCGTGTGTTTGCATCGGTGTCGGCTCCTTAGTGGTTTCTCAGATTCGCAATCTTGGGCACAACAGTCTGAGATAAAAAACCAAAACCAAAAGAAGCTCGGACGCAGGTAGAGTGAACACAGGGTTCTGAGAGAAGCGGCAGAGACCCGGGGGCTTGGGAGCTCTTCTGTGGACACAGGTGTCACGGTCACTTTCGCCATGCCTGGCCTCCCAGAGGAAGGAAAGAGGTTTCGGCCGGACACACTCCCATGGTGGCCCCAGGTCTCCCTGCCCAGCATGGCAGCTCGTGAGAGGTCGGGGTCTGTATCCCTGACTCGGGCTCCTGCTTCCCGGTTTTCCCACAGGAAATGAAGGAGGAGGCCCTGGTCTCCTCCAGGGACATCACGCAGGTAGACCTGGACGTCAACAGGACGTTCGGCAGCCACACTATGTTTTGGGCCTGCTAGGGGGTCGGGTGAGGCTGCTGGGCCAGGGGCCTTAGGGGCCCCAGGGGAGGCCTGGGGGCTTCTGGGTAGGGAAAACGGGGCTTCTGAAGCCAGGGGGAGCAACAGCAGCCAACAACACACCACTCCATGGTAGGGTGATGGGGATGACCCACATGCCCCCAACCCCGGGGCCTCTGGGATGAGGAGGCCAATTGGATGGGGCCTCCAGTGGTTGCCATGGGAGCTGAACCCCAAAGGGGAGAGGGATGGCACCCTGAGAAGCAGGGGATGGGGTGGGGGATATGGGGGGCAGGAACCAGACCTGGGGTCCAGGCTGCATGGCCGCGGCTGGAGCAGGACACACATCAATCCCATGAGGGCCGGACGGGTCAGAGTGACACCCACTCTCGGTGCTTTATATATTTCTAAATTCTATGCATTTCATTTGAGACAATTTGAAAACATACATAGTATGATGACCCCCAGATAATGCCCCTGGTCCAGCCAGGGCCCTGCACTGACCACACGGCGCCACAGGGGCAGGAGTCACAGGAAACCCCAGACTGGGGTCGCCTTTAACTGTAGACGTCTCCTTGTGCATCTTAGAGGAAGGGGATGCCCTGTGTCCGCAGGCCCCCCCACGCCATCCTGCTCATTCCCCACCCCCACATCATCCCCCTACATCATCATCCCCAATGGCATTCCACATAACACCATCCCCTTCACAGCCACACAGACCCACACAATCCTAACCCACACTACACCCCAACACCATCCCCATACACCATCCCCCACACTCCACCACCATCATGCCCCTGGTCCCACACCGTCTACTCCACACCGTCGGCCCCCACAGATGGGGCCTCAGCACAGGGGACTGAGGAACCCCAGCCCCGTCCCCACCCCGACCTCCACACACAGGCAGCCTCAGGGCTCCCTGCCATGGCCACCCCGCTCCTCAGGAGCTCCCCCCAGGGCGGCCCCAAGATCTTACACCCTTCTGGAGAGGCATCAGGGAGAAGAGAAGCAGCCGGCACTCGGCAAGACCCACTGCCAGACGTGGGAATGTGGCCAAGCCAGACCTTCCAACTCAGCTGAACCTCCAGCTAAAATTCACTACAGGAGCGAGCCCCGGGTCAGCCAGGAGAGCCCAGCTAGCCACCCAGCATCAGCACCAGAATCCCAGCAAACCTGGTGCAGGTGGCCCTGTGGGACATGCTCAGCCTCCGTGGGGTTCTCTGGAAACCCTGCTCCCATCAGAAGACCGGGTGTCCAATAGAGCACACAGGGGTTGCAGGGAGGAGGGAAGGCATGGAGTCCCCAACAGAGTGGGTGCAGGTGAGTGGTGCAAAGGACCCACTGTGCCCTGCCTCTGCCTACTCTCCCTCCTGGAGGGTGACACACCCTGCACAGGACAACAGCCCCTAACCCAGCGGGACCTGGGCTGCCCTGGCACCAGGATCTGTGGGCCTGGGTTGATTTGCCCCCCCCCCCAGGCCCAACACAAAGACTAATGGGTTCCAGCTCCCCATGGCCCTGGGCAGCCCTGGATTCTGGCCCCATGCTGAGCGAGCCCTCTCACAGCTGGTATGGCCTCCTGGGCCCTGGGCGTGACCCACAGATCCAGGTCGCTGACCTAGGGCAGCCCTGAGGATCCTGGTACACCCCAGGGTGGGGAGAGCAAGGGTAAGCCGGTGGGCACCACCCGCACCCACACCAGGAGGCAAGCTCCTCCAGATACTGGGGCCCCAGGGGGCCCGAGGCCGGGCTACAGCTGCCCTGCGGGAAGCCAGCACAGGAGCCCATGAGCTACAGGTCCAGTTCAGCTCTGCTGTCCTCAGAACAGTCTCTCAGGCTGAAACCACAGGACACACGCCCCCACCCGGAGTCCACACGTGCTCCCAGGTGGGGGACTCCAGCACTCGCCCCTCCAACCCATGTGATTCTTGTCCTCCCGTAAAGGACAGAAAGGTCTCCCTCCCCAGGTGAAGGCACGCACCCACGGCTCTGAGCCCATTTACTGTAGAAAGTCAATAAAGTGTTGTGGTGTGAAAATGCACAGCCAGCCCTTTTCTGTGTCTCCCAGAACTCTGTGCACGGGGCGTGGAGAGACCCACAGAGAGGAGGAGGGGGCATCACCCAGGCCCCAAACAGCCCCTGCAGGGGCACAGCATGGCACACACAGCTGACGTCCCCACGTGCCTTCCAGGGGCGGCCAGACGCCAGGGTCAGGACCCCACAGACTATACTGGGACTCAGCCTGTGCCCCGCGGGTCAGAATGGGCTAGGACAGAGTGACAGCCAGGGAACCTCAGGTCACCAGGGTCTGAGCAAAGCGACCTGGGAGGTCTGTGCTCCCTCTGTCCAGGAGGCTGGGGCTGGCCCGGTTCTGGGGCACGTACTACCCTCCCCGCATCCCCATGCCAGTGTGCTTGGGGCACAGAGGGCCTGTGGGGTGCTCAGCGTGGCCCTGGAAGGGATGTCAGGACAGCAGGCCCTTGTGTTGTGCCCAAGACTGCGAATCTGAGAAACCACCAAGGAGCTGACACCGGTGGAAACTCCCGAGGGTTTCTCTACAAGCTGGAGCTTGGGTCCAAGTACACCGGACACAGCGGAGCAGGGACTTGGACCCTGAGACTAAGAGGCATAGCAGATTTATAGGGTCAGTGGACCATGGGATATGCAGAAATTTGCACAGTCATGTCGGTCTACACGCAGGTGGCTGAGTGAATTACACCTTACCCTATAGTATCCACTTGAGCTGGCCTATTACTTTGGTCAGAATCGGTGCGCAGTTTTGGGGGACACAAAGTAGGGTTACATTGTTATGAGCTGATTTCCGATTAGGGTCTGCCAAGCAGCTTGACTTGGGTGAGGCAGCGCCTTAAGCCATAAGCTGGTCATGTAGGGGTCATAGGGGAGGTGGCGGGTGTAGCACAAAATGGAATCAGTCCTGCTCTGCTTGTCCAGGGGTAGGGGATTTTTGTTAAATTTCCTGTGTCCCAACTTGCAGCTCGCACACCTGGGCAACGCTCACCAGGTGGACTCAGCGTGCACACCTTGAGGTGCTGGATCTATCACACCAGCGTGTGGAGGACACACTCCTTGCCCTAGTGAGTAGGGGCTGGGTGAGCATGGGGCTCGGCCTGAAAGCCAGGTAGCACAGAGGACTGAGGAACCCCAGCCCCATTACCACCCCGACTTCCACACACTGGCAGCCTCAGGGCTCCCCGCCATGGTCACCCGGCTCCTCAGGACCTCCCCCCAGGGCAGCCCCGAGGTCTGACACCCTTCTGGAGAGACATCGGGGAGAAGAGAAACAGCCGGCGCTTGGCAAGACCCACTGCCGGATATGGGAATGTGGCCGAGCCAGACCTTCCAACTCAGCTGACCCTCCAGCTGAAATTCACTACAGGAGTGAGCCCCGGGTCAGCCAGGAGAGCCCAGCTAGCCACCCAGCATCAGCACCAGAAATGATGTTGTACCAACCATTTCAGCGTTTGGGTTACCCAGCCAGAGGTTTTGATAGCTGCACGTGATAGCTTCATGTGATAGACACACACACACCCCACAACCAACAAAAGTCAGAATCCCCCCAATGCTGTCAAACAGCAGCTGGATGGTTACATACACGACGCCGTGGTTCCCAATAGGATACCTGGAAGACGCTATAAGCCATGACTGCAGAGGTGCTGGAGGCATGGAGATGTGCCTGCTGTGTTCCTAAAAGGAGCACAGAGGGGCAGGAAGCATCCTACGGAGGCGGGGGGGGCTCCTAGGAAAGGACACCAGGTCCCTGTGAAGGCTATGGATGGTGAAATCTTTCCTCCTCTCTTTCATCTTCTGCTTTTCCTCCTAAATGCCATTTTCCTCAATCATAATAACAAAATTTATTTTAAGTTTTTAAATTTCTTTTTATTGGAGTCCAATTTGTATATATTCTTTCTTCAGCAAGGCTGTCATTCAGGATAGAGAGAAAGATTTTCACAGAAAGGCAAAGTATAAAGGAGTTCATGACCGCTAAACCATTCCAGTAAGGAATTTTAAGAGGGAGTATTCTAGTGGGGGAAAAAAGACCAAAAGCAACAAAGACTAGAAAGGACTAGAGAATGTCACCAGAAACACCAACTGTACCGGTAACACAAAGGCACAAAGTTATATCTTTGAATAAGCACTCTGAATGCTGATACTAAATGCTCCAATCAAAAGATATAGGGTATCAGAGTGCCTTAAAAAACAGGATCCGGGATGCCTGGGTGGCTCAGGGGTTGAGCCTCTGCCTTTGACTCAGGGTGCGATCCCAGAGTCTGGGATCGAGTCCCATATTGGGCTCCTGGTGGGTAGCCTGCTTCACTCTTGGCCTAATTTTCTGCCTCTCTCTCTCTCTCTCTCTCTCTCTCTCTCTCATGCTCTCAAAAATAAAATTGTTATTAAAAAAACAAGGTCTGTCGGTATGCTGCCTACGAGATACTCACCTTAGACCTATAGAGAACAGCAGATTGAAAGTCAGGGGATGGAAAATCATCTATCATGCTAATGGTTATGAAAAGAAAGCTGGAGGACCAATACTTATATTAGACAGACTAGATTTGAAACCAAACCCTGGGGTTCCCCTGGAGGCTCAGTGGTTGAGCATCTGCCTTCGGTTCAAGGTGTGTTCCTAGGATCCCAGGATTGAGTCCCACATCGGCATCCCTTTGGGGAGCCTCTCTCCCTCAGCCTAAGTTTCTTTTTTTTTTTTTAAAGATATATGTTTTTTTAAATTTATTTATGATAGTCACAGAGAGAGAGAGAGAGAGGCAGAGACATAGGCTGAGGGAGAAGCAGGCTCCATGCACCAGGAGCCCGATGTGGGATTCGATCCGGGTCTCCAGGATCGCGCCCTGGGCCAAAGGCAGGCGCCAAACCGCTGCACCACCCAGGGATCCCTCAGCCTAAGTTTCTGTCTCTGCTTCTCTATGTATCTCTCATGCATAAATAAATAAAATATTTAATCTCAAAAAAGAAAGAACAAATACTGTAAGAAGTGATGAAGAAGGGCATTATTTCATAGTTAAAAAGACTCTCTATCAGGACCAAACAACTAAACATTTATGCTGCCAACATGGGAGTACCTAAATATGGAAACCAATTACCAATAAACGTACAGGAACTCACTGATAATAATACAATGACAGGGGATCTTAACACCTACCGACTTCTGGCAATGGACCGATCGTCTATGCAGAAAATCAACAGGGGAACAATAGCCTTGACACACTGGACCACAGGGACTCAACAGATATAGTCTGAACATTTCTTCCTAAAGCAAAATACACATTCCTTTCAAGTGCACATGGGACATTCTCCAGAACAGATCATATCATGGGCCACAAATCAGCCCTCAACAGGTACAACAGGTACAAGAAGGTTGATATCACCCCTTCTACATTTTTGGACCACGACGCTATGAAACTAGAAGCCGACAGTAAGAAAAAAAATTGGACAGACCAATAATACATGGAGATTATGAACATCCTACTAGAGAATGAATGGAGCAACCAGGAAATTAAAGAGGAAATTTAAAACAAATGAAAATGAAAACATGTTTCTCCAAACCTCTGGGATGTAGCAAAGGCAGCCCAAAGAGGGAAGTACATAGCAATACAGGCCTATCTCAGGACACAAGAATTGTCTAATACACAACCTAACCTTACACCTTAATGAGCTGGTAAAGGAATTGGAAACAAAGCCTAAAGCCTACAGAAGAAGGGAAAAAATAAAGATGAGAGCAGAAATAAACAATACAGAAATTTAAAAAAAAAACAGTACAATGGAATAACGAAACTAAGAGCTGGTTCTTCAAAATAATTAATAAAATGGATCAAGCCCTAGCCAGCCTTATGAATGAGTAAAGAGAAAAGACCTAAATAAATAAAATCACAAATGAGAGAATAGTGTTCACAATCAACACCAGAAAAATAAGAAAATTGTAAGGGCATACTATGAAAGACTATATGCTAACAAACTGGGAGACCTGGAAGAAATGGAGAAATCCCTAGAAATGTGCAAACAAGCAAAACTGATACAGGAAAAAATAGAAAATGTGAACAGACCCATAACTAGCAAAGCAATTGAATCAGAAAGACACCTGGGTGCCTCAGTGGTTGAACATGTGCTTTGGCTCAGGTCATGATCCCGGGGTCCTGGAGAATCAAGTCCCACATAAGGATCCCCGCATGGAGCCTCATTTTCCCTCTGCGTATACCTCTGCCTCTCTGTGTCTCTCATGAATACATAAATAAAATCTTTAAAAAAGAAAAAAGATAAAAAGATGAGAAAGGACCCAAATAAAATCACAAATGAGAAAAGAGAAATAACAACCAACACTAGAGAAATACAAACAATTATAAGAGAATATGATGAAAAATTATATGCCAGCAACCTAGAACCTGGAAGAAATAGATCAATTCCTAGAAATATATAACCTAGCAAAAATGAAAAATGAAGAAATAAGAAATTTGAACAGACAGTTAACGAGCAAAGAAACTGAATCAGCAATCAGGGTTCTCCCAACAGGAGACACTTAGATCAATAGAACAGAATAGAAAGCCTAAACAAGATACAAACATGTATCTATGACACATAATGGACAAAAAGGCAGGAAGGAATATCCAATGGCACAAAGACAGTCTCTTCAACAAACCCTAACCCTGACCCCAGGATAAGAACAAATGGTGTTGGGAAAACCAGGCAGCCAAATGCAGAATGAAACTGAACCACTTTCTTACACCATATATATCAAAAATAAATTCAAAATGAGTGAAAGACCTAAATGTGAGACCTGAAAGTATAAAAAGAAGAAAAGATAGGCAGCAACGTCTTTGACATTGGCTATTGGATCTTCTTTGTAGATATGTCTCTGAGGTGAGAGAAACAAAAGCAAAAATCCTATTGGGACTTCATCAAATTGAAAAGTTTCTGCAAAGTGAAGTAAACTACCAAAGCTAAAAGGCAACATACAGGAGGAGGGGCAAGATGGCGGAGGAGTAGGGTCCCCAAGTCACCTGTCCCCACCAAATAATCTAGATAACCTTCACATCATCCTGAAAATCTAGGAATTCAGCCTGAGATTTTTTTTTAATTTATTTATGATAGGCACACAGTGAGAGAGAGAGAGGGAGAGAGAGAGGCAGAGGGAGAAGCAGGCTCCATGCACCGGGAGCCTGACGTGGGATTCGATCCCGGGTCTCCAGGATCGCGCCCTGGGCCAAAGGCAGGCGCTAAACCGCTGCGCCACCCAGGGATCCCCAGCCTGAGATTTAAACAGAGAACAGATCGAATGCTACAGTGAGAAAAGTTCAGGCTTCTATCAAGGTAGGAAGATGGGGAAAAAGAAATAAAGAAACAAAAGGCATCCAAGGGGGAAGGGCCCCACGAGGAGCCAGGCTAAAGCCAGGCCAAGTGCCCCCCGGTCAGGAAAGCTCTGTCCCAGAGAAGCAAGATCTGCACCAATCTTCCTGGGCGGAATGGCGGTTGCAGGGATTCAGAGCAGGACCCCAGGAGGGCGGTGATACCCACGGGCTCCCTGGTACACTAACAGACACCTGCATTCCCAGGAGAGTGCACCAAGTTCCCTAAGGGCTGCAGGGCACATGAACTGACTTGGGAGCAGCTCAGAGGGTCTCAGGCAGGGCTCTGCGTGGAGGAGGTTGCATGCCCCAGGAGCAGCTTGGCAGCAGTGCCTCTGGCAGAGGAAGGGGCTCCGTGCAGAGGGGGCTGCTCGGCTCTGGGAGAAACTGGGAGGTGCTCAGGCGGCGGCTCCCTGAGGGGGCTGCGCGACCAGGAGCAGCTCAGAGGGGCTGGGCGGCAGCTGTGGGGAGAGAAGGCTGCACAGCCAGGAGCGTGAATCCAACAGCGCAGGCTCCAGAGCACAGGGCGCCAGGACACAGCCCTGGATTTGGCCTCCCCCGGGATAGGCAGAGGCCCGGAGGGCCTAGGACAACAAGGATGTTCCTGCCCAGAGCTGAGCAGATCAGCGGCCCCACCCCAGAGCCTCCAGGCCCTGCAGATGGACTGCTCTGGAGTTACTGTGGGTACTGAATACAGGTTTCCAGAGCTGGCCGCTGCCACTGGGGTTGTTCCTCCTAGGGTCTCACAGGGTATACTACTCTCACTGAGCCCTGCACCAGGCAGGGGACAGAGCAGCTCCCCCAAGTGCTAACACCTGAAAATCAGTACCACAGGCCCCTCCCCTAGAAGACCAGCTAGACGGACAAGTTCCAGAGGAAGTCAAGGGACTTTAAGTATACAGAATCAGAAGATACTCCCCCATGTTTTTTTTTTTATTTCTGATTGCTTCCCCCACCCATTTTCCCCCTTTCTATTTCTTTCTCTTTTTATTCCCTTTTTTTCTTTCTTCCTTTATTCTTTTTTCTTTTTCTCTTTTCTTTCCTTCTTTCTCTCCTCTCTTTTTCTCCTTTTCCCAATACAATTTGATTTTGGCCACTCTGCACTGAGCAAAATGACTAGAAGGAAAACCTCACCTCAGAAGAAAGAATCAGAAACAGACCTCTCTCCCACAGAGTTACAAAATCTGATTTAAAATCCAATGTCAGAAAGCCAATTCAGAAGCACGATTATACAGCTACTGGTGGCTCTAGAAAAAAGCATAAAGGACTCAAAAGACTTCATGGCTGCAGAATTTAGATCCAATCAGGCCGAAATTAAAAATCAATTGAATGAGATGCAATCCAAACTAGAAGTCCTAAGGATGAGGGTTAACGAGGTGGAAGAACGAGTGAGTGATGTAGAAGGCAAGTTGATGGCAAAGAGAGAAACTGAGGTAAAAAGAGACAGACAACTAAAAGACCAGGAAGACAGATTAATGGAAATAAATGACAGCCTGAGGAAGAAAAACCTACGTGTAATTAGGGTTCCTGAGGGCACCAAAATGGACAGAGGGCCAGAATATGTATTTGAACAAATCATACCTAAAAATTTTCCTAATCTAGGAAGGGAAACAGGCATTCAGATCCAGGAAATAGAGAGATTCCCTGCTAAACTCAATAAAAACCGTCCAACACCTCGACATTTAATAGTAAAGCTTGCAAATTCCAAAGATAAAGAGAAAATCCTTAAAGGAGCAAGAGACAATAAATCCCTGACCTTTATGGGGAGGAGCATTAGGGTAACAGCAGACGTCTCCACAGCGACCTGGCAGGCCAGAAAGGGCTGGCAGGATATATTCAGGGTCCTCAATGAGAAGAACATGCAACCGAGAATACTTTATCCAGCAAGGCTCTCATTCAAAATGGAAGGAGAGATAAAGAGCTTCCAAGACAGGCAGGAACTGAAAGAATATGTGACCTCGAAACCAGCTCTGCAAGAAATTTTAAGGGGAACTCTTAAAATTCCCCTTTAAGAAGAAGTTCAGTGGAACAATCGACAAAAACAAGGACTGAATAGATATCATGATGACACTAAACTCATATCTGTCCATAGTAACTCTGAACGTGAACGGGCTTAATGACTGCATCAAAAGGGGCTGGGTTTCAGACTGGATAAAAAAGCAGGACCCATCTATTTGCTGCCTACAAGAGACTCATTTTAGACAGAAGGACACCTACAATCTGAAAATTAAATGTTGGAGAACCATTTACCATTCAAATGGTCCTCAAAAGAAAGCAGGGGTAGCCATCCTTATATCAGAAAAACTAAAATTTACCCCGAAGACTGTAGTGAGAGATGAAGAGGGACACTGAACTCTACTTAAGGGATCTATCCAAAAAGAGGACTTAACAATCCTCAATATATGCCCCGAATGTGGGAGTTGCCAAATATTTAAACCAATTGATAACCAAAGTAAAGAAATACTTAGATAATAATACACTTATACTTGGTGACTTCAATCTAGCTCTTTCTACCCTCGATAGGTCTTCTAAGCACAACAACTCCAAAGAAATGAGAGCTTTAAATGATACACTGGACCAGATGGATTTCACAGAAATCTACAGAACTTTACATCCAAACTCAACTGAATACACATTCTTCTCAAGTGCACATGGAACTTTCTCCAGAATAGACCACATACTGGGTCACAAATAGGGTCTGAACCGATACCAAACGATTGGGATCATCCCCTGCATATTCTCAGACCATAATGCCTTGGAATTAGAACTAAATCATAACAAGAAGTTTGGAAGGAGCTCAAACACGTGGAAGTGAAGGATCATCCTGCTAAAAGATGAAAGGGTCAACCAGGAAATTAAGGAAGTATTAAAAGATTCATGGAAACTAATGAGAATGAACATACAACCATTCAAAAACTTTGGGTTGCAGCAAAAGCAGTCCTAAAGGAGAAATACATCACAATACAAGCATCTATTCAAAAACGGGAAACTAGGGATCCCTGGGTGGCGCAGCGGTTTGGTGCCTGCCTTTGGCCCAGGGCGCGATCCTGGAGACACTGGATCGAATCCCACGTCAGGCTCCCGGTGCATGGAGCCTGCTTCTCCCTCTGCCAGTGTCTCTGCCTCTCTCTCTCTCTCTGTGACTATCATAAATAAATAAAAATTAAAAAAATAAGATCTTTAAAAATAAATAAATAAAAGATAAAAAACAAAACAAAACAAAACAAAACAAAAAAAAAACAAAAAAACAAAAACGGGAAACTAATCAAATACAAAAGCTAACCTTACACATAAAGAGGCTAGAGAAAACAAAGCAGATCCTACACCCAACAGAAGAATAGAGTTAATTAAAATTCGAGCAGAACTCAAGGAAATCGAGACCAGAAGAACTCTGGAACAGATCAACAGAACCAGGAGTTGGTTCTTTGAACGAATTAATAAGATAGATAAACCATTAGCCAACCTTATTAAAAAGAAGAGAGAGAATATTCAAATTAATAAAATCATGAATGAGAAAGGATAGGTCACTACCAACACCAAGGAAATACAAACGATTTTAAAAACATATTATGAACAGCCATACACCAATAAATTAGGCAATCTAGAAGAAATGGACGCATTCCTGGAAAGCCAGAAACTACCGAAACTGGAACAGGAAGAAATACACAAGCTTAACAGGCCAATAACCAGGGAGGAAATTCAAGCACTCATCCAAAACCTCCCAAGACACAAAAGTCTAGGGCCAGATGGCTTCCCAGGGGAATTTTATCAAACGTTTAAAGAAGAAACCATACCTATCCTACTAAAGCTGTTTGGAAAGATAGAAAGAGATAGAGTACTTCCAAATTCCTTCTATAAGGCCAGCATCACCTAAATTCCAAAACCAGACAAAGACCCCACCAAAAAGGAGAATTACAGACCAATAGCCCTGATGAACATGGATGCAAAAATTCTCAACAAGATACTAGACAATAGGATCTAAAAGTACATTAAGAAAATTATTCACCATGACCAAGTAGGATTTATCCTCGGAACACAGGTTGGTTCAACACTCGTCAAACAGTCAATGTGATTCATCATATCAGCAAGAGACAAACCAAGAACCATATGATCCTCTCATTAGATGCAGAGAAAGCATTTGACAAAATAGAGCATCCATTCCTGATCAAAACACTTCATAGCATAGGGAGAGATGGAATATTTCTCGTCATCTTAAAAGCAATCTAGGAAAAGCCCACAGCAGGTATCATTCTCAGTGGGGCAGCACTGGGAGCCTTTCCCCTAAGATCAGGAACAAGACAGGGATGTCCACTCTCACCACTGCTATTCAACATAGTCTGGAAGTCCTAGCCTTAGCAGTCAGACAGCAAAAAGATATTAAAGGCATTCAAATTGGCAAAGAAGTAGTCAAACACTCCCTCTTTGCTGATGACATGATACTCTACCTAGAAAACCCAAAAGCCTCCACCCCAAGATTGCTAGAACTTATACAGCAATTTGGTAGCGTTTCAAGAAAGAAACTCAATGCCCAGAAATCAATGACATATCTATACACTGACAATGAGACTGAGGAAAGAGAAATTAAGGAGTCAATTTCATTTACAATTGCACCAAAAAGCTTAAGATACCTAGGAATAAACCTAACCAAGGAGATAAAGGATATACCCTAAAAACTATAGAACACTTCTGAAAGAAATTGAGGAAGACACAAAGAGATGGAAAAATATTCCGTGCTCATGGATTGGCAGAATTAATATTATGAAAATGTCAATGTTAGCAAGGACAATGTACACGTTTAATGCAATCCCTATCAAAATACCATGGACTATCTTCAGAGAGTTAGAACAAATTATTTTTTTAGATTTGTGTGAAATCAGGAAAGATCCCGAATAGCCAGGGGAATTTTAAAAAGAAAACGACATCTAGAGGCATCACAATGCCAGATTTCGGGCTGTACTACAAAGCTGTGGTCATCAAGACAGTGTGGTACTGTCACAAAAACAGACACTAGATCAATGGAACAGAATAGAGACCTAGAACTTTATGTTCAACTAATATTCGATAAAGGGGGAAAGACTATCCATTGGAAGAAAGACAGTCTCTTCAAAAGTTGGTGGTGGGAAAATTGGACATCCACCTTCAGAAGAATGAAACTAGACCACTCTCTTTCACCATAAACAAAGATAAACTCAAAATGGATGAAAGATCTAAATGTGAGACAAGAGTCCATCAAAATCCTAGAGTAGAACACAGGCAACACCCTTTTTGAACTCGGCCACAGTAAATTCTTGCAAGATTCATCCACGAAGACAAAAGAAACAAAAGCAAAAATGAACTATTGTCACTTCATCAAGATAAGAAGCTTTTGCACAGCAAAGAATAAAGTCAACAAAACTAAAAGACAACCTACAGAATGGGAGAAGATATTTGCAAAAGACGTATCAGATAAAGGGCTAGTCTCCAAGATCTATAAAGAACTTCTTAAACTCAACAGCAAAGAAACAAGCAATCCAATCATGAAATGGGCAAAATACATGAACAGAAATCTCACAGATGAAGACATAGACATGGCCAACATGCACATGAGAAAATGCTCTGCATCACGTGCCTCAGGGATATAAAAAATCAAAAATACAATGAGATATCACCTCACACCGGTGAGGATGGGGAAAATTACCAAGGCAGGAAACCACAAATGTTGGAGAGGATACGGAGAAAATGGAACACTCTTACACTGTTGGTGGGAATATGAACTGGTACAGCCCCTCGGAAAACTGTGTGGAGGTTCCTCAAAGAGTTAAAAATAGACCTGCCCTACGACCCAGCAATTGCACTGTTGGGGAATTACCACAAAGATTCAGATGCAATGAAATGCCGGGACACCTGCACCCCGATGTTTTTAGCAGGAATGTCCACAATAGCGAAACTGTGGATGGAGCCATGGTGTCCATTGAAAGATGAATGGATAAAGAAGTGGTTTATGTATACAATGGGATATTACTCAGCCGTTAGAAATGACAAATACCCACCATTTGTTTCAACATGGATGGAACTGGAGGGTATCATGCTGAGTGAAGTAAGTCAATCGGAGAAGGACAAACGTGTGTTCTCATTCAATTGGTTAATATAAATAATAGTGAAAGGGAATATAAGGGAATGGAGAAGAAATGTGTGGGAAATATCAGAAAGGGAGACAGAATATAAAGACCCCTAACTTTGAGAAAGGAACGAGGGAGCTGGAAGGGGAGGAGGGCAGGGGGTGCGGGTGAATGGGTGACGGGCACTGAGGGGGCACGTGCCGGGATGAGCACTGGGTGTTATTCTGTTTGTTGGTAAATTGAACACCAATAAAAAATAAATTTATTTTAAAAAAAAGTTCAAATAACTAAATATTTAGGCTGCCAACATGAGAGTACCTAAATATAGAAACCAATTAACAACAAACGTACAGGAACTCACTGATAATAATATAATGACAGGGGATTTTATCACCCACTTATGGCAATGGACCGATCGTCTATGCAGAAAATCAACAGGGGAACAATAGCCTTGACACACTGGACCACAGGGACTCAACAGATATAGTCTGAACATTTCAACCTAAAGCAGAATACACATTCCTTTCAAGTGCACATGGGACATTCTCCAGAACAGATCATATCATGGGCCACAAATCAGCCCTCAACAGGTACAACAGGTACAAGAAGGTTGATATCACACCCTGTACATTTTTGGACCACGACGCTATGAAACTAGAAGCCGACAGTAAGAAAAAAAATTGGATGGGATCCCTGGGTGGCGCAGCGATTTGGCGCCTGCCTTTGGCCCAGGGCGCGATCCTGGAGACCTGGGATCGAATCCCACATCGGGCTCCCAGTGCATGAAGCCTGCTTCTCCCTCTGCCTGTGTCTCTGCCTCTCTCTCTCTCTCTCTCTCTCTGTGACTATCATGAATAAATAAATAAAATCTTTAAAAAAAAAAGAAAAAAAATTGGACAGACCAAAAATACGTGGAGATTATGAACATCCTACTAGAGAATGAATGGAGCAACCAGGAAATTAATGAGGAAATTTAAAACAAATGAAAATGAAAACACGTTTCTCCAAACCTCTGGGATGTAGCAAAGGCAATCCTAAGGGGGAAGTACATAGCAATACAGGCCTACGTCAAGAAACAAGAAGTCTCCAATACACAACCTAACCCTACACCTAAAGGAGCTGGTAAAGGAATAGCAAACAAAGTCTATAGCCTACAGAAGAAGGGAAAAAATAAAGATGAGAGCAGAAATAAAGAATGCAGAAAAAACAAAACAGTAGAATGGAATAATGAAACTAAGAGCTTGTTCTTCATAATAATTAATAAAATGGATCAAGCCCTAGCCAGCCTTATCAACGAGAAAAGCGAAAACCTAAATAAATAAAATCACAAATGAGAGAAGAGAGATCACAATCAACACCAGGAAAATAAGACAATTATAAGGGAATTCTATGAAAGATTATACGCTAACAAACTGGGAGACCTGGAAGAAATGGACAAATCCCTAGAAATGTGCAAACGAGCAAAACTGAAATAGGAAGAAATAGAAAATATGAACATACCCATAACTAGCAAAGAAATTGAATCAGCAAGGCACCTGGGTGCCTCAGTGGTTGAGCATCTACTTTGGCTTAGGCCATGATCTCGGGGTCATGGGAGATCACTTCCCACATCAGGCTCCCCGCATGGAGCCTCATTTTCCCTCTGATATAAATCTGCCTCTAGGTGTCTCTCATGAATACATAAATAAAGGTGCAGCCACTGTGCAAAACAGTCTGGAGGGTCCTCGAAGTTAAAAATAGGGGATCCCTGGGTGGCGCAGTGGTTTGGCTCCTGCCTTTGGCCCAGGGCGTGATCCTGGAGACCCGGGATCGAATCCCACGTCGGGATCCCCGTGCATGGAGCCTGCTTCTCCCTCTGCCTGTGTCTCTACCTCTCTCTCGTGACTATCATAAAAAAAATTAAAAGTTAAAAATAGAGCTACCCTACGATTCCAAAATTGCACAGCTAGGTATTTACCCCGAGGATACAAAAGTAGTTTAGTATATTCGAAGAGGAACACGCAGCCCAGTGTTGGTAGCAGCTTTATCAACAACAGCGAAACTGTGTATACAGCCCAGATGTCCATCGACAGATGAATGGGCAGAGACAATGTGGTAAATATACACACTGCGACATCACTCGGTCATCAGAAGGGATGAAATGAAGCCATTTACAATGACGTGGGAGAAGTGAAAGGGACTTATGCTAAATGAACTCAGTCAGAGAAAGACAGATACAAAATACCATACAATTGCATTCACATGTGAATTTTAAGAAACCAAACAAACTGGCAAAGGGGCGAAGGGGGGGATGAGAGATGCAAACCAAGAAACACACTCTTAACCACAGAGAATAAACTAATAAATACCAGAGGAAGGTGGAGGGGATGGGGAATCAGGGGATGGGGAATCAGGGGATGGGGATAGTGGAGGTCAACTCTGACCAGTACCAGGCGTTGTATTCAAGGGTTGAATCACTATGTGGTAAACCTGAAACTATATCATACTGTGTTTACAAAGAGGAATTCAAGTAAAACTTTAAAATAATAATTGGTAGTATAGAGGAAACATGTGTGCAGAAGAGATAAAATCAGAAATGCAACTGAAAATCCAAACAGAGAGTCTTTAGAGCCACAAATGCCCTCCTTTACTCACCTCAGGAGAAGCCTGCCATGTCTATTCTGACCCCAGCAGAAGACTGGATATGGATTCTCTGGGGAGGCCACTGACTTGGTGGAGTCAGGTTATCTTTGAGCCCAAAACCTAAATAGAGTGCATAAAACTAAACTGCCCAAGATGCTAGGAGTCCCAGTGCAGGCACATGACAAGACACAAACTCTAACCATACACAGGCATACCTAACCCTGCACTTAAGCCTAATGTTAACCTAACCCTTAAACAAGAACTATCACTAATCAAAAACCAAACACAAACCCCACGACCAAAACACCTTCACTGAACCTTCCAGCCAACCCTCACCCTAACTCTTAAACCTATTCTAAACCCTTAACCCTGACCCTTACCTTAAATCTAACCCTAACCCTAACCTCTAACAATAACTTTAACTTAATGTACTCAAATCCTATTCCTAACCCCAAATCTGTACCCTAACCCTAACCCTCTAATACTAATCCTATCTCATACCCCATAATCCTATCTCATACCCTAACCCGTACCCTAAAACTAATCCCTAACCCACTGCCTAACCCTCTCTTACCCTTTTCCAAAACCGTACCCTGACCCTGACCTGACCCTAACCCTAACCCCTAACCAAACACTAAACCTAACACTCGCCCTAACCCTCAACCTAGCCCTAACTTTAACTCTAACCCCTAACCATAACCCTAACTCACACTCTAATCCCTAACCCTAACTGCAAACCTACGGCAACCCTAACTCTAACCATAATCCAAACCCCAACTCCTAACCTCCTGCCCTAATCCCTAAAGTCTAAACCCTAACCCTAACTCTAACTCCTGTCCCTAACCCAAACCCCCATCCTAACTCCAAACCACTGACCCTTACCCTTATCCCTCACCCTAACCTCTAATCCGTAACCATAAGCATAATCACTAACCCCTAACATCTAACCTAAGCCTAACCACCAACTGCCTCCCCTCCACTAACCCTACCATTCATTCTACCCATTCCCTTACTCTATGGTTCTGAGGAGTTCCTTTGATATGGACGTGGCCCCCAAAGGCGCGTCCAGATTCCTCCAGGGAGTTCTGAGGAAGCCGGGCTCCTGTGAGTGCGCACGTGGCCCCACGTGTTCCAGAGTCATAGTCAGCAGGTCCTGAGTACGCCGGGTCTCCTGTCACTGTGGACTATGTCTCACATCCTCTGGAAGACTCACAGCAGGTTCTCAGGAGGCCGGGGGCTCCTGTCAGCCTGGACATGGGCCCACCTCCCCTGAAAACTCACTGCACTTCCTGAGGAGGCTGTGGGTTCCTGTCAGCCTAGACGCAGCCCCATGTTTCCCGAAGCCAAAGTGCAGGTCCTGAGGAGGACAGGGGTCCTCTCAGTCTTGACGTGGCCCCACATTTTCCTCAGCCTCACCATAAGACCTGAGGAGGCTTGGGGCTCCTGTCAGCATGGACGTGGCCCCAAATCATTCCAATCCTTCACAGTGCATCCTGAGGAGGCCGGAGACTCCTGTCAGTGTGGATTCGGCATCCACATCTTTCTTAGGCCTCACCACAGGCTCTGACAAGGCTGGAGTCTTCTGTCCGCATGGACACATCCCCATATTTCCCAAAGTCTACACCGGGGGTCCTGAGGAAGTCATCGTCCTGTTGTGTCCTTGTGGCCCCAAGTCCTCCCAAAGATCACCGAGGGTTCTGAGGTGGCCGGGGCTCCTGTAACCATGAATGCCGCCCCCAGCTTCCAGAAGCCTCAACTTATGTCCTGAGAGGCCCGGGAGCTCCTGCCAGAATGGACACGGTGCCACATCTTCCTGAAGCCTCCTCGCAGGTCCTGAGGTGGCTCAGGGGCTCCTGTCAGCGTGGATGAGGACCCATATCTTCCTGAAGCCTTCCCGCAGATCCTGAGGCTGCTCAGGGGCTCCTGTCAGTGTGGATGCGGGCCCACAATTTCCTGAAGCCTCCACGCAGGTCCTGAGGTGGCTCAGGGCTCCTGTCAGGGTGGATGCGGGCCCACAATTTCCTAAAGCCTCACTGCGGGTCCTGAGGAGACCGGGGCTCCTGTCAGCATGAACGTGGCCCAATTTCCCCCAAAAGACTCCCGCGCGTCCTGAGGAGGCTGCAGCTCATCAGCGTTGATGCGTCCCCAAGTCCTCCTCAGGCCTCCCCAGCAGAGGCTGGCTCCTGTTAGTGCAGGCAGAGGAGGTCTACTGCACATGCACACCCCATGGGAGGGGCCTGGTCTCGGCAGCCCCTGCTGGAAGCTCAGGCACTGCAGGAGGCTGTGCAGGAGGCAGCGGGTGCTCCATGGACCCCACTTGCCTCCTTTCAGGCTCCAAATGGGCCATGTTAGCTTTAGAAACCTCTCACTGAAAAGGAGCCCAACAACTGGCTTCCCCAGAAATACTTAAGGACAAGGAATTGCAGCCCACAGGACATGAAATGAAATGTGGACCAGACTTTTACCACGTCCTGGAAATGTCACATACCCTCATCCACTGTGGGCGGGACCGCGGGCTGGTGCAGCAGCCCTGGAAACAGTGTGGAGGTCCCTGAGGAAGTTACAAATAAAGCCGCCCTGCGACCAGCAGTTGAAAGGCCTGGAGCTCACTCAGAAGATACAGATGCAGTGAGACTCGGGACACCTGCACCCTAATGTCCACAGCAGCCGTGTCCACATTAGTCACACTGTGGGAGGAGCCTCGGTGTACTCGGGCTGATGATGGATAAAGAGGATGGGAAATAGATGATGGTCATAAAGAGAGGAATGGTACTCAGCTATCAAAGAGAAGGAAATCTTGCCATTTGCAATGATGTGGATAGAACTAAAGGGATCATGTTAAGTGAAATAAGTCAGTCTGGAAAGAGAATGACCATGTGGTGTCATTCATAGGTGAAATTAAAGAAGTAAAGCAGATGAACTACTGTGAAGGGAAGGAAAAACAAATAAGATGAAAACAGATGTCGGACATACAGACTCTTAATGATAGGAAACAAACTGAGGGTCGCTGGAGGTGGGGGGATAACAGGGGACCAGCATGAAGGAGGGCACGTGATGTCTCGGGCACTGCTGTTATCTCCAACTGGTGAATCCCTGAATTCTTCCTCTGAAAGTATAATACAATATATGTTAATTAATTGGGTTTAAATTAATTTAAAAAATCAGTTGTATCAGAGCCCATTTCCTTCTGGACTCTCTGTTTTGCTCATTCAGCTTATGCCGGGACCACCCACGTGGGTCTGGTTTATCTAAGTAGGCTCCACGCCTCGTCCATGGCCCAGCCCACGGAGAGAACTCACGACCTTGAGATCAGGACCAGAGGTGAGGTCAGGAGTCGGATGCTTAACTGATGGAGCCAGCCGGGGGCTTGAGAACCACACTACTTTATCCTGTGTCTCTGTGATATCGTTTGAAATCAGAAAGTGATGCGTCCTACTCTGTCGTTCTTCTCAAATACTGATTTGCTGTTCGGGGTCATTTGTTGGGGGGAATGGATGTTATGGTTTTTTTTTTTTCTTATTTCTAAGATCTACCACCATGATTTGATAGGAATGACATTGAAACTGAGGGTCGCTTCAGGAACTGTGGACATTTTCACAAGATGAGGCTCCCATCCCACAAGCCCAGGACAGCCTCCCAGAGCCTGGTATGGCTCAGTGCACATGTCTTGTGCTCCTTTGGTTCAGTC
This sequence comes from Canis lupus baileyi, assembly GCF_048164855.1. Lineage (NCBI taxonomy): Eukaryota > Metazoa > Chordata > Mammalia > Carnivora > Canidae > Canis > Canis lupus. The sequence continues at coordinate 1,213,705 of NC_132848.1, read as the reverse complement.
TCATTATTTATTCACCTTGATGCTCCTGAGAAGGGCGACACGTCCTTCCTTTCCTTCCTGAGTGCTCATTGTCGGGACACAGCAAGGCTACTCTGTTCTGTAGGGTCAGTTTGTGTCCCGTGACTTTACTGAACTCACTCCTTATTTCTAACAGGTTTTGGTGGAGGCTCTCGGGTTTCCTGTTTCTAGTACTGCATCTTCAGCATATAGGGACAGTGTGACGTCCGCCTCTCAGGTGTGGAACCTTTGTTGTTTACAGCTTAATGTCCTAGAAAGCCCCACAATTGATCAAAACTGAGCCCAGGCCAAGAACAGGAAGCCCCTATTAGAATGTGAACAGAGCTCAATGCCCTTGAAGTCCCCATATCAAAATGTAAACAGAACTTGAGGAATTGCTCCAGCCGTTCTGGAGGTCCCCAAGACCAGCCCTTAAAACTAAGCTAAACCCCTCCTCGGGGTCCAATTCCCTGCTCCGCGTGTCCGATATACTTGGAGAGAAGATTGAGCTTGTAAATAATCCCTCGTGTGTTTCCATCGTAATTGGCTTCTCGGTGGTTTCTCAGATTCTCAATCTTGGGCACAACAGTCTGAGATAAAAAAACAAAACCAAAAGAAGCTCGGACGCGGGCAGAGTGAAAGCAGGGTTCTGAGAGAAGCGGCGGAGACCCGGGGGCTTGGGGGCTCTTCTGTGGAGGGCCTGCAGACAGGGGGAGGAATGCTTAGCCCCAGAGCCAGAGGATCCAGCGTCCCCACCCGCATCCTGCCCATCTGCGCAGAGTCTCAGGGAGCAGCACAGCACTGCCCGATGGAGACCAGAATGGCTGACGACCACCCCGCCTATGACCTCACAGGTGAATCTCCCAGGCAGATGTACACCAGGGCCCATCCCCAGACCTGGCACAGACCACTCGCTGCCACCAAGTTTTTGGACCACAGAGGCTGCAGAGCTTCAGCTCAGCCTGGAATATAGGGTCTAGCTTCCTTTGTACTTTTTGCTTTATTTTTGTTTATTTTCTTTGATGCTATTTTATTCATTGCCTTATTTTAATTTTTATGTATATACCTTATTTATTTCTCATTTTTACTTTCATGGTTCTTTAATTGTGATTCATATCTTGGGATTTAGAATCTTTTAACAAGCAGGCCAAAATAATCAGGTGTTTTTTTTGGAGGGCAGTTGTTATTGATTTTCTTGGTTTTTCTGTTTCTTCCCTCTTTCTTTTCTGGAAAAAGTAATGAGATGGAGAAATTCACCTCCATAAAATAACACGAGGTAGTACTCACAGTCAGGAAGTCCATCAATACACATATAGGATGTCTAACTACAGTTTAAAACAATGATTATAAAGATAGCAGCTGGGCTGGACAAAAAGCACAGAAGAAAACTAGAGAATCCCTTACTGTAGAAATAAAAGAACTAAAAACTAGTCAGGCCAATGTTAAAAATGCTATAACTGAGGTGCAGTCCCAAGGGGAAGCCTTAAAAACAAGGAAATTTATGGACCACAGAGGCAGACTTAGGGAACTCAGCCACTTATTAAAACAATAACATTCATATCATAGGAGACTCAGAAGATGAAGAGA